>NC_042629.1:48361916-48661916 GCF_901001135.1 Rhinatrema bivittatum | reverse complement strand
TGGAGACCTTTCTGGTGTCAGCATCTGAGGGCTGTGAGAAAATATCTTTGCCATGCTAGGTACTAAGAAGGAGCCAGGGATCTCTTAGCTGGAAGGCCCTAATTTTAATGAGATGTCCAAGTAAGATGAGCCAAATAGTCAACTCATGGAGGCAGGGATTCAGTCAGTACTGTAGCTAACTCCGGGTTGCTTGTGAGACTCAACTTTAAGCTAACATATCTTTACCCAGAAAGTATTGCCCTTATGGAATAAGGATGCTTGTTACTTCTGCTGCATTGTCTCAAAGCATGAATGTGAGGTGCATTTACTATGTAAATAGTACTAAATACTATTCCTCTATAAATACAAATAGATCAATTGGATCCCCAAGAAGGTTGTTGCCTGGAAAATATTCCAAGTCTGTCAGAGTTCAACAAGCTAGAGAGAGGTGTGGTCAGCCTCATCCAGTGAATGTTTCACTCCTTGGGCCACTACAACAGTGGTTTTCAGCCAGTCAGGTTTTCAGGATATCCACAATGAATAGGCATGAGATAGATTTGCATGCACTTGCTACCATTACATGCAAACCTATCTCATGCATATTCTTTGTGGATATCCTGAAAACCTGACTGGCTGAGTGTGTGCCGAAGACTGGGTTGAAAACAACTGCACTACAACAGGTAATGATATACTACATTGTATACCGCCTTCTTTAGACATGGTCCAACCCACAGCAGTCCACAGAACATGATAATAACATCTAATTGACTACCGACTACTAAGAATCCTAGAACCTATGTCAAGGCAATACCCTAACATTGGTTATACCCCGTTACCAGTCAGCCATCAAACCACTCCCTTCTTCCACACACATGTTCCTTACCAACTGCAAGATCATAGACCCTTATCTCTCTGGTTTACCTTACCTTACCAGATCTTACTATAAAATAAGCATTGCATTTTGAAATACAAGTTTTGGAAGGAGGAAAGAGTGCCAATCTCATTACTTAATTTATCCTACTAGGGAAAGGGATGGGTGCGTGTGGAACAATATCACAGTAAGGCATGTCAGGGTGTGTTGTGCATGGCCATTGCAGAGAACTGCCAGAGCATTCAGTATGAGGCACGGGCTGAAGGCCAAGTGACTCAAATGGCCTGGCACTTGTTTTGTGTCTAATGAACCCAAAGTCCTCCAGTTATCCAACCTGAAAGGTTTTGGAATGTGCAAGCAAAGCACAGCCTGCAATGTCTTAGTGATATAAGAGGCTGGAGGAGGGGCAATTTTATTGATCTTCTTGGTTTTCCTTGATTTTAAAATTTGTGATGTCACCAGTAAATTAACACGTGTAGGCGTGGAAATGTGAAATGAATGTGATTTAATGGGGAATGTAGATGTTAATAATTGTTCTTTTCTCTATTGGGAGTATGTTTTCAGTGACAGTAACATCTTTCAGATCTGTCTTAGCATGGCATCTCCTTTGTTCTTATAGTGGAATTGACTGATGTAACCTCAGGAAATTGGGTCACTGAGAAGTGTAATTATGAGTTTTGTGGAGACAAACAGTAATGGAATTTAAGAAAGCCTGGGAGAAGCACAGAGGATCCTTAATTGCAAAGAAGTAAGGAGAAGTCCAGAGATCAACTGGGGTCTGTGGCAATACACCGGGAGTGAAATTGGGCCATCCTAGTCTCTGTTTTTATAAAGTGTATTTAAATATCCAAAAGGTCCCATGCATAAGCATGATGTACGCTTTAAAAGGAATTGGTGGCTTCCTGTTCATATCTTCTTGAGAAAGCACATGAGTGTGAAATGCTTTGGGGACTGGGCTTGCAAGGTATTCTGTCCCATGTTTTAATCAATCATGAGTAAACGTTATTTTTTTTTATATGAAAGGGTATAATGCAGAGCAGAACCATCGTCAGCCAATCACAAAGCAGGGATTCTTCCAGTCCTTTTGCTGTACTGCACAGAGGACAATTTGAATGAATTTTAGCATAGTAGCACATGGCTAGTCCTGTGGCTTAGGCCACAGTGCACAGGAGACTCCAGTCTGAGTCTTCTGTTCAATGGGGCAGGGACGGGAGGGAGGGTAGAGATTAATGCTCTTACTGCAATGCCTGCCCTAGAGAGGTGCAGAGGGTAAGTTTCAGAGATGGCCCTCCATCCAGCCTGGGTGGTAAGGGTAAAGGTCACCAGGGCATGCAGCCCAGGGATGGGATTTTCTATTAAAAATAAAAATGAAAGGTGGAAGAAAATATGGTTCTCACAGATGAGCATTTCCAATCTGTTTTATTCTTTTGCTTGTATTTTTCTAATGTGGTGATAGAAATCGATTCTAATGAAACTGCAACTGTGGGAATAAGGTGAGTGATGTCACTGCAGGGGTGGAAGTTTTACTATTCACATCCACATATGAAATGGAACCGTTTTCATTCGTTTATTTCTGGGTTTTCCCCACAGCTGAAATTGTTACAGTTACTGAAGCTGATAAAAGTTAGACCACAAGGTTTCCTGTACAATCCTAACAGAAATGACGGAGGGAGGGGGGGAGTACACAGCTCCAGAGAGGGGGCTGGAATGAAACGCGCATCATTTACTAAGTCTAATGAGCGAAGTCAGGGAAGAAAACCCATAGCATCTCCAAAAGCCTTTAGAGCACTAGAAACAGAGTTTGGTGACTCACAATAGCTCTGGCACCAGCGTAACTCAAGACATGGTCATGTCCTTCAGGTCACTCTTTCCCCATTTATGCTACGAGCAGAAGAAGCTGCACTGAGAAGTCCTACGAAATGGGCAGTAATGACATTACTCGGATCGCAGATGGTAAGCAGGCACCCAGCTCCCAATCCACTGCAGAAACTGGTGCTGCGTAGCCTTTAGCTTACGCCAATGCTGAGCCTACCGTAGTGGGCAGGGCACTAGGCCCCCTTTGGAGGTGATTTGAAAGTGAGGTCGTATGCACTTCTGGATAATAAGGATCCCAGGACATTTTACTGAAGACTAGGGAGGATGTTAATGGTAAGAGCATGAGCCTCTGCTTGAGCTAAAATACCAACCAGTGCTAGACAATATGTCAGGCATGCCAAATGAAAAAAGCTTTTAGCAAATAATAAACTAATCAGTGTTTAAGTTGTTCATGGAACCTTCCACAAGATGCAAGGAGAATGGTTCTATCATGGAACACAAATGTTTAATTATTTATTATATAATTTAGATTTTTTTGTGTGTGTTTTTGGCCTGTCTAGCTTTTGGTTTGTTACTGTTACGCTTGGCAGTCCATGGGCTATTCTTGTGGACTGCCGCTCTCACCTCTACCCCAGTCCAGGCAAATGTGTCCCAGCACAATGAGGACTCCCTGATGCACCATGCTGCTGTCCGCGGCTGGAACGCCATCACCCACCACAGCAGCTTGCTGCCAGGATTCATAGCCAAGACGCTGCTGACGGTTAACGATGCAGTGCGCACCCCTTGTCTAAAGTTAAGGGAACCACGGTAGGGAAAGCTCCGTGGCCCCTTCTGATGAGGTCACAAGTATAAACCTATAAAAGGCCAATTCAACTGCCCTTCCTTGCCTCAGCAATACGTCCTGGTAGTGCTAGTTGCCCCTGCGTGGTATTGGTCAGTGTTCCTGCAATCCTGCTCCTTGTTTCATCAGTGTTGGGCTGTGCTCCTGAGTTCCTTGTCTTCATTCTGTGGTCAGTCTTTGGTTCTTCGTTGTCTCCTTGTGGTTGGTGTTCAGTTCCTCATCCTCAGCCTTCAGTGTCTTCCTCTGCCCGCCTGTACTGCTTCTCGCCACCCTGCCTGCCTCTCCATCCCGTGTTCCCTCAGACGGATCTCCGGCTTTGACTTCAGCTTGATTCTCAACTCTGACTGAACTCTGCCTGCCACTGACCACTGCCTGACTCTTGTCTCTGCTTGTATGCCGCCTGCCCTGACCACTGCCTGTTACTAACCTGTCCCGGAATCTGGCCTGTAACGCGACTACCTCAGTGGATCTCCACTGCTTGAACAGAAGCCTGGGCCTACGTCCTGCCAGCCCCAGCACCCGAGGGTTCAACCTAAGGGGAACGAGGGCTGGTGTAGGTGAAGCTCCAGTTGGGCCTCTGCTACATCCAGCTTCACCAGCCGATGGTGGGGACCTTTAAGGCTTCTCCCTGCAGGTTGCACCAACTCCACCTTGGTCCAAGGGTCCACATTCGTAACAAGTTATAGTGTGGGCAGACTATATAGCTGCCTGTCTTTGCCAGAAATGCACCCCAAATACCATTTTTAAGACTGACTTAAAGATGCTTAGTAGATAGCTATAGCCATCTCACATAAACTTTGAGCATGCACCAGACACCTAGAACTTGTAGGCCAGTGGATGGCAACCTCTCTCAGACCTTCATTCCCTTTCAGTTGAGAGAGTTGTGCCTTTTGACTATCTGTGGGCAGTTGAGTCATAGACTTGAAGTTTATCATGCTAGGCAAAGAAAAAGCTGATTTACTAAGAAACCTCTTGATGAGACTTGGGGGAAAAAAAGCACTCGTAGTTGTATTATAGTGAATCACATTTTTTGACAGTTACAGACTATTTAATAATGACAAAACTTTCCAGGCTGATCTTTGCTTCTGAGACTCCCGCGCTGAAGTGCACTGAATAGAAGCCCCCCTCCTCCCCATGATTTACAAAGCCTCATTCCAGTAGTTACTATGCATCTGACTTTTGCGGAGAGAAGCTCCCAGCACTGCCCGCCCCCCCCCCCCACCCCCTCATTCTGTCGTGTATATTGTTAATAACCAGAAGAACCGATATCACACGATGGTGACAAATATCTCACCAGTGCAGCGAGAAGGTACTTTCTGACTCTGCCAGCCAACTTTTCCAGGCTGTGGGTGTGCCGAAGGAAATGTTTCACTTAGCCTTCTAATTACTAAAGCTGAGAAATGACTCTAAAAACATTAAAACTTCTGAAAAGAAGCATCCTCTCTGTCACCTCAGTTCAATTTTCTCTTTTTTTGAAACTCCATCAAGGGACAGAAAACGATTCTTGCCAAAGGCACCACTGAGCAGTGAGCAGTACAATTAACAATACCTAAAAGAGTGATTTCACAATAGCTGAAGCAAACGTATTACATCTCTCTCTATAAAAATTTGTCCTGCTTTACCCTTTGCCTCATATGTCTTTTGCAGCACTGGGCGATGCCGCTGGCTTGCATCCGACTTCTTTTCAGTCAAGACTAGAACTCAGACTAAGCTGGCACCAAAGGTGCTCTAAGCAAGCAGAATCCTGCCAATGGAAGGACGCAAGGTGGTTGAGACCCTAAGTGGTTAGCTTCAGCAGAGGCTTGGAAGGAGTAACGTCTCAGTAGACTGGTCTGAGAAGGCCTGTAAGAGCCCCTGAGTTCTACAGTAGGGTGGTCTTCCGGCATCTCTTACAGGCCGACACTGTAAAGTGCGCTCAGCTCAGCGCACTGTTTAACCCGCTTTTGGACGCGCCTCCACTACCCCTTATACAATAAAGGGTGTAGCATATCCATAAGGTGCATCCAACCCCCCCTCCCCCCAAAACTAATAGCGCTCATCACATGCAAATGTATGTTGATGAGGCTATTAGTCATTCGCCTCGGATACAAAAAAAAAATAAATCTGCGCCCGATCAGCACAAGGGCAGGCGTTAATTTCTGAGCAGCCCGAAAAAGTTTACAGAAAAGCAGAAAATACTGCTTTTCTGTACATCCTCCGACTTAATATCACGGCGATATTAAGTTGGAGGAACCAAAAAGTTAAAAAAAAAAAAAAGAAAAAAAAATGTGCCAGCGGGTCAGGTTAGGAGAACAGACGCTCGTAAAATTGAGCATCCATGTCCCAAACTCGCTGACAGCCGCCTCTCCTGGGTTTCTGCTGCTAAGGAGGCGCTAGGGGCGCACACACGTTGTTACTGTATCGGCCTGTAGTGCTGAGGGCTTAAGGCTCGGCTCCAAAGCCAGGCCACAGTGGGGTTTGATCATGGCTTCAGATAGAGAGATCAACAGCAGAAATTGCTCCCGCAGGCTGCATAATAATTGTAATTTCCCCAGGTGGAAAGAACCCTCCAGGACCATAGTTTAAAAAAATCACTTTAATTAGCGAAGCCCTGAGATTCTCTTTGTGTGGCAGTGGCTGTTTCATGCAGGCCATCTTGTATTTATTCAAAATAATTTTTCATGCATTCAGTTCCTATGCAGCTGGATTATGAAGCTTGGGACAGTTCTTTTCTGAATGTGCAACATCTATATATATATATATATATACTTGGCTCCTGTGTGGTGGTGGTTTTCTGTCTCTTGGCACTCAATTATAAAAACATGCATACTTTTGTTTGCGCGTTTGCCAGTTGCTGCACACTACACATGGCCCCACATGGGGCCAGAAACCACAATCATGCAGTTGAAAAGAGGCAGGGAGACAGATGGCCAGCATGGAAGGAGATGCCCATGACTGAATACATGGTGGGGGAGGGGGGGGAGAAGAGTGCTGGTGTTGGGCTGGAGAGGGACAGGGGCTTCAGATCCTCCACTGAATGTTCAACAGGTTTCGGCTGGTCAGACAGTATAATGTTCTTAGTGCCTTATGATGTCAGCTCCTAGAAGAATCATCCCCAGCTTTGGCTAAGATCTATTAAAGGATACCTGAGGACCTGAGACTAAAACAAACATTCAAAGCGAGTGAAACACAAGCAGGCCAGCTCGAGTTGCTACTGACAGATGAAACAGCAACAGTGTACACTGGGGAAAATTTTCACACTGTCCTCTTTGATACGAAGTCAGCATATGTTTTTTTTACCCACAAACTTTGCACCAGTTTTCGAAGGGAAAGCGTGCACTTATTTTATCTTTAAAAACTGCTGCTAGTACTTTGTGCCTGCTGACTTTTGAACCCACGTTTTGTGCAGGTAGAATTCTCATGGAAAATGTGTGTTAAGATTTGCAAACACAATCAATCAACATGCATTATTTTTTTTCATCCCGTTCAAACATCTACCCTGACGGCAATCCTTACTTTTGGATGGCTTGAGAGAGGGCAGCTTCCAGACAGCCAGTTTACCCGGGTAAATTGCTATTTACCCCCATTAATGGTTTTGAAAATTGACCCTCCCCTATCATAGACCTTCTCAAACTGGAGGACAATGACTGATGGATGCCTGGCAGGCTTCACTGGGATGATTGCTCTGAGTAATATATTTAAAGAAGCAATTCCAGCTGGTCTTTCTAAAATTCCACTGAATCTAAAATTTGGTCACAGAAGAAAAGGAAAAGCAGAAATCCTAAAGTTTCTTTTATCAGAACATGCAGGTAGAGCACAGCTGTATTAAAGCCCCAGCACTGCTTACCCTTGGCAAATGCTCTACTTGCCAAGGCTTAGCATGGCTGGCTTGGTTATCAATTTGCATGGCAGTTTTCTTAAATTAGAAGCTTCTGGAGGATTTATCAAATGATCTTGCCTACCTCCTTTCTCAATTCTTTGGTAAACTAGTACAGCTCCTCCTGAAAGACTCCTCAGAAAACTAAAAAGTCATAGGAGGTGATGTCTTACTGTGAATTGGTAAACTGACAGGAAGCAATGAAGATCAGTTTTCCCAATGGAGAAAAATAAATAGTGGTGGTGTGTCCCAGGGGTCTGCACTGGAACCTGTGTTGTTTAACTTATTTATTAATGATCTGGAAAAGGGAACAACTATCTAAGTAATGAAATTTGCAGATGACACAAAAATATTCCGTCGTTAAAACACAGACCGAGGACCTGCAGAAGGACCCTGCGAGACTGGGGAACTGGGCATCTAAATGGCAGATGAAATTTGACTTGGATAAAGTGTAAAGTGAATGCACATAGGGACAAATAATCCCAACTACAGCGACACGATGCTGATTTCCATTTTAGGAATCACCACTCGGGAAAGGGCTCTTGGAGTCACTATGAACAATACATTGAAAACCTCCGCTGCGGTAAGTGAGGAATTATTTGGAAAAGAACAGAGAGTAAAAGTGTGAATATCATAATGCCACATCTTTAGTTCCATCTGCCGTTCTGAGCAGCCCATCTCAGGAATGATATGGAAAAGGTGCAGTGAAGGATAGCAGAAACGATTAAGGGGAGCCTTTATGAAGAAAGGTTAGGGTTCTTCAGCTTGGAAAAGGGATGACTGAGAGGGGATAAGAGAGAGGTTTATAAAATCATGAGTGGGATAGAATAGGTAAATGGGGAGCGGTTATTTACCCTTTCGGTTAGTACTAAGCCTAACAGACAATCCTTGAAACGAACTGGTAGCAGATGTAAAACAAACTGGAGAAAGTATTTCTTCACGCAATGCACAATCAAGCTGTGGAATTGGTTGCCGAGCCATGTGGTCAAGGCATCTAGCATAGCTAGGTTTAAAAGGGGTTTGGATAAAGTCCTGGAGGAAAAGTCAATTAGCAGATGGACTTGGGGAAAGCCACTGCTTAGCCCTGGGAATGAGCAGCAAAGATTTGGACCTACTCTTTGGAACCTGCTGGGTACTTTTTAATGATGGGGACTGGCCACTGACCCAGCAGGGTACATCTTATCTTACTTAGTCACCCGGGCAGAAAGGGACAAACTAGTGAACTAACAGCATAACCAAGACAGTACACAGCTCTTGCTTGCTTGCAGTGATAATGCAGTGGAATTGCAGTGCCAAATCTGTACATATATGAGGGTCATCAACAGTGCCCTTAGACTACCCATTTCTTTTTCTCTATATTCACGTGAGACACTGCTAGTGCACGCATGCTTCAAGCGTTTTCAAAATACTGCTTTCAGCCATGCTACTTACATGCACAACGTCCAATTTTATGTATTGAAACCTTTTGGAAATTACCCCCAAGAAGCACTAATGACTTTTACTACAATATAAACCTCATTCTGATCGAGACATGGACTGGTCCGCTCTCTCACTGGCATTATATCTTCCTAAGATCTGAATCATCTCATTGATACCAAAGATATAACCAGTTGGTATCCCTAGAGAATTAAAACATGCTTAGACTGGATAAGAATTCACTTAGGGGTAGATTTTCAAATGTACGCCCGATTTTATAACATATGTGATGGATTTACGTGCGTAGAGCTTTGAAAATCCAGCTCTTAGAGTACAAGATCTAGAAAGAAAATTAACAGGGTAATTAAGTTCCCTGTTAGAAGAAAGGCCCTGTTCGGATTGAGTCCTTAGGTTTGCTTGTGCAGTTTATGCTCCAATATGCAGCTTCTTTCTCCTGCAAGCAACAACTGACCATGGGCACCACATAGCCCCAGTGACTCTGGCCTGCAGAATCTACCCTCCTCTGAAAGGGAAGTCTTCTCCATGACCACACCTTTTTGAGATGTTCCAGCGTCAGTAGGCTTGCCTTGCTGTGCTTACCTAAGTACACCTCTATGGTGCACCAAACTCTCATTGTCCAGGGACCTAAGATCGTCCGCTCTGCTGCTCTACAGAAAATAGATTTATCCTTTTTTATGCTAATCCATGATCAGCAATCTATCTCTTTTTAAAAGTATTAACAACAACCTTACCTGAGCTTCAGCTTCTGTGCAGGATAGTGGAGTGGCTTGCAGGATGTGAGGCAGCATGGGAAATCCTGTCCAGTGAATCTGATTGATTATTTTGATTGAGTGACTAGAAAATTAGATCAAGGACATAGACTGGATATGATTTACTTAGATTTCAGCCCAGCTTTTGATGCTGTCTCTCACAGAAGGTTCATAAATAAACTGAACAGCCCTGGGGGCTGGGTTCCAAAGTGGTGAAGTGGATTAGAAACTGGTAGAATGATAGATGACAGAGGGTAGTGGCAACTGGAATTCACTCAGAGGAGAAAAAGGTGATTAATGGAATGCCTCAGGGATCTGTCCTGGGGCTGGTTCTGTTTAATATGTAATTGAAGGAAGAGTTAGAAGGAGAAGTTTGCCTTTTTGTGGATGACACAAACATCTGCAGCAGGCGTGGACACCCCTGAGAGAGTAGACAGAATGAGAAGAAGTGATCTTAAAAAAAGTTTGAAAAGTTGTCAAATGTTTGGCAGCTAAGATTCAATGCATATTGGTCCTGACCCTGCTCCCTCCGAGCTTCATATTATGACCCCTACAGTGTCCTTTCCACCAAAAAAAGACTGGATTCCTGTGCATCATTGCAACATTAATATCTTTCAGGTATTTAAAAGTCTGACATATCACCCCTGTACAGCTTCTTCTCTCTTCCAGGGTACACATATTTACGGCCTTCAGTCTCATTTCATAACTCTTTTGGTGCAAACTCAACATCCTTTTGGTCATGCTTACCACAGATATGAGATGAGGGTTGAGCAATCAGGGGAGGTTGCATTTACAAATGTTATATGCACAGCTACCAAAAGAGGATGAATTTCAACTGAACAAACTGGATGGGTCGTTTTGGTCTTTATCTACTATCATATGTTACTATGTTAAAGTAGAATTCATAAAAGTAACTGACAGTTCAGGACTTTCCCAATAATTACAAAGTTTCTTTTGTTATCAAATAGTAAATCAATGTCATACAGAAAAGAAAAAATATGGATTCTACTGAATAATAATTGCAAGAGCTGAGATAAGAGAAAAGCAATCTTTCCCTGGTGAAGTCAAGTCTGAGTCATTTTGTAAAGAGAAACCAAACTCCCAGCCTTGATTATCAGATCACAGGTTTTAGGATCTAATAATCAGTTTAGGAAGGGGAAGTTACTGGATGTTGACATATTTAAAAAAATGGAAACTCAGTTTAAGGTTTCATGTTGGTTTCACCATATTAGTCTGAGGATTTGCCCAGTATTTTTCCAATTTCAGTGCCTAGCCAATAAATATTATTATGTTGTGCATGGTGGAGTAGTATATTATTGGACATCAAAGAAGTACAAACATTTTTTAAATATTTTTTCTCAGTTTATTTGCTGTCTGGGCAGTTTGTTGTATCTAGAACTTGACTATGTCCTGTATAATAGTGGAAGTCAGAATTCACCAGTACTTCATAGACGAATCATTGTGAAGCAAACATATACCACCATCATACAGAAAATGAGGCTTTTCCAGACCTCGTCTTAAGTTATAATCATTGGTCATACGAATGTGGTTTTTCAAGAAGTTTTCTGTATGCAATTTTGAAGAAGAATAGAAAGTTTGAGAACTTAACTTAAAACTTCTCTTGTTCTGAAAGGTCACATATGTTTGTTTCACAATGATGAGTCTAAGAAGTACTGGTGAATTTTGAATTCCACTATTGTTTGATTGACTATTCACCCTTTGGTTTTATTTCCACTAGGATGTCCTATATAAGCCAATGTGTGCCTACAGCAGAACATTTGTATGTAGGTGCACAGCAGTACACACTCCCAAGTTACTGCAATATGGATACCTCATTACCAGTAAAATTACCCTTGATGACATCACCAATGTCACTATAATACAGGGGTTCTCAACCCAGGCCATGGGACACACCTAGCCAGTCTGTTTTTCAGGATTATCACAATAATCACATCCATCGACCACACAACGCATGTAAGAGACCTTGGTGTGCTACTAGACAACCAACTCAACCTAAGCAAATTCGTAAACAACACCACCAAGTATTGCAAGTATTAAAAAAATTAAAAACCCCTTCTGCACTTCCGAGATTTCCGCCTGGTATTACAATCTATCATCCTCCCGAAACTGGATTACTGCAGCTCACTTCTCCTGGGCCTACCCGCCAGCACAATCAAACCTCTTCAGATGGTCTAGAACGCGACAGCCAGGATCCTCTCTAACTCCAATAAAAGGGAACACATCACCCCTATTCTCCAGAACCTCCACTGGCTGCCAATTAAATTCAGGATACTCTCCAAAGCCCTCATGATGATCCATAAGGCCTTACACAACACCTCCCCCCTCAACCTAACTTTCCAACTGCAGCGGCACACCACCATGAGACCCATCGGAAGAGCGTACAAGGACATGCTACAAACCCAGCCTGCCAAAACTTCACTTAGGAAACGCGCCCTTTCCACAGCTGGCCCCTCACTTTGGAACACGCTCCCTCCGGACCTCCGCCAAGAACCCTGCCTCGTGGTATTCAAAAAGAAGCTAAAGACATGGCTGTTTAGCCAAGCGTTTCCCTGATAGCTAAGAGCCGATGAATAGAGCTTTACAGACACTGGTCCACCAACCCCACTGTAAATATGTTTTGAATTGTTAGGCTTTGAATTATACTTCTTTTTGCTAATCATGTTTCGAAGTGCATCCCATTGGTTTCTCTGTAAGTTTTCAGTTTTCAATTACCGTTTCAATGTATCCGCCCCTGAGGCGACAGTTCAGTTCTCTGTAAACCGGTGCGATATGTATTTTATACAGGAACACCGGTATATAAAAATTAAAAATAAATAAATAATAAATAAATAAACATATATGCGAGAGATTTGCATACAACTCTGTACAATTATGCAGATCTCTCATACATATTCACTGTGGATATGCTGAAAACATGACTAGGTATGTTTATGTGTAATATTTCTTGATTTATGACAATTAATTACAAATATAGAACAAAGCAATGTACAATTAACATAAAAAGGACTAATAATAATAACTAATAAAACCCAAGGACTGGGTTGAGAACTATTGCTATAATCCAGCATTGATTTGGATATGGGTATTTCCCACTGCCAGAGCCCTTTCAGAGAGACATTTATAAGGCCCTGTTTACTAATGTCAGGTTTGCACATTGCACGGTGCTATGAAATAGGTCAATTTTAGAGGCAAGGGTCCCTGCCCCCTTCAACAGAGGAGCGGACGCTGACCCTTTAAATCCAACCCACGTGCCATTCGTACGGCCCGCCCATTATTTACTAGTCCCTTAGCAACCATTCAGGGAAGGCAACCAATCAGAGGCCGGGAGCGCCTTCCGGCGTGGCGCAGAAACCGCCGTCGCCGCCCCTTCCAAAACTCAGCCCGGGCAGTTCCCGAGTTTGAGCCGCGCTGCGAATAAATTGGGGGGAGGGAAGGGGGGGCGGGGGGCAGGGTGCGCGTTGGAGGTAGCTCGCGCTTGCCTGGTGCCCGAGGTGAGGGGGCGGGGACAGGGGCGAGCTAGGCCGCGGCGGAGACATACGCCGGGGCGCGCGCGCGCGGCGTGAAGCGTCAGGCTGCCGATAAAAGCGGCGGCGGCGGTGGGGCTTGCGCCCTCCTTCAGTCCCTGGGTGCCGCGGTGGTTGGTGTCGTTCTCTCTCCTCCGGTGGGGGTGCCGGGGCGCTACTGTGAAGCAGGAACTCTTTCTTCCCCCCCCCCCCCCCCTGCCGTCCTTTGTAACGCTGAGGTGAGCTCTGGGTGGCGCGTGTCTCCGCGGGGGGGGCGGTGGCTGCCAGTAACCCGGGGGCCCCTGTGGCCGAGGTGACCTCTCTCGCCGGTTAATTCTCCCTCCGCGCTGCTGGCGGCGGTGACACCCAGTGAAGCGCTGGGGCTTGCTTTCTCGTCCCCACCCCCGCCCGCTGGCCCGGGCTATAAATAGCGAACCAGCTCTCGGCGCCCTGCAGAACTGCGCTTTCGCCCCGCGTAGAAAGCAGCGGAGCCGCGCTGCAGCCCTTCCCCGGGTGTAACTGTAGGCACCCTGACTGCTTGCACTGCTGCTGCTGTACGTTTGCAGGCGGAACTTGGGCTCCGGCTTGATCAGCAGAGATTGTACACTTTTGTTCTTCGCTTGAAAAGTGGCTCTTTTTTTTTTTTTCTTTAGGTGCTGAACCTGGATTACACTCTTGTGAGGCGGCGTATAAATCTGCCTCTTATAAATCAGAGTAAGCTTATTTTTTCTTTTTTATATAGTTATCCTTAAATCTCTTTAATCTGTTGCCGAAGGATATTTTAATAAGCTTTCCTGTGAGCATTTTCGCAAGATCATGCCTGACCCTTGGGGCTCAGAAATAGCAACAGAATCTAATATTAAGCTTTTTACCACTGGTGTGATAGTTTACTTGTAGAAACTGTTCAAATGCTACTGTACTTGGCTACAATCAGAAGCACCAGATAAAAGCCAGATAGTGTTTGGGATTTTTTTATTTTTTTTTTGCATTTTACATCCTGGGTTCAAGCTTCTAGTGTTATGCTTGCTAAGCTTTATTTCCAAGGTTGAACTTTCTGCCTTCCCCCTCACACTTCTTCCTTTCCTTTCTCTAATATGCCTCCTTGGGTGAGAATTCTCCTTTGTATTTTTTTGCTTAATTATGGCAGTACTTAGAAGACACATTTTTGATCATCTCAAGAAAGCAGCAGTAGGCTTTAAGCATCTGTTCTGAAACAGTTTGTTATAATCTCTTATAGTTCTAGGAAGTCTCTGGTAGGGGCATGCTGTAAGGTCTAATGTTTTCTGGTTACAGATGTTTGAACCGATTTGGCAAACCTTCACCTTCAAGGGTTTTGTGTGCAACTTTTTGGCAAAATATGTATCTTGCAGATAGTCAGACAGCATTTGATATGCTCAGGTTTTCCCTGGATTTGCTAGAAACACTTTTATACAATTCTCCCCATAATTTACTAGGAAAACATAACTTGAAACTAAGCTGATACTTGCTGGGTTCAGGTTTTACTTCATATTTCCTTCTGTTTCTTGTCTTGACCCAGACAAGAAACAGAGAAGGATGTTTAGTTGATGGACCCTTCCAGCATATAACCCTTCCAGCATATAACCTTCAGTCTTTCTTGAGATAAACATTTTTTTCCGTAATTAAACAAACTTGCTAACTAATTGAGCAATACACTTCAGTTCAGTGGGATGTCCAATTAGATAAGGGTTATGGTTGACCTTCTGTATGAGACTTGACCTTTGGAGTAGCATGGCCTAGATTACAATCTGCCAGGTAAAGTGTTTTATTGAAAGCATATACTGCATATCCTAGGAGGTTCTGGAAGATAAGCCTCAAACCTGCTAAACATTTTGTTTGCTGAAATAAATGAGTTAGGTTTCTCTTAAACTAACTTTTAGCCTGGCTTCCTAAGGGACACTGGCCCAGCTGTCCCATTCACATTTGAACTAGTAATCCAGTTTGATTCCAATGGCACTCAGAGCACCCATTCACCCCTATGTCGCTTCTTTTGCCCCCTTGCAATTAGTCACTATTACTTCATTTCCTTTTCTATAAGGGACTGGGCCAGTTTGGCCATCTCAAGGAGATCTGAGTGCATTGTTGTGATGTCATATTTAAAAAAGCTGCCATGCCATTGGTTTGTAGTCATAACTAGGCACCATGAAACATTTTTATTTGAATTAGTCTCTGACTTTCTCATAGTAGCTGAAGACAGCTTATGATGTGACATCTACAAAAAAAAATACTCCCCAGATTTCATGCTAGCAAGATTCACAATTTACTTCTCCATATGTTACAAGTGACATTGCACATTATATGGGTCAGTCTAATCCTAAACCCTCTTGCTTTGATCTGGGATATGCTTGAATAGTTAAGCAGAACATTTTTAAAGGAATACACAATTGGCAGTTCTTTTTCTAAACTGGTGGAGTGCGCTCCTGAGACGATATGAAATTAAGTCGTCATTTGCATTCTCATGTATTGTGAAGTTTTACTTCTAAAGATCAGCACTGAAGAGCCAAGACTGAGTACATGGGATATGTGGGTGAGCTGGTTTTCTTTGCTGGACTGAAAAAAAATCACTGACATCTTTTAAATCAAAAAGCAAACTTCTATAAAGCTGTCAAATATGATTATGTATCCTACATAATATGCAGGCTCGCTTATCCAGGAGGGTGGCGTAAAACTCAAGGAGTGGTATGCCACAGGTGGTAATACGGTTAGTGAGGATAATCTTTGGCAGTATGGCTTGGAATAAGTGGACAGACTGGATGGACCAGTGGGGCGCTCTAGTCATCTGTTATCTAATGAACTGTTCCTCCAGTACACACGCCACACGATCTTTTAGGTTAGCTGAAACAGTATGCATTACCTACAAAAAATAGCTTTCAAAATTTTATATAATTAGCAACTAGTAGTTTGCAATTGTGTGTGTGTATATACATTGGATTCAGCTTGCCATAAAATGATCCCATAAGAGGAGATGAACATCCCAGGTGTTTAGTGTTTGACACAGGCGATACTGAATACAAACTTAGTAAAAGTAAAACTTTGTGCATATTGAGCACTTCTAGATATAAACCGATAGGAATAGAATTGTTATAAGTAGCATAGTATATTTTTGTAGCTTTTTTTTGTAATTTGCTTCACCATTCAGTGAAGAAAGTGGTTTGGGAGTTTGCCACTGTTTTCCAAATCTGGTGCTCATTTGGTTGATGGAGCCTTGCACGATGTGCTAGTAGCGCGGCTTCAGGCCCTGTTACTTGGATGACGGAGCACAAAGGCAGTTTTAGAATGAAATCTGTTCCCAAGGTCCTAAAACATCAGCTTAGCTTGACTGTACCGTTAGATCAGTAGAAACTGAGCACAGCAAGGTAAGTGGATAAAAAAAAGGGGGATGAAGGGATGGAAGGAGATGGAGTCCTAGGTTTTCAGCTATCACTAAAAGGAGCACCTCTTTAGTATAATATGGGTGCTGACATTACTGGGTCTCCTGGTTATTTGCCCAAACATAATACACTGGTCTTGAATAAGGAGTTTGAGTTTACCCCAATTGATCCTTTTGAGCATTGGACAGGGAGAATGATCTCAAAGGCACTTGCTTAGTCTGATCAGATACCAGAATACATTATCAAGCATAACTAATCATTTTAGTATGCCAGGGTTCAGGGGTGTGAACTTCGACATGCATGCTAAAATCAGAATGTTATACATTTTTTTTTCTATAAGCTTTCAGCTAATGTTTTAGTTACTTCTATTAAGTCTCTATAATTTCTTGAGGAAAAGCTGATAGCTCTCCAGAATGTTATCAGTTCATCTTACTAACGGCCTTCTTTGGAACCTGTTAAGAGTTAAACTCCTGACAGTCAGGGCCAGCTATGAGGAAACTGTACTGTGTATTCAAATTCAGCCAGCAATTAATGGAGTAGGAGCTTGCATTTGTGTGATTGAACTAGTTCTCGTGAACTCCCTGTTTGCTTTGCTGGTAACAATGAGTGAAGGCCATATGTGAAAGCCCAGTTATCCAGCACTCAACCTACTGACATCTAGCAGCATAACTCTATTTTTTTTTTTTAATACTGCTTCTGTGTGCCAGGAAACATGTACTCTTCTTTATGGCATCACCCTGAGTGCTAGGTGAAAGTCACAGGCACTATCAAAAACAGTTTCAACAGAATTCTAATCTCCATCTTAAAGAAAAGGGAGGGAGTGTGTATTCAGTTCACCGGCATGGACTATTTCCTGTGCAAGCAGGATGATAGGGCTTTAGTTGTACTTTTAAGCCTTTCATGGCTGTTTGTAGATGGGAGTACAAGGCCCACATTTAAGCATAGACAAACTCCTAGAGTATCAAACCTTGGGAGTTGCCACTCCCACTTTAGAGCAGTGTGCCAGCACAGCTTCAAAGGGGTGCCACCATGAGTTCCAAAATCTTAAATCTGTTACTGGGTCCAGAGCAAATCAATGAGCAGAGGGCCCCAACATTCTGCCCCAGTTATGGGGCAGGGGTGGGTAGGGTTACACTGCAGCTGCTTGCAATGGCAGTTTGGCTCTGTTTGGGCTGCATCAGAGTGGGTGGCAGCATTGTCTTTTGTCCTTGGCCTTATTGGTAAGGAGGTGATGACCTGCATCAGGTCATAGGGCTGGAACTATGCTGCTATGGGTGGGTCTACCATGGTGGGACTCAGGGGTAATTGCCCCAATTTAGTTCTGTTCCCTGCTCCCACCCCCAAGGGATAGCCCTGTTTTGTACATCCAGTTAATCTGGCTGCCTTCTGGCTCTCTGCTCATATTTGCAGATTGGCATCTGTGTCTTGCACCTATCCTCAAGGATATCTTTAGCCTTGACAAGTTTTAATGTATCTGTGAAAGGGTCACCATAAAAAGTGGGTGTGCGCATGCCCTGCAGGTCTCTTCATACATCTAAGAGTGGAGGTGGTGTTGAAGACTGGCTTTCTCTAGGACTGGCTACTGCACTAGCAGGCTATCTAAATATTGGGAAGGGGACAAGGCTTTTATATATGCTGAAACTGTCAGATCTGTTGTGTGATGAGGGGGTGTACACGGGCAATCTCAGTTTAGGATTTACAGAAAGTTCAGTATATATTGTGTAGCATGCCCTTAAATTAGTTAGCTCTGATTAGAATCTACTTTAGTAGAAGTGGTGACTAGGGGCTTTGTATGTTCCCAATTGTACATTATTTCAATTTTTAAAAGTTCTTCTTATTGAAGTTGCCTTGGATTTTATCCATGTGAAACTACACATTTTTTAATCATTTAATGCTAGCTTAACTTTTATATTAAGTATTGACCTATGGAGACAGGGGGTACCTCTTCCTCGTTCTTCAGATTCACAAAAACAAACATACAAAAATGCTTTGTGGAGTTTTATTTTTGACTCTTCAGTTTCCTCTTCCTTTGTACTTCCAGCTCAGTCAGAACCAAGGCTCGGATCTGCTGCCTTGAGCCTTCAGTTGTTACTACCTGAGCATTTTGTACCTAGTCTATAATCCCCATTCTGTCAAACCTAGTGTGGTCACCAGGGGTCACCCTTAAGCAATGGCCATGACTCGCTGACCCTGATTGAGTCAGGGACCTTCCACATGGCAGGGCACAGCACTTGACTCCTGAGCCATTGGACTGGCCTGGGAGGTTTTTTTTTTTTTTCTCAAACAAACAAATGAGCAGGAACCTTCAACAAATCTAGCAAATACACACCCAGGTTCCACAAAACATCACAAAATCATCGATATGAAAAGCAAATCTCAAAACGAACACAGCATGAGAAATCAAGTGCAAAGTACGATCTGTCTCTTGCCTTGCAATGGGCTACAGATGGTGTCAGAAAAAGGCACCGCAAACTCATTTGCTGGTTCAAAGCCCTATACAAATAAATTCAATATTCCCTCAAAGCCAAAAGCGAAAAAATACATGGCTCTAGATTAATCACTGTACCCAAAGCTATATTCAGAATGTAATGCCCAACCGGCCCGGGCCCATATTTTGGCATCCTAAATGCTTGCATCAGGGAAAACAACTTACCAAAGAACTTTTTTTCAGCATTCAAATAGCTGTGTGTAACAATCAGCATAGGGAGTGGATGAACTACCCAGATACTGGCTGCATTCTGCCAACTGAATAAAGATGTGCTCTGTGTAACTTGGAGGTTATCTAAATTACTTTAGGATGGTGCCCTGGCACAGCCAGACCTGCCCAGATAATGCTGAATGTTGGTGGCATCTTTATAAATTAGCACTGCCCCCAGAATGCCTCAATCTATCTGGGTAAGGTGTGGGGTTTTTTTTAACCAGGATAAATTGGTGACATTTGGTGTGGCAAGAAATTCAAATCTTGTGATTTGTCTAGCAAAGGCTTGACACATCTCTGACTATGGACCTTAGTGCCCTAAAGCAGGTGCTGAAACTGGTCCTATAGGGCACCCCCCCCAGCCAGTTGGAATTTCAGGATGTCCCTAATGAATATGTATGAGACTTATTTGCATGTACTACCTCCTGTGAATGCAAATATTTCTCATTCATATTAATTGCGGATATCCTGAAAGACTGGCTGGAGGGGGCCTGTAGGACTGGTTTGAGCACCCCTGCCCTAAAGATGCAGTGCAACTACTATAGAGGCAAGCTTTCTCCTCCAAAGAGTTTTGTCTAAAGTAGCAGAGGCAAAGGGAAGTACAATGTGTGGAAACAATTTGAAGACTGAGCTCCTGATTGCTAACTCAATTACACCAGTTGCAAAGCCATTTCCCAGTTTCCTTATCGTGGGGATATTGCCAGCTCTGCCTTATTCTCAAGACCTGTCTCTTTTTTTTTTTTTTTCCTTTAAAGGATTGTTGCTAACAGAAGCAGCTATTCTCTTTTTGGTAGGCTTATAGCCATTCCACTTCTTGTACAACTTTAACTGATGTGCATCAACTTTGCAAAACTGATAAGTTTAAAATGTGAAGTCTGTGAGACTCCTGCATGTTTATTTTATGTACATACTGATCCTTGCAAGTCTGGCAGCTCTTCAAATCTTACACCCTGCTGGTGTCTGTGATAGCCCATCCTACTCAAGGGACCCTACCCATGCCATATACTGTAACTGGAGTCTAAAAGTATTAAAGCACAAGATGATGAAACTTTGTTACACTGGAAGGGTGTATATCTCTATCTTGTAAACTTTTACAAGGGGCTGATGGGAGCTTGCTGGACTCCCTCCAGCACATCACTGGAAATCCTTGTTGGCCATAGATTTACGATGCATTCAGCTGTATTTGATGTAGCAGGCTGTACAGTTCTGGCTAGAGTCCATGGGTGCAATTGCATAGGTAGACTGCCCAGATTTCCACTGCTATACTTCTCTGGGATTGGTCACGAACATCAGAATCACTTCCTGGTTTTATCAACATTGTAGAATGTTGAAGCTTATCCCAAGGTAAAAAAAACTTAACCTTTTTTTTTCTCTCCCTTCCTAGTTGTGAAACACAAAACAATATGGCGGACAGCAGTAGCTGTGAAAGTAATTGCAAGTCCTGCAGCGTCCTGAACTGGGATCAGGTCAGCCGCTTGAATGAGGTCCTGACAGAGATTGTCCCAGTCCATGGCCGGGGCAACTTTCCTACCCTGGAGATTACACTAAAGGACATAGTGCAAATTGTACGCAACTGCTTGGAGGCAGAAGGCATCAACATCCGTGATGTTAGACTCAATGGCTCTGCTGCCAGTCATGTCTTGGTGAAGGACAATGGCTTGGGCTATAAGGACCTTGATCTAATCTTTAAGGTGGACCTCCGCACTGAGGCAGAATTCCAGCTGGTCCGAGATGTTGTCTTGGGGTCACTCTTGAACTTTTTACCAGAGGGTGTGAACAAAGAGAAAATCAGTCGGTTAACTCTAAAAGAGGCCTATGTTCAGAAGCTGGTGAAAGTGTGCACAGACTCTGACCACTGGAGTTTGATATCCCTGTCTAACAAAGATGGGAGAAACGTAGAGCTCAAGTTTGTGAATTCAATTCGGCGTCAGTTTGAGTTCAGCGTTGACTCTTTCCAGATAATACTGGACTCCTTGCTCTTTTACTATGACTGTTCAGAAAACCCCATGTCGGAGCATTTCCATCCCACCGTGATAGGGGAAAGTGTATATGGTGACTTTGAAGCTGCTTTGGATCACCTTCGGAACAAACTGATAGCAACTAAGAACCCTGAGGAGATCAGAGGTGGGGGTCTTATGAAGTACAGCAACCTTCTAGTTCGGGACTTTAAGCCACTGGATAAAGAGGAGATCAAATCACTGGAGCGTTATATGTGCTCCCGTTTTTTCATAGACTTCTCTGACATCTTGGAACAGCAGCGAAAGCTGGAGAGCTACCTCCAGAACCACTTCATTGGGGAGGAGAAGAGCAAGTATGACTACCTCATGATTTTGCGCAGGGTCATCAATGAGAGCACAGTTTGCCTCATGGGGCATGAGCGGAGGCAGACCCTGAATCTCATTTCTCTCCTTGCTCTGCGGGTGCTGGCAGAACAGAACATCATCCCGAATGCCACAAATGTTACATGCTACTATCAGCCAGCCCCCTACGTCAGCAATGCAAACTTCAGCAATTATTACATTGCCAGTGCTGCCGTTCCATACAGCCAGTCCTATCCAACTTGGCTGCCATGCAGTTAGACATGTACTAACCTAGGTCTTGAGGCTCTCAAAATCTGAGCTCAGAGAAAGTGGTGTCCGGCTGACTTGGGGGTTCTCTGCCTTTGGTTCACTGTCCTTTTATTTATAAATTGTATGTCATTCAAGAAGGGCAGCATTAAGAATAATCAGATGCCAATCAGTATTAAGGCCTGTCTGCTGAGATGTGAGAGGAGCTGCAGAATTACTTAATATCCTGAAGTTTTGCAGCCTGGGACACAAAATGAAGTCACTCCAAAGTTAGTTGTGTGTATTATTTTTGTGGGGTTTTTCCCTCTGTGTTGGAAGTGAATTTGGTTCCTTGTGTATCAGGGAGCAGGAAAGGGCAGTAGCCAGTGTCACTTGTTTGTCTACACACACCATGCACGTCTTAGCTTCTGGGTTTAGGAGCATGCTGGCTACTGTCTGAAAGTTCTAGGTAAAAATGGTCAACTTGGTTTTTCTCAGCCTATAGTGGCTTTGTATTTTTTTTTTTGTATTGAGGGGGGGTCTAGAAGTCTGGCTAGCAGCTGGACTCTTCAATGAACCTTCTAGGGCTTTTTGAATGTCATTGAAGGCCATTCTTGCTAGAAAGAAATTTAACTCTGCTAAGATGCCTGAAGGGGTTTTTGTGTTAATTCCCCCTCTTGATCAGGATAGAAATAGGTTTGCAAAAAGTACTGGTCTTCACAAGTACAACTTTTGTTCAATTTTTCACCTGTAGGAATGTTAAACTTTATAGCTGAGAAAATTAAAACGAATTAAAAAATAAAAAAAAATTGTGGATAGGTTAAAAAAAAAATTCTTAAGTACTAGTAGCCTTTTTTCTTCTAAGGAAACTATTTTTTCTTTTTTGTTGAGACTTGCCTTTCAAGACTAGCAAAATGCCATGCATTAACCTACTGAATGATGTGAAAAATCTCCCTCAACCTTTTGTTCCAAGTCCATCTTGTGGTTACCAAATGGGGTTTTGTTTGTGGGACAATTGAAGGCCATTTCTCAATTACTATAAAGGGTGCAAACACTCAGTGAGTTTGTTACCAAAGGCATCTACCATAGCTTTCGGCTCTTGTTCTGGAATTGCACTCTTCTACCAGGACAACGCTGGCATTTGCAGTTTCACATGGTCATCACTGTGCATAGTTTGTGTCGTTACAAGACCTGAAGCAAGCTAGTCTTTCCTGACTTGGTGCACAGCCTGTAGGCTAATGCTCTGGCTAAAATCTCAACAGAGGACTTTGAGCTTGCTCTGGCACATGAAGTCTCTTGCTCCTTTTTCATATGAGCTGGCATAATTCCATGCAAAGTGAGAAGGCTAGACAAGATACCATGTACAGAACTGCATATGGGGAGTAACTTAAGTTCTTGTAATTCAAGGGGTTATAACTTCAACATCCTAGACTCTTCAAACACTAGCATAGGCTTGAACCGGTATGTTTCTTGGCTAGTTGCATTCCAGCTAGACTCAAATTTTACTAAATCCTTTGTGCCAAACCAAAGGCAGTCTTGCTTGTAGGGCTCTGGGGACAAGATTTGTTGTGCTTGCTAGTTTACAGTTGGGCATTGATCTCATCAACCTGTGCCTTATCCACAGAAGCAAATGCTGGTTTTACTTGCAGCTTTCTTCTGTAACCAACCTACATGTTGTAGAAATTACAATGCAAGCCCATTTAGTGATAAATCTGAGTTTAATCTAACTTTTACTGCATGAGGGGACTAGTGTAGTAAGCTTTGACTTCAGGGTTTACATTTTGTATTCTTGTAAGTTTCTACTTGCACAAGCCCCATTCCTCATTCCACACAGACATAGAATGCATAGATCTAGCATCTTTTTTGCTGTGATCATAGGGCAGATTTCTATATACCTAAAGAACTATACATTTACTCTAGGACATTATGGACCATTAAAGATCTTCTGGATGTCACCTTCCATATTCAGATGCATGACCCACACTGTTAGTTTTCTAGAAAAATAAGCCTGTAAAAGTAACATTTTAATAAACCATAGTTAATATGCCCTTGCATGTCTGAAAAATATTGGTATGCCCATGTCACTGTAATGAGAATTTTTTGTTCCCAGACCTTGAAGTCCATTTCTAGAAGTACACTAAATGCTTTTTGATGCCTTAAAGGGGAGAGGAAATATGCTGGATGCTAAAGCATTTTAAGGATGGCCTTTTTATCTTGTCAGTTTTGTGTTTAACACCAGTATTTTGGTAGGGAAGTTTTAGTGGCATTCTGGCAATAAGAATATATTGCAAATGTTTGCCTTCCCTTGTAACCTGAGTTAGCATGACCCTTCAATTGAATATTTTTCTGGAGAAAGAGTTCACTTATTTGGGGGTCATTTAGAGTAAACACATTAAGCTAATTGCATGATTCACATTATCTTGTGTTCTAGCCATTCACCAATATCACAAACTGCCTTTAAGATGCTTTTTGAATGCAGACATTAGAAGTCTTCTAGCAGGATGGTGGTACTTTATTTCAAAGATGCCTCTATCAAAAGTTTGACTGTTGGATGTCTGTAGTGGCCTTTGATAGATTTCTACAGTAAGAGTAGGACATGTCTGGAAATAGTGGTGGGCCATGTATTTCATTTATACATGTCTTCAGTTCTTTATTGCTTTATGGGTGCTATTGGCTTAAAGTGCAGCTTTACCAATGAGGGCATCAGTGGTGCTAGTGCACTTTGACTTCTGATAATATACTGCTTAGAGCTCCCACTCTTTAGTTTGACCCTTCTGGTAGTAAAATGTTTTGGTATCTCAAGGATCTAAAGTTGCTATTTATTTTAGTTTTTTTTAGAGGTTGACTTTTTTTTTAAATATGCTTCTGTTCCAGGCACTCCCTTACTTATAATAGTGTTGTCATGCTTTGCACTTTAGAAGGGAATTGAGCCAACTTGGACAGTTGGGTTTTTCTCTTTGGAAAACTGGACTTTAATCTGCCTTTTGACATAATGGAAACATTCTAGTGGTCATGTATTAAGCATACAGCGTATTTGCCATTATCCTTTTGTGTAATGGAAATATACTTATAAAATCCTTAGCTTCCCCAGTATAAAGTACTGAGCCAAGAAAATGGTTCCCCCCCCCCCCCCCCCCCCCCGCCTTACAAGACAAGCTTCCTCTACCTGTTTTCTGTAGTCAGCAAGTCCAATCTCTATTTCTTTAGGGTTAGAAACAGGTTTGCTCCAGTTTCTGCCCAGGTACCTGACTCATGGCACTAGCTATATAGTCTTCGCTGGTGTAGCAAAGTAGTGTCTAGCAGGTGCCTAATTCTGAAATTTGAAACTAAAAGCTAACTGTCTCAATCACTCTCAACCATTCAGTGTGGCTTTAAGTTGCTGCTGTTAGAAACAGGTCTGCCTATCCTGACTGTAGGTACCTCATCAACTGTTTCAGGGTCAAATGTCGTAGTTATATATAGTTTATCCCCCCACACATTTTTTTTCAGGATTGACCTTACTGTGCAGAATGTAACATCTAGGAGAAGTAGGTAATTCATCTTTTTCCTTTAGCTCTGTGACAAAGGTGCATACAACAGGTGGTGTATATTCAAAGGAGAGTCTGAGGCTTAGCTGTCCATTTATGGACTCTTAACATAATTGGGAAAACTCTCCTATGTCAGGTACTTCCTACCTATAATATGAAAACATCTGGGACTCACCTCTCACCCTCACATAAATAACTAAAATTCTTCCTACCTATAATATGAAGACATCCAGGACTCACCTCTCACCCCACTTCTCACAAATAACTGTATATAAGCACAAGTTTGGAAGGTCAAAGGCCACAGCTTTAATGCAAACAAATACTCAAGCCAAACATAATCATTACATATTATCTACAGAAAACACTCCCAACATATTGGACCCTGGTAGGTCAACTGCCACTGCCCAGCAAACTAGGCCACTTGACCATATGCCCCTGCCAAGCTAGCAAGGAGCCAGTCACCCGCAGGGCTAAACCCAGACCCTACAGCACTAGATAACCCCAAGAAACTCCAAATCAAAGTTTATGCTTCCTGCTCAGGTACCTTGCTTGCTGTGTCAAAATGGCATGTAGACTGAAAACAAAATGCAACCAACAGTGGTATATCAACAACTGAAAAAATAAGAGTGAAGGGCAGGAGAAGTTCTACAGGCTGGGAAGGTGAGCACGGGCATTGTCCAAATATAAATAGGAGCTGGATTCAAAAAGGGATCCTTATGCTGCAGCCAACTAGGATGGATATTGATCTGTTGTCCTAGCGATGCATGGGAAGGAAGAGACTTTTTTTACATTTTAATTGATGGACAATTGAAAGAAAAGCTGGGGTAATCATGTGCCTGGCTCAGCTGGGGCCCATATTATACTTGGCAGCCCATGGTGAACCTGAGCTACCTTCCAGAATAGCTCAAAGCTTATCCCCATCCAGCTATTGTCTGCTTACAAGCCTGATGGGACAGCAAGATTTAAGAACTGTCTCCCAGTAGCTCGCTATGCTCAGTAGCTGCAAGATTGCTTGAGCCCATCATGGTATGTTGCTCCACAACATGGCGCTCCTTTGGTTGCTCTACATGGTAGCATAATAGTGAACTGCCACAAGGGGCCACTGATTCCCGCTAGGATAAGTTCAAATTATTAACCTTTTATCTGAAAACTCTTTCCTATGGCTCTAAGAGTTGAAGCTCAGAATTTATTTTTTCAGATGTCACATTCTGGCCAGATGTTCACTTCACATCTGTTCTGTTACTGGCTAGAGTTTAGCAAGAGTGTGGGCTAAAGATCAAGTCCTACTCTAAGTGTGTGTGCCTTTCTCTGGTATTTTGATGGGCATTCATGTGTTGTACCCAGCTAGTCATGCCTCAACACTTTCAATTTTTCAATAGATATACAAAGGATTTAATCAATCACTTAAATTCATATTCAATAGAAAATTCCAAATCAAGGCAATGTAAACTGTCCTGATGACAGAATGTAGTACTTCAGCCAAAAAATCAGGAAGGTTCGCTGCCCTGTGCCTCTTTCAGGTCAGAGAGCCCTCTTTCTGAAGGGGTTGTGCCTTGCCGCATTGGGTCAGACTGTATTGTACTGATAAGGAATGTTTGTCATCTAGCTCAGGCAGGGACAGCTTTATAAGCTTCCTTATGCACTTGTGCGTGAGACCAAACAGCCTTAAAACAGTATTCTCAAAATTGCAGTAGTTAATGTTCAAAACATGTTAAAAGTGCCCAATACTCATTTTCTAAAGCTGTAAAAATAAACTCTAAGTGGATGGCAAGGTTGAATTTTAGAAGCAGAAATGTTTTCTGTAGAGTAACTTGCTACAAACACAAAGCACTTTGGACTTTATCCATATGATGGATAAGTGTAAAATGTTGTTTAAAGTTGGTACACTCCAGCTAGTCTTGGATGGAAGGCAGAGTACAACTTCAGTTGGGAATATGAGGGGTTTTATCTTGCCTGGGGACCAGTTGAGTAAGAATTGACAAAAGTCAGTGCTACATCAATCTCAATGCTGCAGGTGTCTAGTTGGAGGTTATCCATATGGTATGTTTAATTTTTCATATAACAAATAGGTTGCCCTAATTGAGCCATTTGCAGATGAACCTAATCTCTTAAGCAGGTAGGGTCGAGCACCAATGTCTTGGGCACCAACTAAGGAATGACTTAAATCTTTACGCAAAGGGTATATAGGTTTGGCATATCATCCACAATGGGACAGTTATTACTGAATAAGGTTTTTAATTATGGTATGCAGCCTATGTGGTGTACATGGGAGGGACAGGTTGAAGAGTGGTCTTGCTATCTTTGAATTAGTGTTACCAGTAGACATGTTTCTTAAACCAAGATGGGTTTACTTTTCTTTTGTCTGGAAAAAAAAAGTTAACGTCATAAAGTGACTGACTTCGTTTGAATAAAGATTTATTTTAACTAAACTGACTAAACTTTGTATTCTATTTTCTACGTGCATGTACTCATTGTGTTCAGATCATTCTGTTTCTTACAATAGTTACAAAGCAGTGTCTGATCCATAAAAGGAGAGATCAGATTTGAAAAGGTCTTAAGCTTCTTGCACCTTTTAATTATGGGGTTGAAGTGACTTTAAAATTTTAAAGCAAACATTTCAGCAATGTCTATAATATGCACTGATATAAAATGGATGGGACTTGTAGGAAGAAAACCAGAGCTTAAGTCTGGTTTCTAGTCCAGCTCACAAAACTGGCACTAAAACTATTGTGTTCTACAGACCATATAGTACACTATTAGCATTTTTAAATAAAAAGATGAGGATATGTTTATCTACTATGGTACTAGGTATCTGGAACAAGGTTCAGTTGTCATTTCACAAAGACAAAGGGGTTAGAAGCTCTCATCATGTACAAGGTTTTTGCTTCCAGTGTGTTAGGACAGTGATGCAATTGCAAAGTAAATTCTTTCCCAGAAGTGAAAACAGCAGTAAAATGCAGTGGAACCAGTTGCTGTTATACATATTTTCAACAATGCATGTTAACAACATGGCTTCATCGCTGGAGGTCTCTGTGAAACCTGTAGTCATTCAGGTGTGTGTAAAGGTCTAGAGAACATTGATTCAAGAAGGTCCATATTCTGCAATTCATTGAAAGGAATATGTTTTACCCTGTCACTTTTTCATTCTAGGCAGGGGCAGTATTCATGTTCAGTAGTACACTTCAAGACCAAGTGTTGGAGGAGTGGGGAGCAAGAAGTCATTACATAAGACCAGTCTTAAGTGCATTTGCAGGATTTGTTTTATTTTGGGGGGGAATTCTGTGTAGGAAAGCTACAACTTCTGCATACCTAGTCAAAATAACACAATATAAACTTGTTAGATAGTTTAGTCAAAGTTAAGACTCTTTGTTTAGAATTCCATGAACAATACAGTACCAATAAAAGGGACAGCCTTATGAGCCATTCTCTAATCCCTTAGCCTAACCCCTTTCACTCTACCCTAACTCCCCCCACCCCTAGTTCCAGTCTGATTCCTTTTTGCTCTCTTCCACATAGGTCAGGGGGAAAGAGAACATAAGAAATTGCCATGCTGGGTCAGACCCAAGGGTCCATCAAGCCCAGCATCCTGTTTCCAACAGAGGCCACAAGAACCTGGCAATTACCCAAACACTAAGAAGATCCCATACTACTGATGCAATTAATAGCAGTGGCTGTTCCCTAAGTAAAATTAATAGCCATTAATGGACTTCTCCTCCAAGAACTTATCCAAACCTTTTTTGAACCCAGCTACACTAACTGCACTAACCACATCCTCTGGCAGCAAATTCCAGAGCTTTATTGTGCGTTGAGTGAGAGAGAATTTTCTCTGATTAGTTTTAAATGTGCTACTTGCTAACTTCATGGAATGCCCCCTAGTCCTTCTATTATTCGAAAGTGAAAATAACTGAGTCACATCTACTCATTCAAGACATCTCATGATCTTAAAGACCTCTATCATATCCCCCCTCAGCTGTCTCTTCTCCAAGCTGAACAGCCCTAACCTATTCAGCCTTTCCTCATAGGGAAGCTGTTCCATCCCCTTCATCATTTTGGTTGCCCTTCTCTGTACTTTCTCCATCGCAACTATATCTTTTTTGAGATGTGGCGACCAGAATTGTACACAGTATTCAAGGTGTGGTCTCACCATGGAGCGATGGCATTATGACTTTCTGTTCTATTAACCATTCCCTTCCTAATAATTCCTAACATTCTATTTGCTTTTTTTGACTGCTGCAGCACACTGAGCTGATGATTTTAAAGTATTATCCACTATGATGCCTAGATCTTTTTCCTGGGTGGTAGCTCCTAATATGGAACCTAACATCGTGTAACTACAGCAACGGTTATTTTTCCCTATATGCAACACCTTGCACTTGTCCACATTAAATTTCATCTGCCATTTGGATGCCCAATCTTCAAGTCTTGCAAGGTCCTCCTGCAATGTATCAGTCTGCTTGTGATTTAACTACTCTGAATAATTTTGTATTATTGAAAAGCACCGGTCCAAGTACAGATCCCTGAGGCACTCCACTGTTTACCCTTTTCCACTGAGAAAAGTGACCATTTATTCCTACTCTGTTTCCTGTCTTTTAACCAGCTTGTAATCCATGAAAGGACATCGCCTCCTATCCCATGACTTTTTAGTTTTCATAGAAGCCTCTCATGAGGCTGATCAAGCCTAACTTCCTTTGCATGCATTCCTTGAGGCTTAACCTCTATATTTAGTACTTGCTCCTCACCCCCTTCCCAAGCTCTTTCTAGTACCCCATCCTCCCCTCTTCCTGTCCTCTCACCTTCCATATCGGACACTCTCCTTGCTTAAACCTAATACCTCCATCCAAGCCACTGTTTCTACCTATCACCCTCTAGGTCCACGCAGCCTAAGCCAATGCCAGCTGCCTCTGTGCTGGGCTGAGTAAACTGGCAGTGATGCCTCATGTCTGCTTTCATCCTGACCCCATTGCCTTCTGATTCCTTCTAGCTGCACCCCAATGATGTGGAAACACCTGGCTATGGCCTATATGGGATTTGAATATAGCTGTTGTCTCCCCATTTCTATATCAATTCTGTGCAAGATCTGCACTGTACCCCTGTACTGCATTCACCCAATGACAAGAAACTACTGAAAATAAGAATGTTGCAAGCATTTTGTTTGTGTATTATCAATGGAAATCATATACAAAATGCAGGCTGCTTGTGTGCTGTTCCCTTCACAGTAGACTCAACCCAAGCTGGGTATGTGGGGAAAACGTTTGGATTGCATCGATCTAATTTGTACTCTGGCCACCTGCTTGCAAAGGGCTTCATATATTTTCAGTACTAAGTTTACTAGGAAAATGCAGTCAAAAACAGGCCGCGCTCCAAAGGCTGGATGTGGATAACTTAAGTTAGCTGCACAAAACCTGCTGTTCAAATAATCCCCCTAGCTAATCACAACTTGTGCACACAACTTATCCAAAGGGCTATTCATGAAGGGTGGGGGCAGGGCTACAGTTTAGCTTGGAAGTGTACATATCAAACACACTCCCTAACAGGGGCACACATCTAATAGGGAATTTTTTTTGCTGCTGTGATCTGTAATATTGTGCATTGAATGCTGCTGCCCACGAGATGTCTGTAAAAAGGTACATGCACTTAATTTACATGGTTAAAGGTACTGCTCGCTGGCTGTCTAATATAGAAATCCAAAAGCCTGAGCTTCTCCACCCCTAGCACACTGGTGCAGGAGCTGTACTTTTGGCAGCAAGGAATATTTGCACGGTAAGACTAGGTCCTGCTAAGATTTTTAACAGGTCTTCAATGTAGTCCTAGAAAAATGCACAGATTCAATTGAATCCTTTACAGGGTAAGGTCCTTTCCTATTTAAGAATAAGTGAGCTTGGTCCGTGCCAGTGGTGGTTAAACACTTTGGCCTCTTGTTATCTGACTGTGATCAGGGCCTGTTCAACTTGTAAACCAAAGAAGATCAGGGTCTAATGTGCATAGATGATTTGACATTCTGGTTAGTAGCAGATGAAGTATTTTGTGGGGGGTCCTGTATCTGTGCTTACACTCTCTCAATAAATCAAATGCTGCAGGCTTGAGCTCAGCATGTACAAACTGGTGCCTTGTTTGGAAACAATGTGCCTCTCATGCTTGAACCTGGTCTGTGGTTTCAGAAGAGTCCTTGTTCCACCGTTGCACTCATTGATCTATGCAAGTGGCTGTACTGCCTCCAAGGTTAGAATCTCACCATTAAGTAGGCTGTAGGGGGTCAGAAGGGGTTTGTACTTATCTCACAGGGGTTTGGATTGGTAGAAATGTGTATTAAAAAAAAAAAAAAAGTTCCCCAACCTTTTCCTCTACAGAATGGGGGTCTGTCGTTAGGTTTGATAAAGCACCTGTCAAAAGAGGCAAACAGTAGCACACTGGGTTAAATAAGGCTGTGGTTTATTGACAACTGTCCAAGACAACCAGCCCCCATTTGCAAATTACCACCTTAAAGCAACTTCTGTTATCCCATCCCACCACAGGCTAAGCTTTGGGCAGTGCCAGCAGTACCACCCATCCCTTTAACCAGCTTCCACGGCAGCCTGCCCCCTTTCTAACTACCCTGCTGCTGTCACTCCACCTCCTCAGTCCTTCCCAGTCATAGCCCAGCTGTGGCAGACCCTCCACTATGCCTGGCAGCTCTGCGGTTTTAAACCCCCACCCCCAAAATAGTCACACAACCTCCATACAAGCTGTGTATAAATAAAGTGAATGCGGGCTCGGGTAAACTGCCACCTGCTCTGAACCAACATTTTCAAAGTCAATACTGACATTGAGCTAAAATGGGTTGGGAAGGAGAGAGGAGGAGAAACCGTGCCAATGAAAAATGTACAGGTATTGGGGGGTCCTTTTATATATCCCATCACAGGCCAGGCTCCCTGTGTAAAGTGACCACTGGGAGCCCTGCCTGCCCCAAGCTCAATTCAAAACTGCACAGGGGGAAGTTTATCTCATAATGACCCGCCCTTGATTCGAATGTAAACCTGCTCCTTGGAGCCTGCCATAAACCTGAATTAGCCTCCCTCCCTATTCCTGATTTTCAGAGGCTTCTCTTCTTTGAACTTGAGAATTTTACGGTAGGAGAGACTTTTCATAGGTGTGGCTTACTCATCTGCTGTGATGCATCCTGTGTGTGCTTTTCTTTTTAAAGATATCGACAATAAATAAATGTTTTGCCTGTGGTGGTTCTTTCTTTGTCTTTGGACTGTGTCCTGCTATCCAAAAAAGCTGTTTTCATCTAGCATGGAGATTGTACTGTGGCTAGACCTGTGCTCAGCCTGACCCCTGCCCTATTGTGACAACCTGGGGGGCCAGGCCTAGCACTTTGCTAACCTACAACTGCTGCTCTACTCGTATTCTTGCTGCAATTCACAGCTCAAAACAGTCGCGTGGAGACTGAACTCTGTGGGAAGGAGAGGAGGCAGTAAAGGTGGGTTAGCTGGGGGGCTGAATCTGTTAGCTGGAGTGATCAAATCTAGACAAAGGTACTCTTCTATCTATCAAAATATCATGCCTAGTTTAGTGTGGCTATGCTGACAACCAACCTTGCTGGGTGAGTCTAAAGGGCCAGCCTAGGAGCTCCGAGCTGCTGCTCTAGTTAATAGCGGAGCATGTCACTGTTTCTGCACCAGTATATTTATTAACACTTTCAGAATAATGGCTTTTACTAGTGGTTTTATATTAATATTTAATGTGCTATAAATTTCTGGGCATATACAAGATATCATAGTTGTCTATTGGATGACATTCATGGAAGTAAGATTTCTAGCTAAGTGAATATATACACTTAATGTGCTAAGGGAAGGGGTTTAGTGTGGTTTCTGTTAACCCCCTTAATATAAAAGTTGTTACTATATGATAGTGTTCCCCCCCCCCCCCCTTTTTTTTTTTCCTACAGCTCTGAGTCTTCTAGGAATGGAGGGGGATATGAGCCCTACCTCATGCTTTAATCTGTCTTGTATTTACAGGAAGCAAAAGCAGATGATATGCATGGGAAGTTGGTTGGGGAGAGAAATGAGAGAATAAGTGCAATATTTGCGTGCAGGTGTTAGCAAGCTTATAACCTTTGCTGAAATTAAAAAAAAAAACAAACAAACCCAAAAAACCTGCTAAAAGCAGGCTTTAGCAACTGAAACCTACGTTCTGTGGCTCCTAATGCAGCTGCAATGGTTTCAGTATGTCTAGCAAGGCAGTGCAGCTGTTTTATGTAAGCAAATTCAGCAAGAGGCATAGTTTTACCTTAAAGTCCCAAATGGCCATGAGCTAGCTCTTCATCATGTTGCTTTCTCTAGTGTTGCCTGCTACAAGTTTGTTTATGCATAGCATTGTTTTAACTCAATTGGTCATTTCACTTTCACTAAGGCCCAAGGGGGTGGCATGCTGGATAGCAACTACAAGCATGTGCCTTTTGGCTTGAGGTTTTCCCGGCTGGATGTATAGGTACAGTGGTGGGAAAGGAGCAATAGGCCCACCTGAAAGCATTTTTCAATTTCTGTTATAATAAAGTGCCATGAATGATTTTGATGCTTTAATAACAAATTCTATTGGGGGGCTAGGCAAGCTCGATGAAGTTGAACACTGTAGGAGCTTTCTGTACCAATTGTTCTTATTTCATTTGTTGGTTTTAGACCAAGGTCCATCAGGGCTAGATACAGAATCATGCCCAATACTTTCATGAACTGAGCAAATTCCCTTCAACCATACAGCCACTGACCTTACTGGACCTCTCCCAGAGCCCCAAATCCATGCCTTGAGTCTGACCGAGTCTCTGGGGCAGAGAAGGGACTCCTAAGTTCTTTGAGAGGCTGGCCTTTGTTCTAAACTTATCCCAGGACAGATCCTAGAGCCCAGCAGTGCTCTGTGCATTGACTCATTCTTCCTCCCTATGAAAAGTCTGCTGTATTAATGTGTGAAAATTTAGGTTTGCATTTCTTTTTCTCAGGAGTGAAAAGTGAGTTAATTCCTCTTGCTTTAGTCTAAATAAAAATGCACTGACTTAAAATGGGTGCAGAAACAGTGTTTACCATGCACAAAATACTAGTTATGAACATAAAACAGTTTGGGTAAAAGCTTGTGTGTACGAAACATATTCTCTGCATCTAACATACTTGATTTTTGTGTACAGCCTGTGGCTTATGCATCTACGTCCTGAATCCAGGGCCCTGCTGTAGTGCCATAGACTAACAGATCCAGTCCCTTTACTCCAGCTCTGACCAGAAGTTACATTTTCAGCAGTGAGAGACCTTGGCGTAAGTCTGCCTGTCTCTGCAGTGGGGAGTAAGATCTAATGTGAGATTTAAACAGAGGCATGCAGCTTTGTGCACAAAACTCCTTGCTGCTCCGAGAGCAAAGTCTGCTCACAAAAAAAAAAAAAAAAAAAAAGAAATGTGCATACAGCCCCTGGGGGCCAAAAAGAGGGAAAAGAGCTGTGTGTTTAAAAAAAATATTAGGTGTGGTCAATATTCCTATTCTGGTTTGTTTCTTTTCATTTGAAATAAAACAACCCATGAAATTAAATCAGAACTACAGCAGCCACCCTGCCCCCTCCTGTAGAAAGTTTCTGCAGGGGGCATGAGTGCTCCCCATTTGCATCTGCCCCACCGCTGCTGCTATTGCAAGTGGCGCTGGCAGACAGAGGCTGGCAGCATTGTAAAGCAAAATGGTTCCAGCCTAGGCCTGGGTGCTTCTGTTTTGTTTGGCAAAAATGTACATTGGTGCCATCCTCAGTCTGCCAGCTCCATTTACAGTAGCAGGAGCAACGAGGGAGCACCTTACAGCCCCATGCGGAAAACTTTAAGCAGGGGGTTGGTTGGGGCTGGACAGGATCAGGGGTGGTGATGACCTGTCAGTACAGATGTCAGGGGTCTGGGCAAAGGTTTTAGGGGAAAGTGATCCCAGAAGTTAATGGCCGGTACCAAAAGCTGCCTCAAACAGCCACAGTTGTAATCGCTTTCTGAAAGATAAGAAGTCAGGGAGTTCCAAAGGGTGGGAGCCGAGCCTGTGAAGGATATTTCCTGGGGATAGTGAGGTGCATGGTTGTTAATTAGTTAGTTATTTAACAGCTTTTCTATACTGACATTAAAATACACATCATATCGGTTTACATTTTAACATAAAAAAGGTGGAAAATTACAATAAACTGGGAAAGGGGGAACGGGGCAACTGATAAATACAAAAGGAAGCACAGAGAGGTGAAATTTAGCAAAATGAAAACTAAAGAGAATACAGTATGCAAAATGTAAAACATATCTACAAATATACAAGCAGTAGTATGTGGCTACGTGGAGTAATCAGAGAGCAATTGAGAGGTGTCATGGAGCGACGGGAGGAGTAAGAGGTGCCGGGGAGGTGGATAGTAGTCAATCGAGGAAAATTAATCAGGGAAAGCCTGGTGAAAGAGCCAGGTTTTTAGCATTTTTCTGAACTTAAGAGGGCATGGCTCCAAATGAAGGTTAAGGGGTAGAGTGTTCCAGTGCATGGGGCCAGCAATCGACAGGGCACGGTCCCTGGTGGCTGTCAGACGAGCCTTTTTAAGTGGGGGGACTTGTAAGGTGTATTTGAAGGTTGTTAGAGGTAGGGTCATAAGGCCGGCCTGCGACAATGCCCCTAGTGAGCTGGTGGGCTCACAGCAGGTGAGGGCATTGCTGAGCTAGGACAGAGTTAGGTCAGTGAGGGATTATGTAGCTCAGGATCTTGAATTTGGTGTGGCAGGGCATTAACACCAGTCTGAGCTTTTCAGGACTGGAGTGATGTGATCCTTTTTATGTATCTTTCCTGCAAGCATTCTGTATAAGCTGTACATGGCAATTAGTTGGGTAGTCCTGCATGCAATGCGTTAGTCATTGAGGCAAGAGATGACAGCGGCGTGGATGGCAGTTATGAAGATGGTGGCGAGTGGCGACTAATGGTCAGAGATCTTAGTTTTTTGTTTTGTTTTTACATTTGCTATCCTGCAATAACAGCCAAGCCTGGGACGTTTAAATGCATGCTATTTTTCACTCCCCCAAAAAAGTCAGATAAAAGGTTAAATGACCATAAAAATGCAACAAGAGAAATGATTTATTTATTTATTTATTTAAAAACTTTTATATACCGGTATTAGTATGCATACATCATACCGGTTTACAATGTAACTTTAAAGGTAGAAATTACAAAGAACAGGGAGGGCGAACAAGGAGGAGTATACAAAGAGCAGGAGGTGGAGGAATTAAAGCAATAAATAAAAACTGCAACGGACTATTTACAGGAATATACAAGGCGTAGGCAAGATACTTGCAGAAGTCGGTGTACTTAATCAGGGTAGGCTTGTCGGAAGTAGTAGTAGTCCTGAGAAGAGCAGAAGTTGCAGTTTTGTTACACCTGCAAGCTTCAGTGTCTGATTAAGAGGAGTAGGAAGAGTTCGTAGAATATGGCACTTTACTCATATAAAATGCTTCAGCAGCTCTGAGCATTTATTTGGGTGGGACCCATTTTTCTCTGTAGTACTAAAATGAAAATGTTGGTCCATGTTCAGTAAACTCTTCAGAAAATACAGCAACGAGGAAGTTTCATCCCTTCAGATAAATTGTCGCCTTCTTGCAGGTTAATCATTGTGGTATGGGAATTGATGGGTTTTTGTTGGACTCATTCTGCTGTCTTCTAAAGTTTCACAAAGGAAATGTACACAGTAGCAGGGCCATGTATCTGTCTGATACCATAAGTGGGTGCAGTGGCCATCATGAAAAATAAAGCCTTTATCACGAGAACAACTGAATATGCTTTCAGGAAGCGTTAGTTATTTGTTACATTTATTTCTCACCTAATTTCCAAAGCACTTGAGGCAAAGTACAACACAATAAAATGAATACAATCCATACAAACCATAAAACAGTAAAACAATTTTCTCTGTGAATCATCATCATTCAAAAAAAGTTTAGGAAATTGAAAAGATAACATACCAGCAAGGCATCCAAATTGTTCATCGCCTAGAGTTTTTGAAGTTGGATGCTCTATAAATATAATTAAAAAAAATCAAAATATATCAAACAAGTTAAAGCATATAAAAACACCAGCCATAAAATTCCCAGTTAATCATAAAAAATTAATCAAGTCGTAACAGAATCTCAAGCACCTGCCATAAAAAAAGACAGTTAATCATTATATCATAGTAAGATATCTTTAAATGAAGACTAACACTGACATAATTAATGAGATGCCTGTATAAATAAAACTGTTTTTGCCATCTTTCTAAAACATAATCATTTTTTAAAATTGTGTATTTCAAACCACACAGAACAAAGTGCATTACTCTGTACAACTTAACACTGATACATATTACCCAGTAAAGACCAGCATCCCAAAACATAGTGACACTACCACATTGGGTCTTTACATATTTTGCACCCTGTCCTCACTGCACTTAAGAAGACACTTCAAGCCTTCTCCACTTCCAATAAGGCCCTCAGGCTCTTTCATACATATCCATGTTATCCTTTAACTGGGACATAAGCTTTTCCATCCAAGCAATTTCTGTAACCTTGGCTCTCCAACAGTGAAGTGAAGGAATCCCCATCTACATTTGAACCACTGTTGAGCATGCTGCATGGAGAGATATCCTACCAATCCTCGAGAACTTTGCATATTGAACCAATTCAGCCAACGTCCCAGTAAATATGTTGGATCAAGCTCCAACAGCTGAGAGCATATGGCTGAAATGCAATCTGTGATGTCTGCCCAAAAAGCCTGTACCATCCGACACCCCTACCACATACGGAAGTACGTTCCCTTCTGCCCACACCCCTGCCAACACTCCTTCCCAAACTCACTAAATTTAGAGAAGAAAACAGGAGTGTGATACAGTCTGCATAGTAACTTATAAAGCAACTCTTGCCCTTTACAATAAATCGTTATTCTTCTTGATTGCTTCCAATTAGATTTCCAATCCCTACTATCCCAAACTTTATTCAAATCTGCATTCCATTGTTCCTTCAGGCGAGCAGCAGCTCTTTGAACCACCCAATTTAGTTCTAATAGAAATGCAAAGTACCAAAATCAGAGGCCAGGCCCTGGATTTGCAACATAACACCCCCTCCACTCCCACACATTCTTCCGAGATCAAATTGGTGTCAACCGTGTGAGATCTCTACGCAATTATAGATATAAATATCTAGTGGAAGGAGGGATATCAAAGTCTACCATCAGCTCTGTAAAAGATTTTAATTGGCCATCCTTCCAAGCTGACCTAAGTACCGTAATCCAGCTGTCACCCAGTGTTCCATATCTGGAGAGAATGTACATTGTGAGACTTACATAAATATTTATTTATTTATTTAAATGTTTTATGTGCCATCATTCCATGTGAAGTTCACAAAATCATAATGGTTTACATATAAACATTCATAGATAAAGTTAACATACCAAATCACTCACATATAACATAAAGGATTATTGATAAATAAGATGCAATGAAAAATAACCCTCTGAAATCATTTATATGATATTAATTAGGTATTCTGAATATTAAGGCTTTGTTAAGTTGTAGGCATTTTTAAAGAGCTAACTGGAAAAGCAATTGCCTAAAAAAGATCCTCTATCAATAATATTATACCATGCAACACACTTTGAGGATCCTGAAGTGCCTCATTGGCTTGGAAAGAATCAGTAAGTACTGCTTGGAGAAATTGCTAAACTTAAGTGTCGGGGAGAAGTAAACTATTGGGGTATATTATTTAGTGTGTTTGTGTGTTTTGTTTTTAAATAGGTAATCAGAGAGTCAGGCAACAAACAGAAGTAACTGGGGAACCTTTTGGAGAAAGGGGAGTCTTTTCTAAAGGAATGAACTCCGCCTTAACCTGGATGGAACCAGGCTGCTGGCGCTAACCTTTAAAAAGGAGATAGAGCAGCTTTTAAACAAATGGGAAAGCTGACTTGCTCAGCAGGGCATGGTTCAGAGGGAGGTATCTTCAAAGGATACTAATGAAGCATTAGAATTAGGACATCCCAACAGAGAGGTTCCATTAATAATAAAAGTAGTCCAAGTACATATAATTAAAAGCTCACATGAGCTAAAAGATTCCAATTTATCCCTGTCAACTGAAAAGCAGAATGTAAATACAAACAAAGAAAAAACACTTTGAAATGTTTGTATGCTAATGCCAGAAGTCTAAGAAGTAAGATGGGAGAATTAGAGTGTATAACAGAGAATGATGATATAGACTTAATTGGCATCTCGGAGACATGGTGGAAAGAGATGGGATAGTGCTATACTGCAAAACAAATTATATCACAATGACAGAGGAGCATCTTTGTGGTGGGATGGAGCTTTATGTCGGGATGGTATAGAGTCCAATAGGATAAAGGTGTTGCATGCGACTAAATGCACAATCAAACCTTTATGGGTAGAAATCTCTTGTGTGTTGGGGAAGAGTATAGTGATAGGAGTATACTACCATCCACCTGGCCAAAATGCTGAGACAGGCAGTGAAATGCTAAGAGAAATTAGGGACGCTAACCAAACTGGTAGTGCAGTAGTAATGATAGATTTTAATTATCCCAATATTGAGTAGGTAAGTGAAACATCAGGGCATGCTAGAGAGATAAAGTTCCTGGATGGAATAAATGACAGTTTTATGGAGTAATTGGTTCAGGAACCAATGAGAGAGGGCACAGTTTTAGATCTAATTCTCAGTGGAGCGGAAGATTTGGTGAGAGAGGCAACAGTAGTGGGGCCACTTGGCAATAGTGATCATAATATAATCAAATTTGAATTGACTGGAAGGGGGACAGTAAGAAAATCCACGGTTCTAGTGCTAAATTTTCAAAAGGGAAACTTTGATAAAATGAGAAAAATAGTTAGAAAAAACGGAAAGCTGAAGCTACAAGGGTAAAAAGTGTGCAACAGGTGTGGACATTTAAAAAGAAATCTTATAAGCACAGTCCAGATGTATTCCATGCACCAAGAAAGGTGGAAGGAAGGCAAAATGATTACCAGCATGGTTAAAAGGTGAGGTGAAAGAGGCTATTTTAGCCAAAAGATCTTCATTCAAAAAAGGATCTATCAGAAGAAAATAGGATAAAGCATAAGCATTGGCAAGTGAAATGTAAGACATTGATAAGACGGGCTAAGAGAGAATTTGAAAAGAAGTTGGCCATAGACGCAAAAACTCACAATAAAACTTTTAAAAATATATCTGAAACAGAAAACCTGTGTGGGAACAGGGAGGAGGCTGGCAACTACAGGCCGGTTAGCCTCACTTCGGTGGTGGGAAAAGTAATGGAGTCTCTGCTGAAAGAGAGAATAGTGAACTATCTACAGTCCGGAGAATTGATGGACCAGAGGCAACATGGATTCACCAGGGGAAGATCCTGTCAGACAAATCTGATTGACTTTTTTGACTGGGTAACCAAGAAATTGGACCAAGGAAGAGCGCTCGATGTCATATACTTGGATTTCAGCAAAGCTTTTGATACGGTTCCGCACAGGAGACTGGTGAATAAAACGAGAAGCTTGGGAGTGAGTGACAAGGTGGTGACCTGGATTGCAAATTGGTTGACGGACAGAAGACAATGTGTGATGGTAAACGGAACCTTCTCTGAAGAGAGAGCGGTTTTAAGTGGTGTACCGCAAGGATCGGTGTTGGGACCGGTCCTGTTCAATATCTTTGTGAGCGACATTGCGGACGGGATAGAAGGTAAGGTTTGTCTTTTTGCGGATGACACTAAGATCTGCAACAGAGTGGACACGCCGGAAGGAGTGGAGAGAATGAGACGGGATCTAAGGAAACTGGAAGAGTGGTCGAAGATATGGCAGCTGAGATTCAATGCCAAGAAGTGCAAAGTCATGCATATGGAGAGCGGAAATCCGAATGAACTGTATTCGATGGGGGGGGAAAGGCTGACGTGCACGGAGCAGGAGAGGGACCTTGGGGTGATAGTGTCTAATGATATGAAGTCTGCGAAACAATGCGACAAGGCGATAGCAAAAGCCAGAAGAATGCTGGGCTGCATAGAGAGAGGAATATCGAGTAAGAAAAGGGAAGTGATTATTCCCTTGTACAGGTCCTTGGTGAGGCCTCACCTGGAGTACTGTGTTCAGTTCTGGAGACCGTATCTACAAAAAGACAAAGACAAGATGGAAGCGGTACAGAGAAGGGCGACCAGGAAGGTGGAGGATCTTCATCGCATGACGTACGAGGAGAGATTGAAGAATCTAAATATGTACACCCTGGAGGAAAGGAGGAGCAGAGGTGATATTTATTTATTTATTTATTTATTGTTTTTGTTATACCGAGTTTCATGATAGGCATCACATCAACCCGGTTTACAAATAACAAGGAGTGTAAAGCATAACGTAACGTAAAAAACAATATTTCAATAAGAACCTTGAACTTTAAATACAGTGAATCAGAAAAAGGGAGAGGGAAAGTTACAAAAAACAAGGAAAATAAACTTGGGATGGAAGGGGAGAAATTGAACAGCACAATATTTACATTTCAGCCTATTGATACATTAGAATAGCAAGTGAAAAAATAAGACTATGAAACGGTACATAGGTAATCAAATGAATAAATATGACAGTTGTGAATGGTAATAGTATGATAAATATTCAGCAGGAATTAGTGAGAGAGGGTTTGAGGTTGGTTGATTCGTGTTTACATTCCATTATTGCATACGAGTTAGTGCTAGTGAGAGGAGGTTTTATTCAAGGCTTGGAAATGCTTTTTTGAAAAGCCAAGTTTTTAGTCTTTTCCTAAATGTTAAAGAGCATGGCTCTTGTCTCAAATCAGGTGGGATCGAGTTCCAGAGAGCTGGACCTGCTGATGAGAAGGCTCTGAGACTCAAGGATTTATGTTGGTAGGTTTTGGCCTTTGGAATTTGGAGTGACTCTTTGTAGTGTTCCCTGATAGGCCTGGCGGAGGTGAATTTTTTAAGTGGTATTTGTAGGTCAAGTTGCGTGTGTTGGTTGATAGTTTTGTATATGATGTTAATGGTTTTGTACATGATTCTATAGTGGATCGGAAGCCAATGGAGGTTTTTGAGAATAGGTGAAATGTGGTCAATTTTCCTGGAATTTGTAAGGACTCTGGCTGCAGAGTTCTGAACCATTTGTAAAGGTTTGGTGTAAGAAGCTGGGAGGCCTAATAGTAATGAGTTGCAATAATCTAGTTTGGAAAAGATTATTGCTTGCAAGATTGTTCTGAAGTCCTGAGTGTGAAACAGCGGTTTTATTCTTTTCAGGATATGTAATTTGTAGAAGCAATCTTTGGTGGTTTGGTTAATGAATGTTTTGAGGTTGAGACGATTGTCTAGGATGGCTCCTAAGTCTCTTACGTGGGTTGTTTGAAGGAGTGTGGGTGGTTTAGGAAGTGTGTTATTGTTTTCCGGTGATATGAGCAGGAATTCTGTTTTCGAAGCATTGAGTACAAGGTTTAGACTGTTGAGGAGAAGTTTAATTTCTAATAGGCAACTGTCCCAGTATTCCATTGTTTTTGAGATTGATTCTTTTATAGGGATTACGATCTGTACGTCGTCTGCAAAAAGGAAATGTTTCAGGCTTAATTTTGTTAGTAGTTGGCAGAGTGGTAGCAGGTAGACATTGAAAAGGGTGGGTGAAAGTGATGATCCTTGCGGCACTCCTCTATTAGAAGGGTGGTATTGGGATTCTTTATTATGAATTTTGACTCTGTATCCTCTGTTTTCTAGAAATGTTTTGAACCAGTTTAGTGTGGCACCTGTTAAACCAATGTTTGCCAGCTGTTTTAGAAGAAGGGCGTGGTTGACGGTGTCAAAGGCCGCCGAGAAGTCAAGGAGGATTAGAAAATATGCTTGGCCTTTATCAATACCAGAGAGTAGGTAGTCCATGAGTGAAATTAGTAGCGTTTCGGTGCTTGCGGCTTTGCGAAAACCATATTGGTTTGGGGACAGAATACTGTGGTCCTCTAGGTAGTTGGATAGTTGGGTGTTTACCAGTTTTTCCATGATTTTAGCTATAAATGGTAGGTTGGAAATAGGGCGGAAGTTGTTGGGATCACATGCATTTAGATTTGTTTTTTTAGCAGTGGCTTGATTGAGGCAGTTTTTAGGTCATCTGGGTAGATGCCATGTGATAAGGAGCAGTTTATAATATCTGCTAGGGTTTTTGCTATTGTGTCCGGGATAAGAAGAAGCATTTTGGTAGGGATTTGATCAAATGGGTGTGATGACGGTTTCATTCTTTTTAATACATTTTGTATCTCTGTGATTGTGATGGGTTCAAAGGCATTAACCTGGATGTCTTTATTTTGGGGAAGATATGTGTTATCTGGAGACGTAGTGTTTGGAATCAGCTGATTAAGGAGATCCGATATTTTTTTGTTAAAATGAAGAGCCAATTCGTCTGCTTTAGTCTGGGCTTGTTCGGGTGGTATATCTGGAGTGATAGGTTTAGTGAGGCTGGAAACGAAGGCGAATAGAGCTTTTGAGTCAAAGCTGAGATGATGAACCTTTCGGGCATAGTAGTCTCTTTTGATTTTCAACGTGGTACTTTTGTAAAGATGGAGTGATCGTTTGTAATCAGAGAGTGAGGCTGGTGAAGGGGCTTTGCGCCATTTTCTTTCTTTTTGCCGAAGTAATTGTTTGAGTTTTCGTAGTTCATCATTATACCAGGGTTGACGTTTGGATGTATTAGCAGACCTTGTTTTGGTTGTCAGTGGGCAGAGAGTGTTTGCTATAGATTTTGTTATTTTGGACCAGGATTGGAGGGCAGCGTTAGGGGTAGATACTTCAATGAGTGGTAGATCCGAGGTTAGAGCTTTACTTAGATGTTCTGAGTTGCAAGGTTTTCTGTATAGGAAAGAGGGTCTTGAGTTGAGTTTGGAGTCTGATCGAGGTAAGGAAAAACTGGTGGAGATTAGAGAATGATCTGACCATGGGACTTTTTTTGCAATTTGGTTGTTTTGTAAGAGAAATACCAGTGTTTGTAAAGAGTAGATCGAGCGTGTGGCCTGCTTTGTGGGTGGGTTTATTGATTTGTTGTCTGAATCCCATCGCTGACAGTGCGGTGAGGAGGGCTTCACAGTTTGTAGAGAGGGGAACTTTGTCAACATGTAAATTGAAGTCACCCAGGATTATAGCAGGGGAGTCAAGATTGAGATGCAGAGTTATGGTTTCGATGATAGGAGAGGAGTCTGACTCTAGTAAGCCTGGCGGGGCGTAGACTAGCAGGATTTGGAGTTGTTCTGATTTGAACAATCCTAGTTCTAGTTTAGTTACTGTACTGATGGGGTAGTGTGAGAACCTTAAGGATTTTTTTGCAGCTAGGAAGATACCCCCTCCTCTTTTTTTTTGTCTTGGGATGGAGAAGAAATCGTAAGTCTGCGTTGGTAATTGGTTAATGAGTGTGATGTCCGTGGATTTGAGCCATGTTTCTGTTATGGCGCAAACGTCTGGGGTTGTGTCCTGCAGTATGTCGTTGAGTATAAGAGTTTTGTTGGTGAGAGATTGGGCGTTGAATAGGATTATGGTGACTAGGGTGAGGCCTAGTAACTGTGTAGTGGGGGAAATCATGATTGGGATGAGTGATTTGTAGGTGCGTGGTCGGTAGTACATTATTGTTCAGGTTGGATCGGTGCTGGATGAGTGCTACCGGAGCTTGGATGTGCTGCTAGAGACTGGATGTGTGCTTCTGTAGCCTGGATGAGTGCTGCTAGAGATTGGATGCGTGCCTCTGGAGACTGGATGCGTGCCGCAGGAGACTGGATGCGTGCTGCTGGGTGAGTGCCTCTGGAGACTGGATGAGTGCTGCAGGAGACTGGATGAGTGCTGCTGGATGAGTGCCTCTGGGGACTGGATGAGTGCCTCTGGAGACTGGATGAGTGCCTCTGGAGACTGGATGAGTGCTGCTGGATGAGTGCCTCTGGGGACTGGATGAGTGCCTCTGGAGACTGGATGAGTGCTGCAGGAGACTGGATGAGTGCTGCTGGATGAGTGCCTCTGGGGACTGGATGAGTGCTGCAGGAGACTGGATGAGTGCTGCTGGATGAGTGCCTCTGGGGACTGGATGAGTGCCTCTGGAGACTGGATGAGTGCTGCAGGAGACTGGATGAGTGCTGCTGGATGAGTGCCTCTGGGGACTGGATGAGTGCTGCAGGAGACTGGATGAGTGCTGCTGGATGAGTGCCTCTGGGGACTGGATGAGTGCTGCAGGAGACTGGATGAGTGCTGCTGGATGAGTGCCTCTGGGGACTGGATGAGTGCCTCTGGAGACTGGATGAGTGCTGCAGGAGACTGGATGAGTGCTGCTGGATGAGTGCCTCTGGAGACTGGATGAGTGCTGCAGGAGACTGGATGAGTGCTGCTGGATGAGTGCCTCTGGGGACTGGATGAGTGCTGCAGGAGACTGGATGAGTGCTGCTGGATGAGTGCCTCTGGGGACTGGATGAGTGCCTCTGGAGACTGGATGAGTGCCTCTGGAGACTGGATGAGTGCTGCAGGAGACTGGATGAGTGCTGCTGGATGAGTGCCTCTGGGGACTGGATGAGTGCTGCAGGAGACTGGATGAGTGCTGCTGGATGAGTGCCTCTGGGGACTGGATGAGTGCTGCAGGAGACTGGATGAGTGCTGCTGGATGAGTGCCTCTGGGGACTGGATGAGTGCCTCTGGAGACTGGATGAGTGCCTCTGGAGACTGGATGAGTGCTGCAGGAGACTGGATGAGTGCTGCTGGATGAGTGCCTCTGGGGACTGGATGAGTGCTGCAGGAGACTGGATGAGTGCTGCTGGATGAGTGCTGCAGGAGACTGGATGAGTGCTGCTGGATGAGTGCCTCTGGGGACTGGATGAGTGCTGCAGGAGATTGGATGAGTGCTGCTGGATGAGTGCCTCTGGGGACTGGATGAGTGCTGCAGGAGATTGGATGAGTGCTGCTGGATGAGTGCCTCTGGGGACTGGATGAGTGCTGCAGGAGACTGGATGAGTGCTGCTGGATGAGTGCCTCTGGAGACTGGATGAGTGCTGCTGGATGAGTGCCTCTGGGGACTGGATGAGTGCTGCAGGAGATTGGATGAGTGCTGCTGGAGATTGGATGAGTGCCGCTGGAGACTGGATGAGTGCTGCTGGATGAGTGCCGCTGGAGACTGGATGGGTGGATGTGTGATCGCTGGATGGATGGATAAGGGTGGGTAATGGCTCTTGCTCTGGGACGCTCCAAGGAGCGCACTAAGGGGCAAGCCCCTTAGGTTGCGCTCCTTCGGGTGCGCGACGCCTGGTGCACGACGCCCCAGGGAGTGTCTGCAATTTAAGGGCCTGAAAACAGTGCTGGGCTAGACGGCTGGGTTGGGGGTGGGAGCAGTATCACTCACCACGTGGTCCTGCTGCTTCTCTTTATTTTGCAGGTTTCTGAGCCCTCTTGTCTCTTTTTTTCTCTTAATTTCCCGGTTCACTGTTCACTGCTGGCTCACAGAAGGGAGGGGTGAGCGGGCTCTTGCCCCGACTGAGCTGTGCCGACCGCACGAGCCCCTGCAGTGGAGGAGGACAGAGACTGAGAAAGGATCCTGGCAGAAATGGCAGATATGATACAGACTTTCAGATACTTGAAAGGTTTTAATGATCCAAAGGCAACGACAAACCTTTACCATAAGAAAAAAATCAGCAGAACCAGGGGTCACGATTTGAAGCTCCGGGGAGGAAGATTCAGAACCAATGTCAGGAAGTATTTCTTCACGGAGAGGGTGGTGGATGCCTGGAATGCCCTTCCGGAGGATGTGGTGAAGACCAGAACTGTGAAGGACTTCAAAGGGGCGTGGGATAAACACTGTGGATCCATAAAGTCAAGAGGCCGCCAATGAAGAGTGGGTGACTCGCCAGAATGATGGCTACTGCCTGGAGACAATACCCTTAGTCAATAAACATACACATGGTTACTGTGACTCCAACATCACTCTAAGATTCAACAGCAAGAGGAAATGTGGAAAAAAGGATTTGCACTCACAAAGACGGGAGTAGCTGGCTTGTTACGGCGGTTACTACCCCAAACCAAATATCCAAATTACTACCTCCACCTTCCTCTATTCCTGATGCCTTTCAACTAGCTTGATCACTCCATTCTTATACTTCACTTTCAATGCATATCCAGCATAGTTCTCTGCTTCAACAGCAGGGGAAAAGAAAAACTGTTACTTCACACATCCAGCAGAGCTCTCTGCTTAAACGGCAGGGGAGAAGAAAAAAGGGTTCGCACTCACAAAGCGGGGAGTAGCTGGCTTGTTACGGCGGTTACTACCCCAAACCAAATGTACCTGATACTTCACTCTCGACGCATATCCAGCATGGCTCTCTGCTTCAACGGCATGGGAGAAAGACTGATACATCACGAATTTCCAGAATAGCTCTCTGCTTCAACGGCAGGGGAAAAGAAAAACTGATACTTCACGCATATCCAGCATAACTTCAATGGCAGGGGAGAAGAAAAAAGGATTCACACTCACAAAGCGGGGAGTAGCTGGCTTGTCACGGCGGTTACTACCCCAAACCAAATGTGCCTGATACATCACTTTCGATGCATATCCAGCATAGCTCTCTGCTTCAACGGCAGGGGAGAAGAAAAAAACTGATACCTCACGCATATCCAGCATAGCTCCCTGCTTCAACGGCAGGGGAGAAGATAAACAACCAATAAGGGCTGTATAACTTAATCTGGGTAAAAACAAATAAGCATGGGTGTAGCTTGCTTATTGCGGCGGTTACTACTCCTACTACCTCTAACTAATCAAGCTAGATATTTCACTTGGATGCAGCTCCTCCACCGCTCTCTACATTAATGGCGGGGGTGGAAGGGAATTAGAACCAAGAGCTAAGAGAAACAGATAAGTAATGGGAGAAGAAATGAGGGAAGCTTGCTGGGCAGACTGGATGGGCCATTTGGTCTTCTTCTGCCGTCATTTCTATGTTTCTATGTTTCTATGAAGTTGGTTCGACCATTGGGTGATAAAGGGGTTAAAAGGGCACTTAGAAAAGATAAGGCCATTTGGAAAGATGAAATTATTTCTTTGCTTCAGTGTTCACTGAAGAGGATGTTGGAGAGAGACCCATTCTGGAAAAGGTTTTCATGGGTGATGATTCAGATCATCTGAACCAAATCATGGTGAACCTGAAAGATATGGTAGGCCTGATTGACAAACTGAAGAGTAGTAAATCACCTTCACTAGATGGTATACATCCCAAGGTTCTGAAAGAACTAAAAAATGAAATTTCACACATATTTCAATTAATTTGTAACCTATCATTAAAATCATCCGATGTTCCTGAAGACTGGAAGATGGCCAATGTAACCCGTATATTAAAAAGGGATCCAGAGGTGATCCACGCACGTTCATCAAAGAGAGTTCTAATTCCTCTACCCTTCCCGATGTCTCCTCCAGCCGAGCTGCATTGTCTTGTACAGAGGAGACTAATTGTGCTACTTTCTCCACTACCACTCCAAACTTAGAGTAACCTGCTGTTATTTTGTCTGAAAATTTTTCAAACATGGCTTGCAGCATTTTTGTGATATCTAGGTGCCTCTGCAGCTCCAGCCAGTCCTCAACTGAGGCCGAATTTTTCTCCTGTGTCATCCGCTCCTCCTGTGTCTCTTTAGATTTTTGCCATTGTACCTTTTTTATGGCCCAAATATCTGGACGAGACTTTCTAGACATCTTAGCACAAGACAGCTCAGACTATTTTTGGATGTAGAATCAGGATGATATGGGATTATTGGAGCCGGACACCAGCAGCTCTTCAAAAGTGCATCCTTCCTCTAAGCTGCTATCACATGACCCCATAAATAATCATTTTTTACCTGCATTTCAGTTGGCAGCTGAGGGGCTGTATACCTAGAAGCACTTTCCTTTGTGCTTATTAAATAAGCCTCTTGAAGGATGGCCCAGACAATAATGCTGCTTGGGAGTATCTTAGTGCTCAGTTTGGATTATACATAGCTAAGTGGGTTTTTTTAATAAGCTGCCCCATTTCCACCTGATAATTTAAAAACCAGGCACAGAATCATAAAATATACTTGACACTCATTACAGTTTTTCTAGGATAGAAGTCTTCCTGTTCTTAGTCATGTACAGCCCATACTAATACAAGTGACTGCATTTTGCACCAACTGAAGACAAATATACTTCTTAGGTAGTCCTACCAACAGAGAATTACAGCAGTCTCTAATTTTGATGGAAGAAAGGCATGCGTAAGCTTCTAAAATTTGTGTTTAGAACTTTGAAACAATTATAATATAGTGGTGCAACAGACCACTTCTGAGCAAATGCTAGTGATTTCTCGGAGTCTACTGCTTTTACCGAGGCCTCACAAAGGTCATCACAAAGACCGTTCTGCCAGTGATAGTCAAATCGAAACAGCCTTAAATAGCCATAACAGACTAAGTGCCACTTGCATATAGCATAAGCAAAATATAGTCAGGCTCTGCGTGCACAAGCAGTGCAAGCCCTTCAGTGGGTCTTCATCTTCCCCAAAACGTCCATGCCTACTTTCATCCTGTGCACTGACTTGACTGCATTCAAAAGAGGTTTTCTGGGTGTGTGGGTTAGATAGAGGCATGCACGTTACATTTTTCAAAGGTACATGTATAGACAGCAAGCCTCTAACATTCCTAACTTTACATCCCCTGTTCTGCTTCTCCTGAATAGACGTACCATCGTTGTTTACCCACATAAGAATTCAATTTTCTACCTCAGTATAGGTGGGAACCTTGTTGCCTTCTTCCTTGCTATGCAGGTTTAAAAGTATGCATGCATATTTGCAGTTAGGAACCCAGCAGAAAAAGTCAGCCCAACTTGGTACTAAATTTAGGGAGCCTGTGCTCTATGCCATTTTGCCAGGGATTAAAATTCCCCTCGCTTTACTTGTGATCAGTGCAAACAAAACATTTTAACAAATGGGCAATGTCATGTAGCCTCTGCATTAGTAAAATCCTATTAAAATTGTGGGTTTGTTTGTGTTTTTTTCTTTTTGCTTTTTAAAAAGTAGAAACTCCTTAATGAGCTTTCAATGTTCTTAAAGATACTTAAGGTGGGAGATGGACCTGGCTGCTAGATTCTGGTCCTCCCTGCTTCAGATGGTTTCTTCATGAGGTGCTGGCCTATGTACAACCTGTTATTTCCACAGTGTGGGGAAAGAGGAATTCCCAAGGTCACATGTTGTTTTATTAAAGAGAGACAATGCATTTTGAGCTGACTGTCCTTTTGCCTTTCAGGGCTGCACCTACAACACTTTCCACTGATGAATCATTTGCGTTTACACGCCTGTGGGATTTAGGCTTGCCGGTAACTATTAAGCCTCTTTTCCCATAACCATTATATATATATATGAGCAGAGAGGCTTCTTTTACAAGAAAATACGTTATTTTTAGACCATTATATTTAGTAATGTAAATCGGCACTGTTGGTAAAGGTGCAAAATGTTAGAAAGCAGCCTCTTGCAGCTGCCAAGCAGTGTGTGATGGTGTTTTCTGAACAACTGATGCAGATGAAACCAGAACAAAAACCCCTGGGACTTCACTGTGCGCAGGCTGTGTGAACCAGAGCAACAAACCTGGGCAAAATTCACACTTCCTTCCAGCGTTTCGAGAAAGCCGTTTGTGAGAGAGAGAGCTAGCCGTCGCTACCAAACGCCAGAGCAGATGCATGGAAATCTGTCGTGGATCTGGGAAAATCTAAAGCTAGTATTTTAATATTTGTGACTAGGTAGAGGGGGATGTCTGTCTTGAAATTCTGTGGAATCCATTTTGGATCTCCCCAATGACCGTAGGGAAAAGACTGTTACACTTGAGTTGGGCTGAAGTTCTCCGGGTTTGGGTTTTGACTTCAGAAAGGTTTTCTGCATCTTTTCTCCAAATGAACGGCAGTTTTGCCAAATGAACTTCAGAGGTGCCCTGAAGTAGGAACCCGCCCCTCCCCACCCCTCCTCCAGTTCTCCCTCATCCTAAGGGCAATATTATTATGCTCTTGAAATTCTCCCCCTTAGAATGAGAGCTTGTCTTTTAAACCAATCATCTTCTCACCTAATAGCAGGGCTGGCATTAAGACACTTGCCTGGTACTCCCATACCAGCAGGAGATCATCGCTCCTAGCCTGGTGGTCTTCAGACTGCAGCAAAAGCCAGAAAAATCAGCCCTGGGCCTGTGAATGAAAAGCATGGAATCATGGGTTTCCTTCACTACGACACATGCAAACCTTTTATGAGAGATCTGGGCACACTTTGGGGAATGTTATGAGGCAGAAAGGCGAGTTACAGGTACAGTGCTTGTGGACTAGAGTAGCCCCTGAGAATTAATTTTGAGGTGCCCCGACCTGTACAGTGCCCCGTGACTGAGCATATTAGAGTTGTTGGGGGAGCAGGAGGTCTTTGCGGACTGGATATGAGAAACAGCTTGAGGACTTTCTCCTTGGGTACTCTGGTTGGGAAGTCCTGCACTGTTTGAACTACCTGATGGTAATTTATTTATATATATATTTTTATTTTATTTTATTTTTTTAATGTTCCATAAAATGAATTCAATCTCTGCTCCCAATCACCCCCCACCCTGCTTAGATTCAGAAAGAAATGTTTGGATACAGATAACTCTGTTGATTAATAGTTATTGTGTGACTTATGCCACTAAAGCCTAAAATGATCATGAAACTTGCCTGGCGCATGTTTGCACATGTGGGCAAAAAAGAGGAAGTGATCCGTTACAGCTTTCTGAAAACCTTTCCTGTAGGGGCTGTCCACGTTCTCAGATCACTTCAGCAGGAGCAGGAAAATTGCTAAAATGAGTCATAAAGAAAGGTCCACCCAGTATCCTTTTTAAAAAAGTGGCAAACTAGCAGGAGCTTAGAGTATCTACTGTGCAATGTTGTTAGATACCACACTATACAACACACACTATACAACATGGATCACCTGACCTAGCCATTGTACAATAAAAACACCAACACTCAAAACATCGCTCCAATCCTGGCATGCATCACCATCACAAATAACTCTCTCTTTTCCCATTAGGGGCAGTTCTATAATGAGGCAGGGTGAAGTGGCTGCCTCAGGTGACAACCTTTTTGGAGGGGCAAAAAGTGCGCTCCCAAACTCTTCTTCGGCAGCCTCTGCACCTTGCTGACATGCCCTCAGGGACCCCAACCCTGCAGGTCAGAAGAGAAGCCTCACAGCAAAGAAGGAAGGAAGGGAGGCCCAGTGGGCCATCAGCAGCAGAAGAAAATGAGGCCACCAGTTGCCTGCTGCGCTCATCCTGCTCACAGCCAAAAGGGAAAGATACGAGTGAGGGAGAGAGTGTGTGTGTGTGTATGTTTGTGAGAGAAAGCATGTGCATGGTTATGAAAGAGAGTATGATTGGAAGAGACAGCATTTTGTGTGTGTGTGTGTGTGATAAAGCATATGCAAGAACATGTATGTGTGAGAGCATATGTGTATGACAGCATATATGTATGTGTGTAAAAGTATGTGAGTGTGTGTGTGAGCTTGTGAGAGTATTTGTGTGTGTGAGAGCATATGAGCACATCTGTATGTGTGTGAGAGAGCATATGTCTGTGTGTGAAACAACAGATGAGAGCGCATGTGACATTATCTGTGCGTGTATGTCTGTGAGAAAGAGAATGTACATGTGTGTTTGTGTATATGAGAGGAGAAAGATCTCCCTTCCTGCCCATCACACTAATCCACAGCAATCTCAGAGTGACTGAAAATCAAAAGTTCCCAGGTATGGAAAGCGGGGGTTGTTTTTTTTAATCTTTTAGTTTTAATTATTGGGTGTTATTTGATATGCTTGCTATTTTCAAATTTTTTTTATGTTTGGGAAATGTTTTATAAATTTAGTATGAGTTTTAATTATGGGCTGTTAAGAGAATGTTTTTACTATTATGAAAGGTGCAGCTACAAAGGTTAAAAGTGTGCAACAGGTTGTTAAAAAAAAAACCATCCTAGAAGCACAGTCCATATGTATTCCTCGATTAAGAAAGGTGGAAGGAAGGTCAAATGATTGCCAGCATGGCTAAAAAGTGAGGTGAAAGAGGATATTTTACCCAAAAGATCTTCATTCAAAAATTGGAAGAGGGATCCATCAGAAGAAAATAGGATTAAGCAAAAGCATTGGCAAGTTAAATGTAAGACATTGATAAAACAGGCTAAGAGAGAGTTTGAAAATAAATTGGCCGTAGAGGCAAAAACTCACAATAAAAACTTTTAAAAATATATCAGAAGCAGTGAGCCTGCGAGGGAGTCAGTTGGACCGTTAGATGATTGAAGGGTTAAAGGGGCACTTGGGGAAGACAAGGCCTCCACGAAAAGATTAAAAAATGTCTTTGCTTTGGTGTTTACTGAAGAGGATGTTGGGGAGATACCCATTCTGGAGACGGTTTTCAAGGATGATGATTCAGATGAACTGAACCAATTCACGGTTAACCTGGAAGATGTGGAAAGCCAGATTGACAAACTAAAGAGCAGCATATCACCTGGACCAGATAGTATGAAGGAACTAAAAAATGACATTTCTGATCTATTAGTTAAAATTTGTAACCTATCATTAAAATCATCCATTGTACCTGAAGACTGGAGGGTGGCCGATGTAACCCCAATATTTAAAAAGGGCTCCAGGGGCGATTCGGGAAACTATAGACCAGTGAGCCTGACTTCAGTGCCGGGAAAAATAGTGGAAACTATTCTAAAGATCAAAATCGTAGAGCATATAGAAAGACATGATTTAATGGAATAAAGTCAGCATGGCTTTACCCAAGGCAAGTCTTGCCTAACAAATCTGCTTCATTTTTTGAAGGGGTTAATAAACATGTGGATAAAGGTGAACCGGTAGATGTAGTGTATTTGGATTTTCAGAAGGCATTTGACAAAGTCACTCATGAGAGGTTTCTAAGAAAACTAAAATGTCATGGGATAGGAGGCGATGTCCTTTCGTGGATTACAAACTGGCTAAAAGACAGGAAACAGAGAGTAGGATTAAATGGTCAATATTCTCAGTGGAAAAGAGTAAACAGTGGAGTGCCTCAGGGATCTGTACTTGGACGGGTGCTTTTCAATATATTTATAAATGATCTGGAAAGGAATACGACAAGTGATGTTATCAAATTTGCGGATGATACAAAATTATTCAGAGTAGTTAAATCACAAGCGGATTGTGATACATTACAGGAGGTCCTTGCAAGACTGGCAGATGAAATTTAATGTGGACAAGTGCATGGTGATGCATAGAGGGAAAAATAACCCTTGCTGTAGTTATACGATGTTAGATTTCATATTAGGAGCTACCATCCAGGAAAAAGATCTAGGACTTGAACAGGTTAATGTAAATCAGTTATTTACTCTCTCAGATAATAGAAGGACTAGGTGGCATTGCATGAAGTTAGCAAGTAGATCATTTAAAACAAGTCTAAGAAAATTCTTTTTCACTCGGCACATGGTTACGCTCTGGAATTCATTGCCAGAGGGATATGGTTAGTGCAGTTAGTGTAGCTGGGTTCAAAAAAGGTTTGGATAAGTTCTTGGAGGAGAAGTCCATTAACAGCTATTAATCAAGTTTGCTTAGGGAATAGCCACTGCTATTAATTGCATCAGTAGCATGGGATCTTCTTAGTGTTTGGGTAATTGCCAGGTTCTTGTGGCCTGGATTGGCCTCTGTTGGAAACAGGATGCTGGGCTTGATGGACCCTTGGTTTGACCCAGCATGGCAATTTCTTATGTTCTTAATGTGGCTGGGACGAGGCGTTCACGGTGGTGATGGGGCACATTTAGGCCGGGGGAGGAAAGGTCTGTGTGTGTAGATGGCATTTTCAAATCTTCCCTCATCCTTTTCCATCAAAATTCTACCTGGCGGGAAAAAGCAGGTACAAGGGACCGTGAGCAGTTTGCGCCCGTGGCTGGTTTCAGAAGCTGAAATCCTCATGTACTCTTGCTCTGATAGCTGATGCCAAACCTACAGGGAAAAAGTACCCAGAGATTTTGAATCCAGTGCGGACAAGCTGAAAATTGCACCCTCTAATGGGAACAGAAGGAGAGGGGTTTCATGTGGGAAGGAGATGGAGATCGTAGAGCGCAATGCATCGGCTGAAAAGCTCTTGTGATTTATTTAATGAAAATCAATGATTTGTGGATGCACTGGAACTTGTCCCGTACACCCCCCCTCCCCCCCCCTGCCCCTGCTTCATGGCATTTTATGAGGTCTTTTTTTTTCAGGCAACAGTTCCTGATGGAAAGGGCAAAGGGAGAAACATCCCTGGTCAAGGCTGCAGTTCATCCAAGGCTTTTTCCGTATTTGGCTCAGTTACCCCACTCCCTTCTTGGTGCTGCTTTGCTGCAATCTCTTTAGAGCATTCATATCGATGAACCACAGCTATGAGGGATGGAATGTAAAATGCCGCGGAGCAAGAGCAGCCAGGCTTTCTGACACACAAAGCAAATAACCCCAACTGGCAAAGCTCAATGGCATTATCATCCGCCTTGGAAACTCGTTAACATTCACGCATGTGAACTAGGCTGCTTTTGGATCAGTTTGAGAAGCTGCTGGGTTTGAAGGGCTGTTAAAAACAATGGTTTTGGCGAGCACACACACACAAAAAAAAGCAATAAACTCAGGGGTTGAGTGTTCAGAGTACGAGTGACCGTAGATTAATGAGGCAAACAAAAACACGACCCGGGCTCTTCTGTCCATCATTGCAGTCCAGTGATGTGGGTGGGTGGGGCGGAAGGGGCTTAATAATGAGCAAGGTTGCAGGGGCAATGGGGAGAAGTAATAAAGAGAGGTTCGCCAGATCTACATTACAGAACAGTACAGCAGGGTCTGCATGAACTCAGTGCTTTTCATTGTGGGGGTCGATGATCTTCCCCTCCCCACCCCCTCCCCCCGAATATGAAGAGCTTAGGAAGGCGATTTTGGTAAGAGCTTGTAGATAACTTCTTGACCTTTTGGCTGAGAATCAACATGAGGTCTGAGTCATGAGCCAAGGGTGCTCTCCTATTGGCTTTTGACTGATATTGAGAACCTGTATAAAAATGGGTGGTGGTCAGGGAAATGGTGATGGAGGTTCCCTGCCAACTGATCCCCATTTGGGACACAAAACCACTTGGACCCTGCCTAAATCAAGAGGATTGCCCCTTCCCATTTTAGATATCAGCCAGATGGAGCCAGAGAATCTCAGTAACATAATAACATAATATTGTTGGCAGAAAAAGAACAAATGGGCCCATCCAGTCAGCTCGGCAAGCTTCCCATGCAGCAACTGCTGCTCCGTGCAAGTCACCTCAAGTGTCCCCCCAAGGGCTATAACTGCTGCTCCGTGCAAGTTACCCCCAAGTGTCCCCCCAAGGGCTATAACTGCTGCTCCGTGCAAGTTACCCCCAAGTGTCCCCCCCAAGGGCTATAACTGCTGCTCCGTGCAAGTCCCCCCAAGTGTCCCCCCAAGGGCTATAACTGCTGCTCCATGCAAGTTACCCCCAAGTGTCCCCCCAAGGGCTATAACTGCTGCTCCGTGCAAGTCACCCCAAGTGTCCGCCAAGGGCTTTAACTGCTGCTCCATGCAAGTCACCCCAAGTGTCCCCCCAAGGGCTATAACTGCTGCTCCGTGCAAGTTACCCCCAAGTGTCCCCCCAAGGGCTCTAACTGCTGCTCCGTGCAAGTTACCCCCAATAGTTTTCCTGTATACTTGTGTTAATGTATTCTGCCTTGAGGCGACTGTTTTAATGTATTTCCGCCCTGGAGGCGTCTGTTCAGTTCCTTGTAAACCGGTGCGATATGTATTCTTTACAGGAACATCGGTATATAAAAATTAAAAATAAATAAATAAATAAATAAGTGTCCCCCCCAAGGGCTATAACTGCTGCTCCGTGCAAGTCATCCCAAGTGTCCACCAAGGGCTATAACTGCTGCTCCATGCAAGTTACCCCCAAGTGTCCCCCCAAGGGCTATAACTGCTGCTCCGTGCAAGTCCCCCCAAGTGTCCCCCCAAGGGCTATAACTGCTGCTCCATGCAAGTCACCCCAAGTGTCCGCCAAGGGCTATAACTGCTGCTCCGTGCAAGTTACCCCCAAGTGTCCCCCCAAGGGTAGGAACTGCCGCTCCATGCAGGTTTACCCCCAAGCATTTGCCAAGGGGTATAACTGCTGCTCTGTTCAGGTTATTCCCAAGTGTCTGTTAATGATAGTGAGGAAGTGATGACAGCAGCAAGATGCAGGAAGCAAGCTAGTCAGGGACACTAATCATAATTTTTTATTAAATTTTTAAAGCAAATTTTGAGTCAGAGACACTGATGAGTTCAGAAATGCCCTGTAGGGAGTTGGCAACAAATTTAATACTCATAGAAGTATTAAACAAAACTGGATTATGAAGCTAATAGGTCTCAATCTATATTATTTATTAACATTAAATGCTGTATCTTCTTGGGGGTATGGAATGTACCTGAATTCAATACTGCTCAGAAAATACTGACGAGGGCATGGCAGTCATTGCCCATATGCAGCAGCCACAGTCAGAGGGAAGTTAAGTGATTGCATCCTGGGATTAGTTATTACAATTTCTTCACTTTCTCTAATTAGTGTCTCTTAAAATGACATCTACAATATTTCACTTTTAGCCTTTTAATCTTCACGCTCTTGGGGGGGGGGGGGGGGGGGGGACGGGACCAGAATGCCTGCTCTCCAGCCCTGCCTATAGTAAACCTCCCATACCAAAACAACCCTAACTGCCAGCACTCTTATCTATGAAACTGCAACACTGCACATATTACACCAAGACCTATAACACCAATACACCTTCTATTAGGAAAACAGAACAAAACAGACTGCTATAGATCCCTACAGATAAATTATATGATAGCAGAATACCTCGGTCACACATGGAGAACACAGGCAGACCCTGACCAAATACACACTAAAGAAACCAGAAAGTAGAAATGGAAGCATGTAGAGAAGAACTGAACTGGAACCCACAACAAGCCCACCTCAATAAGCAATGGAAAAGAGAAACATTACCATTCTTCATAACACATTAAATAATAAATCAAGAAATCATCAATCATAATAGTTATTCATTTTATGACTATGATTTTACTATTTCAAACCAGTTAACAAATAGAATATCCAAAATTTCCCAAACACCAATAAAATACTTCAAAACGTAATGAATAAAAAAAAATCCAATAATTAAAATGTTCTATTTCCCCCCAAAAAAACAACAATAAAATATTCAAAACAGCACAAACATCAAATTACACCCAATAATTAAAACTAATAAGGATTAAAAAATTTCCTGCTCTCCATACCTGGGATCTTTTGATTTCCAGTCACCCTGACATTGTCGTGCATTGGGAAGGTAGGGAGACACAAACTTTATCTTCGCACACACACGCAGATGCACACACATTCATTCTCTCATACAATTTATCTCTCATTTTCTTGCCTAAGCTCTCACACACACTCCCTCTCTTTCCCTCACAGACACATTGGGGGTGGATTTTAAAAGGTTTACGTGCGTAACCCGAAAACCCGCTCCTGCGTGCACCGAGCCTATTTTGCATAGGCCCGGCGATGCGCGCAAACCCCGGGACGTGTGTAAGTCCCAGGGCTTGAAAAAATGGGTGGGGTGGGGCGGGGCGTGGGCATGACCAGAGGTCTCTCCACTGCCGCTGGGCCCGGGGATCGCGCGCCTGCACTCGGCCAGCGCATGCAACCTACACCTGCCCAGAGGTAGACGTAAATAAAAAAAATAAAGGTAGGGGGTATTTAGGTAGGGCTGGGGGGCGGGTTAGATAGGGGAAGGGAGGGGAAGGTGGGGGGTGGAAGGAAAGTTCCCTCCGAGGCCGCTCCAATTTCGGAGTGGCCTCGGAGGGAACGGGGAAAGCCATCGGGGCTCCCCTAGGGCTCGGCGTGCACAAGTGTGCACCCCCTTGTGTGCGCCGACCCCGGATTTTATATCATGCTCGCGGCTGCGCACGCATGTTATAAAATTGGGCATAGATTTGTGCGGGCCGGGTTGTGCGCACAAATCTATGCCCGCGCGTAGGTATGAATATCTGGCCCATTGTGTGTATGTGTGTGTGCGCATGCCTGTGAGAGCCTATATGTGACACAGCACTCACACAGACACATTCACATGAACACAAGCTCTGACACAGGTGGTTTACCGAGGGGATAGCCTATGTTCTTGCAGTGCTTTAGGAGCCACCCTGTACACACTGTGCAGAGTGCATGCTATCCCCAGGACCTCTCTCCTCCCCTGCGTTTTGCAGGCTGTCCAGGAGGGAGGGACCAGTGACTTCTCATTGACTGATAGCAGGTACTCCCTGCCTTGCATGTCTCTCCTGAGGACACTGCTATTCCCTCACATGCTTGTGCCAGGCTGCTGAGTGTCTGTCTCTTCCTGAGTCCAGTTTTCACATACTTCTCAACAAGGACAGCCCTGGGCTCCAGTGAATGACCAAGGTGGGGTATACTATTGATGCCCATGGTGGGGATGCAGTGTTCACAGGGAATCTTTTTTTGGGTGGGGGGATTTCTTTTTTTAACACTGACAGTGTGTGCGGAACCAGCTGCATTCCCCTAGTGCTTGGCTGTACTGTGTGAGTACAGTTCTCCCTTGCAGATGTATGCCTTGTGGAAGAGAAATGCCGGCATTGCATCTGGACTAGGAAGAAGTGTCTGATGATGCAATCCCCGAGGGAACCCAGTGCTTGAGGTGGTGAGGGGGATTCCATGGAGAGATGGGTACGGGCAGGCTCTGTTATATAGGGTATGGCCTGTGCAGAGCCATGGTGCAACGGCAGAAGAGGACAACTCCAGATTTTTTGCATGCCCTTGGCAATGTTCCTATACTAAGTTGGCTCTTTCTTTGCAGTAGGAGAGCTAGTAATAGTGGTGTTTGCTACTGCTGCCTGGGTCTCACTGGATCAGTGATACACTGAGCAGAGGAAGGAAGGCGAATGTTAAAGATTGCTATGACATAAGGGTGGTAAGAGCCAAAAGCTCTTTTATTACGAGGGTGTTTGGAACAGCTGATGAATCTGATCCATCTCCAAGTAGCTGTTTTTTACCCTTTCCAGTAGTAGTAGGACTAGGGGACAATCCATAAAGTTGCTAGGTAGCACATTTAAAACAATTCCGAGAAAGTATTTTTTCACTCAGTGCACAATTAAACTGTGGAATTTGTTGCTGGAGATTGTGGTAACAGCAGTTAGCATAGCTGTATTTCAAAAGACAAGTTCCTGGAAGAAACGTCCATAAACTGTTGTTAGCTGTGTAGACTTGGGAAAGCCACTGCTTATATCGGTTATGAGCAAGAACTGGGTCTGTTCTTTGGGATCCTGCTGGCTACTTGTGACTTGGCTTGGTCACTGTTGAAGACAGGATGCTGGGCTTGATAGACCTTTCGACTGACCCAGTATAACAGTTCTTATTTTTCTTATGATGCAGTACCTGAATGCTTTCCAGCCACTGGCACAGTGAGGCCAGGGAGTTTTTCTTGTGTGGAGATTTTTTTCACCACCAGAAATTTTTTGTAAATATATATATATTTTTTTTTGCTGGAGAATTTCTAAGACATGGACCCTTGGGTTTACAAAATAAATAGTAATTGTTATTATTTGTGATAATTGTGGGTGGATCCTTGGGCCAGTGGCAGATGACCACACCCCCTGGGGAAGATCCAGAGAGGGACCACTGGTCAGGCTCAGAGTTTGGAGACAAACACACACTGAATCTTTTATTAAACAGTATATTGAACCATGAGAGGTGGCAGTAATGAGCTGTAAGAGCCCGGCTGGGCTGTAGTCCCTCAGGCACTGGAACAGAGATCCCAGGATGGCTGAGCTGTAGAGAAACTGAAATATAGTGAGTAGGCAGGGTGTGCAGAGTTCAGGAACAGAGCCTTGATGGTAACACTCACACCATAGTCTCTTGAGGCAGCCCAGAGGCTGGAATGAAGTAGACCCTCGAGGAGCGAGTACCTGGTTCCAGGGAAAGCTCTGAGAGAGAGATGGTAACTCACTGGTGTTGTAGGCAGCGAAGACTTCCTGGCAGAAGTGGTATTCAGAAGCAGGTCCGGGAATGTGGGCCCTTGAGGAGCGAGTACCAGTTCCAGACTGCGACCTGAAAAGCAAGAGAGAGAGCGAGGCCCCCGAGGAGCGGGTACCTCTGGTAAAGTCCGAGGAGGCAGAGTAGCAAGGCATACGGAGAGCAAATCCCATCCGCAGCGATACCTGGAGGAAGCTAGGTAAACGTAACCATAACCTTTGCTAACTCGAATAGCTAGCAAAACAAGAGACCTTAAATATCCGGAGACGATGACGTCATCTCAGGGGGACGCCCCTGAGGTTCGCGCCACTGCTGGTACTTGAGTCGGGGCCGCGCCGCGCACACGCCCTTAGGTCTCAGGAAAACATGGCGGAGGGCAGCGTCTAGCTGGCCTGGGGACGCTGGAGGAGAGCGGCAAGATGACGCCGTGGCAGCCAACCTTCCTTCAACCCAAGAGGGAATCGCAAAAGAGGTAAGGTGGGCGGAGTGGAGATGTCGGGCAGCGATGGTCGAAACAGTAATAGGCAAGCCAAATTCAGGGATAGGGACATATCTGAATTCAACACTGCTCAGAGAATGTTAAATGGTGAGATCCAGAAGGTGCTGAAACCCTTCCAGATATCACTGGAAACCAGGAAATTGTGCACGGAAAGGAAGCAATAGCAGAACTCCAGCTATCAGCCGGTGAGGAAGATGGCTCAGATGGAAGTTTAAAAACAGTTTGGATAAGTTCCTGGAGGAAAGGTCCATTATTAAGGGGGAGTTGCAGAAATCCACTGCTTTTACTTGGGCTAAGCAGCTTGGAATCTATCTACCCCTTGGGATCCTGCCAGGTACTTGTGAACTGGATTGGCCTCTGTTGGAGTCAGGATGCTGGGCTTGATGAGCCCTTGGTCTGACCCAGTATGGCAACTTCTTATGTTCTAATCTTCCCTGTTCAGCGAGTGTCCCGCTAGAGAAAGACTCTTGTCCTGGTGAAGGCACTTCACAAATAACTTCAGAGCATGAATATATTCATTTTATGGAAATATTTTGGTTGATGGTTCTCCATCTCCTTCTTAGTGATGCAACCAATAAAAAGAGAGTGCAATTTGCAATTGTAGTCTCCAAAATTGTGCTGTCAGTTTGAGAGTTTGAAGAGCCAGTTGACTCCAGTAGGGCCCTTGTGCTAATGAACCTCCTCTTAGTTTATTTTATCGATTGGATGGAAAAATAAAGCTATTTTCATTAATTATTGTTTGGCAGAGCGGCTAATGATAGCTATTAGCTGATAAACGAGGTAATGTATTAATAGTGGCCCCTTGAGATCAGCTTGATCCTGCCTGTTCCTGTGCTCTCGGGCAAGTCTTTTCCAGCATGGCCAAGGTCAAGGTGGCATGTGCTAGGGAGATCCAAAACTTAATGCAGGGCATCCCTCTACAGAAGGTAACCTGCCAAGAAAATCTTTGTGGCCTGCTGCACAATTATTTAATTCTCTTTGACCCTGGCTGTTCCTGGGCGCCAGTCATGAAGGGATGAGGAGGACGAAGCAGTCACTCTGCAGGCGAAATTTGTCTGCAAGCATGGTGTGCTTCTAATTTAACTTGCTGTCTCATTTGCACATCACTATAAATTATGCTGCGAGTGATAATTGGTAAAACAAGATCCCTTGAAATTTGTTTTGCTTTCTCAGAGATTAATTGAAAGCTAAGGTCTGGATAAAAAATGGCATGTGTGCACTGCAAATGCAGACTCGGGATTCTCTTTAATCGTTTCCAACCTTCCTGCCTTGATTTACAAGTTTTCCTTCCTTCTGACTTCCAGCACTGCACATTCACGTTAGTTTGTCAGTCTTCAATTAACTATAACAAGGGATAATTAAAATCAGTATTTGTTGCTTGCCTCAACATACTTCCTGAAAATTGATTTGAACTAAAAAAAAAAACCCAATAAAAGCCCAGCATTTAAATTTTGTCGACGCACTTTTTGTTAAGTGTTCGAGGCTCTCTCCATTCCTTATTAAAGTCTTTTCTCAGTTCCTTATGCTTGTTCACATCACGATGCCTTGTGCCCTGGTGTTATCAGTAGGCATTTACTGCTCAGGCTCTCTCGCAGGCTGCCAACTTTTAACCACCACATTTCCCAACGCTTGCAGATGCTGTTTTATATCTTTGCTGATGGAGTTTAAGCACATGCGACTTTTCTTGCCGCTCTTCACTATTAGAAAAACACAGAGAAATGGAATATAATAGTAGATAAGGACTCATCCAGTCTGCCCAGTTAATTGATCTCAGGCTTTCCCATCACTTCTTCACTATTAGTGATCCTCTGCACTTGTCCCGTGCTCTCCTGGACTGTTCTTGTTTTTGCCTCTGTCACCTACACTGGTAGGTGGTTCCATCCATCCACCAACCTTTCCGTGAAGAAAGATTTTTCCAATGTTACTCCTAGGTCTATCCTGATGGAGCCTTAAAACATGACTGCTAGTTCTATACTCCTAGAAAGGTTTGCTTTTACCAGCCCAGAGGTCAAATTTCTGTTTTGCAAAACGTTTTAGGCCTCTGATTAAATTGTAGACTGAAGTCTATGTAAGTAACACCAAATAAATGTATCCAACACATATTGAATATGGAGCAACTACCAAAACACACACGGTATTGCATAACTGCAGGGGGAGATCAGATGCTAACCTGTAACTGGAGGGCTAAAATCAGGACATTTCCGAACATTTTATTCCTACCTCTTTTTTTTTCCGCACCGTACTCCAAAAATCTGTACAGTCCAGAAAAAATCAGGGAGGTTGGCAACTCTCACTGCCACAGTAAATTACTGCGGAGCAGACAAGGTCTGGGGCAATCTGCTGTATCTCATCCCTGTCTCAATAACTGAACTCAGTATGGTTCTGGATCTTGGTACTTGGTTGAATCTGATGTGCCTCTGCTCGCCTTTCAACCTTACCCTCTGTGTAAACAGGTGATACATCTCTTCTGGACCTTTAGCATCCTTACTCCCAGGCCGTCAACCCAAGGTCCAGAGTAAAAGGCGCATGCAGTATTCCACGGTGCCTTCTGCATTCTCTGGCCCACTCCAGACTGACATTTTTTTTTTTGTTATTGGACCCTCATGAAATGTAACCTGTAACATTAACCTAAAAAGTGAGGCACTGCTATCTGCATAGCCATGAGAATATTGCATCTGCTGCAAGGTGCCACCTCACATGAACAGGGGTGTGTGCAAACTATTTAAGATTTTACAAACAGAGATAACAAAAAAAAAAAGTATAATTAATGTTTAAGTACAAGAGACCAAGGTCCCACAAGACCAGGAAGCACTGATAGTACAGATGCAGAATGTTTTACTGACACTAATGCTATCTGTAGGTTTCATTTCTCGTTTTTGTTAATTTTTGGAAGGTGACTGGATCATATTTGTGTAAAGATGAATTTGTTCACTAGGCATCTGGGGAGGTGGGGAGCATTTAGACAGAAATGTAATTTATTTCAACGTTACTGCATTTCTGGCTGCTGTCACCACCTCTATGTCCAATTCCATAGCAGCTTAAGGACCGCAGACTCTCCAGCTGGAGCGTGAGGCTGTCAGGGAGCCACTGGGAAGATAAACAATCAGGACTTTTCTGTCTGCCAGAGATAACAGCAGGGTTTTTGTTTTTGGTTTTTTTTCACTTTAAAGGGGGTGAACCACTGCACACTTTTGTGTGAAATGTTTCATCAATGGAGGCTGTGATTTTGGACAAAGCATCTTTTTAAAAATATCTAACACAGAGGATGCTTGCCGAATATCCATCCATTTGCTCCTGCCTACCATGTGTTCCTACTTGTGGCTTCCTCCCTTCTCCTTCTGCCCCTACGGTTCCCTTGTTTCTTTCCTATGCAGACTTGAGTTCCCCTACTCTTCCTGCAGCAAGATCCCTTCCTTTTCGGCTGCATTTATAGGAGGCGTTCCTGGAGGAGGAAAATAACGGGTGTAGAATCTACACTTTCAAATCTAGGCATCTTGGAGTCCATATTCAGGCTCTGTGCAGCTGTGCAGTTAGCCAGTTATACATAAGCGGCTATAACTAGCAGGGTATATTCAGTTGCGCCGCTGAATACACTTGGTTATCTTAAAATTAGTAGGTAGATCAGGCAATGTTGTCCGTGTGCAACCTATTTGAATGGCAGGAGCCACACCCAGGCCAGGCACTATTCGTGGCAGATAGCGCCCCAATTTGCCAGCTTTAATGAACTCCAATCAATGTGGAGGTTAGTGCTTGACTAGAATGGTAGGCCAAGAATTATTTCATTGACCACCATAGGGAGCACGTAGAAGCAAATGACCTCCACGAGGAGGAGGCCAGTGCACATGTGTAGTAGGGTTGTGATCCTGGTAACGCGGCCTGGCAGGGGTTCCCATGATACCAAAGATACAGTCAGTGCTGTCCTTAAGGATTCCATGGAGATACCGTAGCAGCATACCACCACCTCATTTATTTATTTTATTTATTTAAAAGAATTTATATACCGCAAATTAAACAGGCTCTGTCTGGCTAAGCAGTTTACAAAAAATAAACATACATAATAAAATACGCAAAAAATTAAAACAGGCAAAGTACATCAAATGAACAGTACATCCAAAAACATTAAAACTTATAAAAAAAAACTACTTCTTAAAAGACTAAAAGCAAAGAACAGATTTGCTGTGTTGATGACAATGTTTTCAATAAACTGAAAAAGTTGTTAGGTAATGTTGTATGCAGCGGCAAAGAGATATGTTTTTAGAGCCTTTTTAAATTCTTTTGCATTTGCCACTAAACGAATTTCTTCTGGGATGGCATTCCAGAGGATTGGTCTGGCAACAGAAAAAGCGCGTTTATGTGTAAATTCTAGATGGGCAAGTTTTACTGAGGGTACTTCCAGCATGCATTTATCCATTGATTTTAGTTGTCTTGTTTGTTTGTAAATTCTAAGAAGCGAGCAGAGCCATATTGAGTTTGTGTTGTATAAAAGATTGTGTATAGTATTAAGAATTTTGTATGTAATACGGAAGGATATAGGTAGCCAGTGTAAATGTTGTAGAACCGGGGTGATATGTTCTCTGAGTGGTAAGTTATACAGTAAACGGGCAGTAGCATATTGGACTAGTTGTAATGGGTGTGTAGTAGATTTCGGCAGGCCAAGATACAGAGCATTGCAGTAGTCCAGACTAATTAAAATGAGAGATTGTGTCACTGAGCGAAAATCAGAAGGTGGTAAAAGTGGTTTTAGTTTTCTTAGCATATGGAGCTTAAAAAATAATTTTTTTACAACAGCTGATATGTTGTTTGTCATAGACAGTCTAGCATTTATGATAGTGCCCAAGGTTTTTTGCATGATGTTTTATTTCGATTTCTTGCCCTTCAAATGTAAAGGTAGCAGGTGGTTGAAATTTTGAATCTGGCACTACTGATAGGAATAGCAATTCAGTTTTTGCAGTATTTAGTTTTAATCTATTGTGTGTCAGCCAAGTTTTTATTGCTGTTAAATATAAGTGAAGCAAAGGAAAGGTTTTTTTTCCAGGTATCAGTAAAAGGAACAATAAATTGAATGTCATCAGCATATATTTTAAAAGACAGATTTAAGCCTGTTAAGAGATGACACAGTGGAAGCATCAATGAAACTCACAGCCGCCCCCGTATCAAAGGACACCTGTAGATCGATTCTGGCATCTCTGTCAGGCACACCGGGAGTAGAATCAGAAAAGAGGTGCAGTATCAACATAGTATGGCTTCTCCTACCGGTCCTAGGTCTGAGAGTTTCCCGGTTTGATGGGGCAGTGAGTTGCAAAATTCTCAAGGCCTATGCAATATAAGCATGTTTAGATATCTATGCTGCTGGTGTTCCTCTGGAGAAAGCCTTAGAAGATCCACTTCCATGGGTTCTTCACGAGGATCGGGTGGCACCAAGGTCCTGAGTGAAGCTATTAGCTGCTGGAAGTGAGATACCAAGCATACTGGGCATCAAGCCTGACCTCGTTCCTTAGCTTGTTCTAAAAAAATGGTTGTCTAGCTGAATGGCTAGTCTGATAAAGTCCTCCAGAGCTTCTTTCAGATCCCGCCTGGCCAGCTCATCTTTAATAGGCTCCGATTGGCCCTGTGGGAAGAGAACAATCAAAATTTAGTCTCATCATTGTAGCTCAGATGCCAGTGTCAGGAATTGGACTGCATATTCCCTGACAGTCCAGGACCCCTGGCAGATCAACAGAAGATCAGAGGCAACTGGGAAAGCCTGTCCTGGCTCGTCAAAAATGAGATGGATGTCTGAGTAAATGATACAGATTCTCCAAAATTGGGTCTTCCCATTCTCACAGAGGAAAGTACCAGGCCAAGGTCTTCCCAGAAGAAGATAGTATGAATGTTACTTTGGCCTTGTCCATCGAAAAGAGCACATTATTGTAAGAAGAAGTGCATGCAACACTGAATAATAAACCCTCGGCACTTCCAGGGATCACCATGGTATCTGGGTGGAGGAGGGAATTGAGGAACTGGCAGGATGGGGGATGTTGGTGCCGGTGAAGGTGCAGCTGCAAGTGGAGCTAGCTGAGGTGAGATGGCATCCAGCTGGACTGCAAGCCTTTCCAAAACCCCCATTAATTGTTCCAATACTTTCTGTTGCTGCTGGATTTGTTGTGCCATACTTGGAATGGCATGTAATGTGGCCAATTCTGTTGGGTCCATGGCCTTGACAAACTGTTAGAGTTGTGGACCCTTCTGCAGTGGTGCAGTTGTCACAGCCAGAAGGGCAAGCTTGTACAGCCCACACCGACTGCTGGCAGTCGAACCCCAAATGGGACTGGCTGGAGCTTTCCCTGTCATTCCCACAGGTTGAGCTCTTGGTTTGACAGATAGTAGGACTTAGGAGAGTGCCTGAGATAAATGCAAGAAAAAAAGTCCAGGTGAAGGCCAGGGCAGGCAGCAGACAAGCGTGGGTCATATCTAGAGAAAGGTTCAGGTCCAGGAGGCAAAAAAGGAAGTCTGAGGACAAGCTGAGGTCAACCAGGAAGTCAAGCCAAAGGTGACAGGGCGAGACAAGAGCAAGGACAGGAACAAGGCACAATGGAGAAGGCAAGGAGCAGGCAAGGTTGTCAGACCAGAACACAGGACCACTGAAGAGGGCAGGAACATGAGCAAGGAGAACACAGGAACACAAGGCAAGGAAAAACAATGAGCACTGAGGAGCAAATCACTCAGGAGACCTGTTGCCAAGGTAAGGAACAGGGGGCTGAGCAGGTTTAAATAGCCAAAGGTGGGTGACGACATCCAAGAGTGATTGCAGAGGTTTCCTGCCTAGATGCCTATATAATGTGCACACTCGGGCACGTGTGCACCTTAGGAGCCTGTTGCCAAATCCCTGCTGTGGGCACATTTGGGTGCGTGTAATGGCGGCGCTCTGCTGGGTGGAGGGAGATGGATGCCGGTGAGTCAGGGAATGCAGTGGGATCCGTGGGTTCTAACAATGCCATTCCCTCCAGTCTCCCACCTCAGATCTAAACTGTTTTCCTCACCAAGGGATGTTTGTACCCTTGTTAATTTGTATCCTCTCTGTCCTTGCTGCTCTCTGGGGTTGTGCTTTCTATTTCTTATCAAGAGGGTCTTTCCAGCTCTGCTTCACTCAGTGAGACATTCTTTGGTATGAGAGACCCCCAGTTCCCCAGGAGGTCATACACTGTCCCTCTCAAACATTGGTTGGCGATCCCCGAGGAAGAGATCTATGTTTACATCTTTAAGCATCCAGTTGCCTTACAGATGTATTATCTTGACTCAACAGCTGTGTTTGCTTTCTTTTCAGTAATTTTAGTTCTGTCGGTTTGCATGGTCTCCCCTATTGTTAGTGTATTTGACTGAGTGGAGCGTGCGTTTGCATGGGAAGAAGCAGACGCCTCTCCTTTGTTTAAACATAGAACCTTTGGTATGGGAACGACCTTACTGGCATAGGCAATGCTAGAGCTGTAAAGTATGGTAAATGGAAAATAAAATGAGGATAGAATAGCTTTTTTCTAATGTATGAGATCTGAGAAGAGGAAATGGGTAATGGATTTCACCTGAAATATTTGACATGCACTACATTTTTAAAGACGTCTCTTTACACTTGTACAAAGATGCTTCTGCTTCTGTCTGCCTTTTGTACTCAAGGTCATGAGGTGGGTTACAAAGTTATTTTCCATAGGGGGGAACACATTTCAAGGTTCTATAGGTGGATATCACTGCGATCTCACCCTGCTTTTACAAAAACCAGTCCATACACAATTTTCAGATTCCCGGGATGGTTTTTGTTTTTTTTTACTTCCAAATGTAAAGCAGAGGATCATGAATTTCAAAAAGCCTTCCACCCAAGTCACTTCTTACAGTTGTTTAAGATTGCAAAGAGAAATGAGAACTGTTCCCAGTCTCAACCCTAAAGGGCTCTGCAGATTGAAAGTAAATGTACAGGAATCTTCTACTTGTACTTAAGCATTTCCCACTTTTACCCACCCAAGACGTCAGGTCAATATTAGAGCTACCTAGATATCAATGCATCACTTGATCCCAGATGAGTACCAGTGGAGAGTTTCTGGACTCAGATGAAAGCATCCCCAGGATCACAGATGGTGTGAGTGAAGTAAGAAAAGAACCCAAGTTATAATTTTCCAAGCTCTCTCATGAGATGAGTTTCTGCAGCTTAATTCACAGCAACTCCCTGGAGAGCCTCTTCTGCAGTTTTTCACTTTTCAGAGATTTTGTAGGCACTCCTTCCTCCTCTCTAACCTAGAGATAGAGATAACTCAGTATCCCTCTAGAGGTCATCATGAGGTCCATAGTCAGCCACTATGCGGTGTGCTAGTTAGTTGGTTATACATAACCAGCTAACTAGCAGGGTATATTCAGTGGCATGGTTGTGCCGCTGAATATACCTGGCCATCTTAAAGTTAGCTGGCTAACTTTAGGACAACCCTACAGCCCGATCAGAGTTAGCCACAGAAGGTAACCAGCTAACTCCAAATGAGGAAAGACTAAAGAGGTTAGGATTTTTCAGCTTGGAGAAGAGACGGCTGATAGAGATGTTTAAAATTATGAGAGGTCTAGAACGGGTAGATGTGAATTGGTTATTTACTCTTTCGGATAGTAGAAAGACTAGGGGGCACTCCATGAAGTTAGCATGGGGCATATTTAAAACTAATTGGAGAAAGTTCTTTTTTACTCAACGCACAATTAAACTCTGGAATTTGTTGCCAGAGGATGTGGTTAGTGCAATTAGTATAGCGGTGTTTAAAAAGGATCGGATAAGTTCTTGGAGGAGAAGTCCATTACCTGCTATTAAGTTCACTTAGAGAATAGCCACTGCCATTAGCAATGGTAACATGGAATAGACTTAGTTTTTAGGTACTTGCCAGGTTCTTATGGCCTGGATTGGCCACTGTTGGAAACAGGATGCTGGGCTTGATGGACCCTTGGTCTGACCCATTATGGCATTTTCTTATGTTCTTATGTTCAGAATTAGCCAGTTAAGTGGCTAATTCTGCTTCTCCTCAAAATGCCTCCTTCCCATCCACATCTTATCTAGCTAAATTCTAGCCAGATAAAGAATATAGCTGGGTAAGCCATTTAGACAAATAACTATTATGTTATCCTTCTAAATGGCTTTTGAATATGATCCTCCATATTTCCTGACTGGCACTTACCATATATGCAATCTTAAACAGGGGTGCCTAGAACTAGGGTCATACCATCTCTGATTTAGAGCATGGACTTAAATATAAACGGGCCGATTCAGTAAAGTCTGTGGGAGAGTGGGCATCCCTAGCGCCTCCTTTTGGCCTGGAGCAGCGGCTGTCAGCGGGTTTCTGAATCGCGCGGGAATACCTAATAGGGCCATCAACATGCATTTGCATGTTGAGGGCGCTATTAGGTTTTGCGGGTTGGACGCGCGTTTTCAGCCCCTTACTGAATAAGCTGTAACCACATCCTCTGGCAATGAATTGCAATGAATTGCAGAGTTTAACAATGCGCTGTGTGAAAAAGAATTTTCTTCAATTTGTTTTAAATGAGCTACTTGCTAACTTCATGGAGTGCTCCCTAGTCCTCCTATTACTCGAGAGAGTAAATAACTGATTTACATTTACCTGTTCAAGCCTTTCATGATTTTGTAGACCTCTCTCATATCCCCCCTCAGTCGTCTCTTCTCCAAGCTGAAAAGTCCTAACCTCTTTAGCCTTTCCTCATAGGGGAGCTGTTCCATCCCCTTTATCATTTTGGTCGCCCTTCTCTGCACTTTCTCCAGTGCAACTACGATATCTTTTTTGAGATGCGGCGACCAGAATTGTACACAGTATTCAAGGTGTGGTCTCACCATGGAGTGATACAGAGACATTATGACATCCTCTGTTTTATTTGCTCTTCCCTTCCTAATAATTCCTAACATTCTGTTTGCTTTTTTGATCGCCACAGCACACTGGGCCCACGATTTCAATGTGTTATCCAGTCCACTGACACCTAGATCTCTTTCCTGGGTAGTAACTCCTAAGAGAGAACCCAACATTGTGTAAATATAGCATGGGTTATTTTTCCCTTTATGCATCACCTTGCACTTGTCCACATTAAATTTCATCTGCCATTTGGAAGCCCAATCTTCCACTCTTGCAAGGTCTTCCTGCAATTCATCACAATCTGCTTGAGATTTAACTACTCTGCATAATTTTGTGTCATCCACAAATTTGATCACCTCACTAACTATATTAAAATTTGATCACACTCACTAACTATATTAAAAGGCACCGGTCCAAGTACAGATCCCCGAGGCACTCCACTGTTTATCTTTTTCCACTGTGACAGCAGACCATTTATTTATATTCTGCTTTTTGCACTTTTTTCAGCGCTTCAAAGTGGATTACATTCAGGTACTTGTAGGTATTTAATCCTACTCTCTGTTTCCTGTCTTTTAACCAGTCTTGGAATATGGCTTCAGATAAGTAATACTTTTCGTTAATGAAGCTGTTAATATCAAAATTGGACTGGTTCTTCATTATAAGACAGTTTTGGGGCATTACACACTCAGGTATTTGTAACTTTTAAACTGGTGCATTGGTGCACATGTTCACACGTTCGTTGGCCCATGCCTAGGGTCGCAGCTATTTTACAACACACGTGCATACATGCACTCGTGTTATAAAATAGCCTGACCACACGCATGTGTGTGCAATTTTAAGTGGACGTGCACCTTTGCACGCAAATGCTGCTTCTACTGCGTAAGTGGGGAGATTTTAAAAAACACATGCGCCGACGCCATTACCAGTTTTACCAGTTCGTTCCCAGTTTACCTAGGTAAGGGATAGGACTTCCAAACCCCCCTAGTTTAACAGCCTACCTTCCCCCCCTGTTAGTCCCTGCCATTAAAACCCCACTGATCTCCCTACATTTTTTTCCTTTACTACTTACAATGACTTTAGTCATTGAGTGATGCTCTCACAGAGACAATATAACATCATCAAACTGATAAGCTAGACACTGGTGTTAAAGCAAACATGCCTGCCTTAGGAGATAGAATTAACAATTCCGAAAAAATAAAAAACATTCAGGCCGATTCAGTAAACTGCGCAGGAGAGCCGGCGCTCCGAGGCACACGCCCGCTCTCCCAACATGCGCCCAGGCCAGTCTCCTGGGTGCATGATTCAGTATGCAAATGAGGGCCCGCGCTAATAAGGAGGTGCTAGTGCCTCCTTATTGGCAGAAGCAGCGTCTGTCAGCGGGTTTGACAGCCGACGCTTAATTTTACCGGCGTCGGTTGTCAAACCTGCTGACAGCCACGGGTTCAGAACACGGACGCCGGCAAAATTGAGTGTCCGTTTTCCAACCCGTGGGCCGCGGGCAAATTTTTTTAAATTTTTTTAAAGATTTTTTATTTTTGGGGCCTCCGACTTAATTTCGCTATGATATTAAGTCGGAGGGAGTACAGAAAAGCAGTTTTTTCTGCTTTTCTGTACACTTGCCTGGTGCCAGCCGAAATTAACTCCTGCCTTTGGAGTTAATTTCTGAGAGTAAAATGTGCGGCTTGGCTGCATATTTTACTTTCTGTATTGAGCCTGTCTAACATTTGCATGTTGAGTGCGCTATTAGTTTCGGGGGGGTTGGCCGCATGTTTTCCATGCGCTATTACCCCTTACTGTATAGGGGTAATAATAGCGCGTCCAAACGGGGGCTAACGTTGCGCTCGGACTGAGCGCACCATACTGAATCGGCCTGTATGTTATAAAATGTCCAGACGGTGTTGCAAAATCAGGAAAAAGTTTCATATGTATCAACGGACCAAACATCTCCGAGCAAGTTAAAAATGGCAGGGCAGCCTGTGCCCAAGTTGTAAAATGGTCACATATCTGGGCGTGTGCTGACGCACACACAACAAAGTGCACCACATGCCAGTTTGAAAGTTACTGTCCCTGAGAGTTTTTAAAATACTTTTCTCGGTTTCTCCTTTTCCTCTCTTCCAAGTCATATTACTTTAATTTTAGCTGCTCAAAGAGCCCATTCAAAAGAGCATTAGGTATCCCTTTAATAACACAATCCTGACCATTCTAATTCCAAGAATGAGTCACTGTGTAAGATGTTCATTAGAACAACTCAGTGTGATTCTAGTGTCCAAGGCAACACACCATGAGGTGTGAGACCTAGGACAAGGGCAGCCAAAACGCTAGCTGCTATCAAGATTGATGATCATTTAGTCTCAAGGCAGTGTGGAGTGGTAAGAGGTATAAGACTGTAGGCTTTAGCACAGATCTACAAGGCTGGATTAATTTACTTGGAAAATAATATCAGTGTTTTAGTTGGCGAGTCTTAGAATTCTACCAGCACCAATATTTGTATTAGGCATTGGAGTAAAGGGAGGGGGAGAGGGCAAATAGCACCTGTAGAGGAACAATAAATAGAGCATCGCAACTCATAAGACTGCTGCAGTACAGCATCAGTAGGTAGTCTGTTGGAAGAAGCCCAAGTGTCGACGACCCCAGGCAGATGAATTCATGGTTTAATTAGTTTTCAAGGCATTGTGACGGAGTGTACCAACAACTCCTTCATTCTACCTTAAGGAGCCCGGTTCAACATTTAACCCAGTCCTCCTTAAGGCAGAGCGCCATAAGGGATTCTATCCAGGCCTAGAAAGGCTTGGAGAGCGGGTAGGATATAACACACCCAGACGGTGGACACTTATCTGTTAGTTGTGCCTGACACGAAGTGAGCTACCATCTTGATTCTTGTATCTTTGAAGCACTGTAAATAAATATCTGCACCATAATTAAGCTGGTCCAGTTTTAATATATTCCTGAACTATTCCTGTGTCTACAGCAGGCAGGAATATACTACAGGTATGAATATTTATTGTTGCTCTCATGACCTTTCTTGATCTTAGGGAATAGCCACTGCTATTACTGACATAAGTAGCATGGGATCTATTTAAGGTTTGGGTACTTGCCAGGTACTCGTAGCCTGGATTGGCCACTGTTGGAAACAGGATGCTGGGCATGAAGGACCCTTGGTCTGACCCAGTATGGCACCTTTTTATGTTCTTATGATCTATTTATGTATTTATATATATAAAATTGCTTCCACGGTGTGAGCATTGATTTAATTTTGGTGAATTGGCATTGAAAACTCGGCCTTTGTCTGGTCCTGTGCACTTTCATTGATCAAGTTTAAGTTCAAGTACACTTTACCTGTGTAGGATGTAATTGACAACTGCAGTAAAATAATTTTGGCATAACCTTCCTTACTCTCCCAGAAGAATGAAATGGTAAAGCTCAGCACCATGATTGGCTTATTCTAGTTTCTTACCATTAGGCAGGACCAAAGGGATTTTTTGAATCACAAAATACGAGTGATTGGGCTTATCTTGGTGCTAGAGTTAAACACATTGTTGCAAATCAATCTTATAGTTTTATTTTTTTTGATTTCTTGGAATTCAGAAAAAGACAACAATCAAACCCAAGAGCCAATAAATGTAGTCTTAAGAAAAGTGTTAAACCGAGCCACTATGGTTCTTGACTGGTGGTTCCCAGATCTGTCCTGGAGGCAGTGTTTGAAGACTTATCTCCTGCATATTCATTGTGGATATCCTGAAAACCCGACTGGCTGGCGGTCCCCCAGGACAGGTTTGAGAACCTCTGCTCAAGACTGAATTTCAGAATTCATCAGTTCTTAATAACAGCGATAAGATTCTGTGGCCATTTCCTTAAAGGTCCACAAGTCCCTCGTGTGGGCATGAAAACATGCATTGATGTGCAATTCACTAGACGTGCACGCAGTGGTGCAAGGGTGGCAAACATGCTGTGCAGCAGGACTGAAGCGCTCCCTGTCAACGTGACAATGTAAAAGTGTGCGAGCAAACCACTCATCCCGCTTCCCAACCTCTTCCCTTGGCAAAAATAGATAAAAAGTTGCTCTGCATGTGCCCTTGTGGCTACGAGGAAGGGGGAGCAGGAGGGCAGTAGCTAGCCTGAGGGGTGGAGGACTTGTTTAAAAATGCAGATAGGTGTTTGGCGTCTTCGTCTTCATTGGGGCGTGCTGGCTTCTTTGTGCCCCGCGGTCCTTTCTCGTACCCTTCCTGGTGCCTTCTGTAATGTTTTGTGACAGAATCAAGGGGGCGAAGGGGATCCAGGTAAAGAGTTGAAGGGTGTAGGTGGCAGGAAGCCTCCTATGGGGGTCACCCGAAAAGAAACAACACCCAAGGACTCTGCGGGTTGGAAGAAGGAGGAAATTTTCAAAACTATGCTAAACCATGCTCTCTGCTCACCCAGTCAAAGAAATTGGTTCCATTTGTCTGACAAGATCTACCTCTGCTGGCTCGGCCCTTGCAATCCACTGAGTTGCAGAAACTGCTCTTATCCAGTGCTAAAACCGGAGGCAAACTCTGCTCAAACAGAGGGTGGCGCGGGATCTGAGGCAGCCTCAGGCGAATCCGATCAGTTCTTTGACTGGATGATCAGAGAGTTGGATCAGGGGAGAGCACTAGATGTAGTTTCACTAAGGCCTTTGACAAAGGCAACTTATAAGTAAACTGAGTGCTCTGCCATGTGCTCTAAAGTGACCGACTGGCTGGGAGACGACAAAGAATAGTGATAAATGGGGCTTATCAGTTTTGTGCCGCAGGGCTCGGTCCTCGGTCTGCTTCTGTTTAATATTCTCGTAAGAGATATTGTGGAAGGATTGTCGGGAAAGGGTTGCCTTTTTGTGGATGTTGCCAAAATCTGTAAGAGGATAGATACCCTGAAAGGTGAGAAAAACATGAGGCATGGTCTAGAGCCTGGCAGCAAAGATTTACTGACAAAATACGCAAGTTCATGGATTTAGGTTGCAAAATCCCAAGGGAGTGGAACAGCATAGGGGCTGAAATTCATCTGTGCACAAAACAGAAGCAGGATCTGGCTGTGATCGTATCTGATGAACTTAAAGTGTCCAAAGGAGCTAGATAAGGTGACAGCAAAAGCCAGAAGGATGCTTGGGTGCATGGGGAGAGGAACAGCCTGTAGGAAAGGGGAGGTGAAATTGCCACTGAATACGTCCTCATTTCAGGTACTGTGTACAGTTCTGAAGACTGCACCTTCAAAAGGATATAAACTGAATAGAATCAGTTCAGACAGCAGCTACTAAAATGATCATAAAGCACAGGGGGCAGACGTAAAGATCTAAACATGAATACCCTGGAAGAAAGGGGAGATATGATAGAGACATTTACATACTCCAATTAATACGTGCACAGGAGGGGAAGGCTCTGGAATGAGGGTTGATGGGATGACAGTGAAAGGGGTAGACTCAGGGCATCCATGAGGCAGGACTGGGCATCAGTGGGCAGGGCGCTGCCACTCAAGGGTGCCATCAGTCACAGAGCACACGAGAGAGAGAGAGAGAGAGAGAGATCTGCCACTGTCAGATGGGCATATTCAACTCAGGGAGGGTTACACTGGTGTGCCTAGGGTGCTGCAGACCCTTGCACCGGCCCTGGGTAGACTCAGGAGTAATTTAAGGAAATATTTCTTTACAGAGAGGGTGGCGGATGCATGGAACAGCCTCCCAGTGAAGGCGGCGTAGAAAAGGTTTTATTTGGATTGAGATGTCTGATGTTGTCTGTGTGGCTGTGCGTAGTCGAGCCCCTTCTGAAAGCCCTAGGTATCAATAGATCCTCCTCCCTGGGTCCCCTGCCCATTTGGCCCAGCCATCCCTGCCCGGCCTTGCCCATGTTAATCTCACCACCTCTTGGGTCAGCCTTGCGGCGTGTGCACCGAGGAAGCCTCACTGCTGTAGAAAGCCAGGTCAGTGCAGCCTCCCCCCTTTTCTAGCATGGTCAATCCACGCTTCCCATGGGCAACCCAAGAGGTGGTTGTCTCACTTCTAAAAAGGTGGCGCAGCCTTTGCCGAGCAGAAATGCCTGTAGAAGTGGCTGCCCAGGTTTATGTGCTTTCATGAACGATGTGCCATGCAGAACAGCTCATTTGTGTGGAGAGTTTCTTATTAGCATAACGTGGGTGCGTAGTATTTTGATGCAGGAGCGTCAGGTTTCCCTTTCTTGCAGTGAAAATGCCATGTGACAGTTGTAGTGAATGGCACAGAGTTTTACGTGGGCAGGCACGGCCATTGACGCCCACATAAGTGTCCGCACGTTTAGTGAATCGGCTCCCTGTACGTCTTCTGTTTCTGCCATGTTTACTGTTTATCTTGGAAAATGTTCCTGTTAGTTACTGCACACATCCTGGTAATGGAGGAAGAGGGGCTGGGGAATAGTAGCAGGATGAGGAAATAGCATAAAAATGATATTTCAGGGGATTTGGGAAGGCAAAGATGTAGCATTGGCCTGGAATGGAATTTCGCTGCAGAATCAAGGAACACTACTCCTATTCCTACAGGATATGCTGACGGATTTGTAATGCCAAATAGCAGACAGGACTTTGGCAGGGTCTCTAACTTCTTATTATTTTATTGAACCCTAGAAACTGAGGCTTTGCTGTGATTGGCCCAAAGCAGATCCCACAACCAAAAGTATTTTTAACTATTTGCTCGCTGCAAGCAAGTCCATCATGAACAAAGCCTGCTTCACAGTCAACAGACTGCAGAATTTAATGGAGGGCAAATGGGCAATTTATGATGGACTTTTTGTAAAGTCCCAGATTGTCTAAGGGGAAGGTGAGAGGAGAAAAGAAAACGCCCAGAAAATGGTTTTGATGCTCATATGGAAGTTTACGTGACTAACTATACAGCAGAGAGAGCCGTCTCACTGGGTGCCAGTAGTCACATGCCTACACTTAAAAACTAATGGCCTCACAGGTCAAATAGAAATATTAATAAAAACCCACAATAGAAACAAGACTGCCTTGTTTAGACTGTATTATTTAGAGTGTTAATTAGCAAGCATGTTTTGGATGTAATTGAACAAACACAGCAAGAGCCTGGGCAAGCCTCTAGCCACTGATAATATTAGTATTGCTTAGAAATGTCTGGCTTCCAGGGACCCAGTGCGGGCTAGAATCTCTTTTTTGCATGTCCCAGATATTGGGGTCTCAGTCAAAACATTAACGGGTCAATCCAATAAATCCGTGCGGAAAACGGGAGCTCAGTGTTGAATGCTCAATTTCTTAATGCATGCGATCGAATATTTAAATGAGTGATCGCTCTAAAAAGGAGCCGCTAGGGACAAATGTGCGCCCCTAGTGCTTCCTTGGCAGCGAGCGCCCAGGCGAGATGGTGCTCAGCGGGTGTTAGGAAAACGGACGCTCACTTTTACGAGCGTCTTGTTTTCCTAACCTGTGCACAGCCACTGTGGCTGAGCTCACAGTGGGCCTGAATATTTGCTTGCTTGACAGCTTTTGTAGTTCATAATTCAAGGAACACATTCATATCCCTGAATGCTGGAACTCAGGTTGTTACAGATTTCACACAAGGCATATTGCTGGTTGGCTAATCTTGTGCTTGGGTTCAGGGTCGGTTCATGGATTTTTGTTTATATGTGTTCACAATAATGATACATCTTCTAGATTAAAAAAAATCTGTATCGCATAGATTAACAAAACACATCTCTTGTGATAAAGCATACCTATACTACCTATGCATCACCAGTAGATTTTATTTATGATATTTGTCGTATAGACACCTTGCAATGTGTTTGAAAACAAACATTATTCTTCTTAAATCTCAGTGTTTAGTTGTCTTAGTACGGATAAGACACATAAACCCTGGGGTCTCCAGAGCTTTGCGTGAGACTGATTAGGCTGCCAAGTATCTGGCTTTTAGAAGACAGGTCTTGCGTTTGCACATAACTCAGGACTGCAGCTTCCGTTATTTATTCTGGATTTCAGCAGTTGATCTCAGTGCATAAATGAAAACAAAACTGTCCTGAATGCCATTGTGTAAAGAGACCCATGCAACTCAAAATTACTTTTTTTTTCTTTGCACAGTGATTTTATCATAATGGCAACAATTTTAAACCTAACAGTGGAAAGCACGAACCTTTGTAATTTATTGATGAACCTCCCAAATAAACAGAATTTAACTAGAGAAAAAAAAAAACCCTCAGCAGGAGTTAATTTCAGGTTTTGCTGAGGAAACAGGCTGGTAGAATCCCAAAACCTTGGTATCTTTCCATCACTAAAATGAGAAAATGTGGTGTTTTTCCTGGCTTGTTACTAAAACATCATGAATTTATCAGCAAATTGAAAGCATTAGGCTCAACACTTTTTCCAGGGCCAGAAAAGAAAAGGCTTAGTCTATTAACGCTAAGCTTAATAGAATGTGCATGTGCGGGCAACCGTGGCTGCCTTGCCTTGCTTCTGTATCGCCTCCCATGGCAAAGGTTCCACCAAGTGTCACTGTTAAGCAGGTGAGACCGACACCAGTAGCCGAGTTCTGGGGCCGTTGCAATATGGTGCGCTGAGCCGAGCGCACCGTTAACAAGCAGTTAGACGCGGGTAAAATAGGCACTAATCAATCCCCTAATGCAATAAGGGGATTAGCGCCTATTCAATGCGCGTCTAACGCGGAGTGAATGCAATAGCGCTCTTCACATGCAAATGCATGTGAATGAGGCTATTAGGCATTCGTTCCCGATGCAAAAAGAAAAATGTGTGTCTCCGATGCACATTTAACTGTCATCTATTGACGCCTGCCAGGAGCAGGCATTAATAGATGTGCGCATCGAAAAAAGAATAAAAAGAAAAGAAAAAAAAAGAAAAAACAAATTTGACGATCGGGACCATCACAAAAACCGACGCCAAGTTTAACGGCATCAGTTTTCGTTACCGGTGGATGGCCACGAAAACCGACGCCGATAAACCCGGCGCTGGGTTTCGTGACTAGGTCGCTGAAAACTAGGGGTGTGCATTCGGATTGACCGCATTAGTAAAACGCAACTCATATTTTTTTTTTACTTAAAAAATTGATTCGACATAAACGATCGGATTTCCCACATATCGAACATAGATATGTTCGATATGTTGGAAATCGCGATTGTTGAGCCAAAATAAAAATATAAACCCCCTCACCCTCCTTAATCCCCCCCCCGACTTACCACAACTCCCTGGTGATGGAGCGAGGAGTGAGGACGCCATTTCTGCAATCCTTGGCGAGAAGCATGTGACGTCGGCGGCACGTCGAGTGACGCCGGCGTCACGTGATTCCCGGCTCGTTCGCGCCGGACGGCTCGTTCGGCCCAAAAAGAACTTTTGGCTAGCTTGGGGGGCCTCCTGACCCCCCCAAGCTGGCCAAAGTTCTTTTTGGGCCGAACGAGCCGTCCGGCACGAACTCGCCGGGAATCACGTGGCGCCGCGTCACTCAGACGCGACGTCACGTGATTCCCGGCAAGTTCGCGCCGGACGGCTCGTTCGGCCCAAAAAGAACTTTTGGCCAGCTTGAGGGGGTCAGGAGGCCCCCCAAGCTGGCCAAAAGTTCTTTTTGGGCTGAACGAGCCGTCCGGCGCGAACTTGCCGGGAATCACGTGACGTCGGCGTCACGTGATTCCCGGCTCGTTCGCGCCGGACGGCTCGTTCGGCCCAAAAAGAACTTTTGGCCAGCTTGGGGGGGCCTCCTGACCCCCTCAAGCTGGCCAAAAGTTCTTTTTGGGCCGAACGAGCCGTCCGGCGCGAACTTGCCGGGAATCACGTGACGTCGCGTCTGAGTACGCGGCGCCACGTGATTCCCGGCTCGTTCGCGCCGGACGGCTCGTTCGGCCCAAAAAGAACTTTTGGCCAGCTTGGGGGGGTCAGGAGGCCCCCCCAAGCTGGCCAAAAGTTCTTTTTGGGCCGAACGAGCCGTCCGGCGCGAACGAGCCGGGAATCACGTGACGCCGCGTCACTCGACGTGCCGCCGACGTCACATGCTTCTCGCCAAGGATTGCAGAAATGACGTCCTCACTCCTCGCTCGATCACCAGGGAGTTGTGGTAAGTCTGGGGGGGGGATTAAGGAGGGTGAGGGGGTTTAAATTTTTTTTTTGCACATATGTACATATACCCAACTCATTGGATTTTTTTTATGTCCATATTGGCCGCAAGTGGGACCCCCTTTCGGACATAAAAAATATGAACATAAAATTTTGCTCTGCACATCCCTACTGAAAACCAACATCGAGTTTATCAACGTCGGTTTTCATGGCTGTCTGCCGCTAAGGAAAACCGATGCCGATGGAAACCAAATCCTCCTACCAACCCCCAACAAAAATAAAAAAATCTCTCTCTACAACAGGTCTAATGCATAACCCGGAACTTCCCTGCCGAACCGCCCACAGCCCCATACACACCTCACCTCATCAGCGACCCGCACCTATTGGACCCATCCCGGCAAGCACCCACCATGAGAGGTCCCCGATACCGCGCCGCCGCTGCCTCTCTTCCCTTCCGCTTTGTTTTATTTTAAAGAGGTGGGTTTTGCTTCGGTGAGAGGAGGGAGGTGGGAGTCTCTAAGTCGCACGTCAGCTCTTCCCGGGCAATGTCTGCCGCGGCCCTCCCCACCCGATCCCTCCGGCGTCAGTTTCCCTGACTGCCGTACGGCGGTCACGAAAACCGACGCTGGGTTTATCGTGCAAGCGACCCTAGCACATCCTTGCTAACACGACCCCCTAATTTAAATATTTCATGGTGCCCCCCCTTTCAGCGCCTGCTTTCTACGTGCCTTTATTGCATCAGCCCCTCTGTTTGGCAACAGTCCATAGCCAGAAAGGAACTTCTCTATTTCAGCTGGGGATTATGGAGTCACATGTGGGCCATGACAATAAAGACTACAATAATTAACTGCGAAATAAAATAAGTTGGGCAGGCAGTGCTGTTTACTTGGTAAACTGAACACCATTGCAAGCAGCACCTTTTCCAGTCTTCTGAAGTCTGCAGTGAGCATTCCCCCAATGATATTTCTGTCCCATAGCTGGAGGTACAATGTACAAACTGGTACACTGGATTTCATTAAATGCATAGAGTCAACGTAAGAACCAACAGCATCCCATAACCATCCTGTTTCAGAATTGAAACACGGGATATTGTAGCTTTTTTAATTACATTTCTTTACCTTTTGGAACCAGGGGTGTCTGGACCTTTCCTCTAGAGATATATTTTTTCTGCTGGGGAACTCCGCAGTCTCTGGAACACCCAGTAAACTTTAGTGTTTGTGGTGGAACTGTGCAGTTGTGCCATTGACTTTTGGATGCAGTATTAATCTGTGTGCTGCCTGTTAGCCTCCCATCCTAGCCTCTTCTGAGCCACAACTGTTTGCCAAAACTACTAAAAAGAATTCCCATTTTCAACTCCATGCTGCGATCTCATCTTGAGTATTGGGTGCAGTTCTGGTCACCACATCTCAAAAAAGATACAGCAGAATTAGAAAAGGTACAGAGAAGGGCAACCAAAATGATAAAGGGGATGGAATGATTCCCCTATGATGAAGGGCTAAAGAGGCTAGGACTCTCCAGCTTGGGGAAGACATGGCTGAGGGGAGATATGATAGAGGTTTATAAAATAATTGTCATGGGCGGTGAGCCCTTGCTCTGAGATGTGGTTGGCATTGCTAGGCCCATGCCGCCAATAGGCGGACATGCTTGGGACAGGAACTAGGCTTCACCTTTACCAACCCCTTTCCCTGCAGGTTGAGCTCTTGGGTTCAGGAGCTGGCAGGACTTAGGAGTGCTCCCAATGAGCGGAAGCGGACTCAGTTTAAATGTCCAGCCGACGCTGCTGTCATCAGCAAATGTCTTTCAAGAGTTCCCACCGCAGGGCCTATACTTAGTTTGCAGTGGCATGCGTGTACCTAAGGTCAAGGTCCCGGAGCTAAGTGGCATCCACATCGCGCAGGCATAGGCTGGGGATGCCTCGGGGAAGTAGTAGCAGAGCCTGCAGTGTCGGGGTGAGTGCGGCCGGTTGCGGGGCCATCCTGCGGCCTGCCAAACATAACAATAATGAATAGAATGGAAGAGTAAACGTTAATCAGTTGTTTATTCTCTTAAAAAGTACAAAGACTAGGAGACACACAATAATTACTCAGCGCATATTTAAGTAATGGAATTCATTGCCAGAGGATGTGGTGGAAGCTATTAGTGTAGCTGCATATAAAGAAGGTTTGGACAAGTTCTTGGAGGAAAAGTCCATAAACCATTATTAAATTGGAGCTGCAGAAATCCAGTGCTTATCCCTGGGATAAGCAGTATGGAATCTATCTACCCTTTGGGATCCTGCCAGGTACTTGCTTGGCCACTGTTAGGAACAGGATACTGGGCCTGATGGACCTTTGGCCTGATCTAGTATGGCAAGTCTTATGTTCTTATAACAATGAACATATGGAAGCAGGTGTTTTTGACACAATGGTAGCTTATGAAAAAGATAGAGTTTACTTTAAACACATAAGCTAGAGCCAAGCTCCTATAGACTACAGCGCAAACCAGGAGATAGGTGCAAGGAACTGATACATTTTGCGTGCTTTTTGGTGCTTTGTTCCAGTGGACATCTCCTGTTTCACCATGATCATCTAATTAGTGACTCCCAGTCCTGAGTAGCCTTGATATGAAAAAAACCAGGAGGACTGTAGATAGCAAGAAGTTCTAAGTAGCATGTTGCTTACTCAGTCCAGTTTGCACACAATGGTCAGCTGTTGGGCTTAACATTAAAGAAACCCCTATTGGCATTTCTTGAGCCAAGATAGAAGGCAGCTTTGAAAAGTTCAGCAAAGAGAAATGTCACAGCCCAGGCATGCACAATGCACCCATTGCACTGTGAGCTTGGATGGAACCTCCTCGCTTGTCACAAGTGATTGTGTTTATTCCAGTGGATGGGACAGCTGGCCATTTATCAAAGTGTAGGATTTCAGGGAGACTGCACATGGCAAAAGTCTTGTGCTGTGCTGGTTCTGATTACAGGCCTATGCTGCTGAGGCAATCTTGAACACAGCTTCTAAAAATGTGAAGTCATTTCTCATAGCTCTTCCAAAAGGAGGTGGTGAACCCCTGTGATATGTCATCACCAGCCTCAGCTTCTGACAATTTTGGCTTGCCTGGCCTGGAAAAAAGAGTTCCAGGTCAGTCTGTATGGCTTACATGTAAGGAGGGTGTATCAGCCATGTCAAAAGTACAAACAAAATAACCCTCTCAAAATATAAGCAATGGGGTATTGTTGTATGCCAGAGGTTCCAGCTGTCCAGCATTCAGAATGAGTCAAAACAATGGAATACAGACTGCGTTGGGCACAAACGTTACTGGGTTCTACGTTCAGGTAAAATACTTAAAAAAAAAAAAAAAAAGTGCCTCACCTTAACAGCATAAACAGTGTTTACGATAATAAAGTAATGGTTATCACGTGCACAATGGTGTCATCCTGCAGAGAACCTGCAAGTCTGGGTTTCCAGTGAAGGCTTAGGCAATGCCCAATGAGCCCGGTGTGCTGTCTTCTGCACTTGGAAAGAGATTCTGACTGAAACCCTCCAACAGAAAGTGCAAAGTGTGTTTAACAATTCAGATTAAAGTCCGTCTGCTTTACCTTGGTTCAGTTAAGTGCAGAGCACACATGGCCACAACAGCGGCCAAAAAAGCAATATTTTCTTCAATGTATTGAACAGTCTAACTCAAGCAAGCAGCTATTCAATGTAAGCAAACAACTTATTACAACTCTCCACCTCCCCAGAAGAATCAGACTGCCAGGTCTCTGCCAGGCCTATCAGGGAGGATATGGTAAATTGGTAACATAGGTTTTGATCATGTCAAGTTCATTTTTCTGTTTGGAAGGAGGAATTCCAGTACATCAAACTCTCCAATTCTGTCACTAGAACGGGCATGGATTGTTTGGTAGAAGTAGATTCAGAATAAACATTTCTTTCCTAATAATTCCTAGCATTTTATTTGCTTTCTTGGTTGCTGCTGCACACTGAGCAGAAGATTTCAATGCATTTTCATCAATGACCCCTAGATCCTTTTCCTGAGTGGTGACTCCTAATGTGGAACCTCGCATTGTGTGGCTATAATTTGGGTTACTCTTCCCTAAGCGCATCACTTTGCCCTTGTCCACATTAAATTTCATTTGCCATTTGCATGCCCAGTCTCCCAGTTTTGCAACGTCTCTTGTGATTTGACAACTTTGAATAATTTTGTGTCATTGGCAAATTTTGATCACCTCACTTGTTGTTCCCATTTTTAAGTCATTTATAAATATATTAAAAAGCATCAGTCCCAGAAACGATCCCTGGGGCACTCCACTATTCACCGTTTTCCAATGGGAATCAGCCACACACACATCTCCCGGTACAGACACGCATAGACTTTTTAAAATCCGGCTTTATGTATGCATCGCCAGTAGCGGGTTGACCATACAGTATTGCTTCATAGACGAAGAAAGGATCAGGGAAAGCAACCTCCATGTGATGAGTTTTCTCTTCCTCACTCTCTCTCTCTCTGCTTTCCTTAATCTTAGTTCACCTAGATTTTAAACTCTGATAATTTTCAGATTCTGAGATCAGCAGGTAGCTGGCAAAATACTGTATTTTCCAGAACCTATCGGAGCAATGTTTCATTCTACCTACCTACACATACACACACATGCACACATAGAGAGACCCGCATACACACATACAGACACGTACACATGCAAAAACACATGCACACATACAGACACACATGTATATGTATTTTACACTTATTTGTATTTCTGTACTTTTGTTTTTTTAAAGATTTCCAAAGTATACCATGGGAAACAGAAATCATTCCACTGAAAAAAAAAAGGATCAAAAGAGGAATTGGAAAGATGTTCACAAGAAACCATTATAACTTGCATTGCATCCAGTCCACAAAATAAGGGGAAGAGGAAAGGAAAGGAGGGAAAAACAAGACTATAATAATCCTAATCAGCCCTGCCTCTGTACTCATAATCTTATATGTAAGAACAATATCCAAATGGGTAGGGGCAAAGAAAGTCTACTTGTTCCTTTGATTACTAACAAAGCATTTGCATGGGACCTTAAAAAAAAATGTTGCTCCTACTGCTATTACCTGACGCACCTTCTCCAAAAAGATCTTCCTCCTAAGCTGTGTGGCCCTCACCCAGGGCCGGTGCGTCCATTAGGCAAACTAAGTGGTCACGTAGAGTGCCAAAGTTTTAGAGGTGGCAAAATCCTGCCAACATAAGGCCCCGAGCTAATATAGTCAAAGAAGGGAGTACTGTTCTGGAGTCACTGCCGCCAATAGGAGGGAGTGCTGTGTTAGAGGTGAGTTGGGGAAGGGGGATGCCATACTGGGTCAGACCAAAGGTCCATCAAGCCCAGTATCCTGTTTCCAACAATGGCCAATCCAGGTCACAAGCACCTGGCAGGATCCCAGGAAGAAGCAGTGAATTTCCCCAAGTCCACCTTAATAATGGTTTCTAGACTTTTCTTCCAGGAACTTCTCCATACCTTTTTTAAAATGCAGCTACATTAACAGCTTTCACCACATCCTCTGGCAATGAATTCCAGAGCTTAATTATGCATTGAGTAAAAAAATATTTTCTCTGAATAGTTTTAAATGTATTAGTTGGTTCTTCATTATGTGTCTCCTGGTCTTTGTACTTTTTGAAAGAGTAAATAACTAACTAATGTTTACTCATTCCATTCCACTTATTATTTTATAAACCCAGGCCCGGCGCAATCGGGTGTGCATACCATGCATTTGCACAGAGCGGCACACCCAGGGAGGTGGTGGGCCAGCAGCAGTAGGAGAGGCTGCGGGCCGTAGGTGGAACCTAACCAGCCAGCGGCCAAAGAAGGAGAGAGCATAGACCTCCTGCTATCTTCTGGCCTTATGGCCCACCAATCTTCCTGCTTGGGGGGGGGGGGAGGGAGGGAATGGAAGCTGTGCGCAGCTGTGCACGCACACATGCCCATACCCGAACACACAGATACACACATAGGGGTAAATTTTAAAACCCCTGCGCGCGTAAATCCTCCCGGATTTAAGCACGTAGGGCACTCGTGCGCCGGCGTACCTATTTTGCATAGGCCGCCGGTGCACGCAAAGCCCCGGGACGCGTGTAAGTCCTGGGGCTTCCTAAAAGGGGCGGGAGGGGGCGTGTCCGGGGCAGGGGCGGTCCAGGGCGGGTCCGGGGGCATGGCGACGGTTCGGGGGCGGGCTGGGAGGGCAGTCCCGAGTCCCCCGGCACTGCGGCCTGTGCCGGGGATGCCGGGGCGGCGCGCGCAAGTTACGCCTGCATCAAGCAGGCGTAACTTGCCCAACAAAGGTAGGGGGGGGATTTAGGTAGGGCTGGGGGGTGGGGTAGATAGGGGAAGGGAGGGGAAGGTGGGGGGACGCGGAAGGAAAGTTGCCTCCGAGGCTGCTCCGATTTCGGAGCGGCCTCGGAGGGAACGGAGGCAGGCTGCGTGGCTCGGTGCGCGCAGGCTGCCGATTTTGCGCAGCCTTGTGCACGCCGACCCCGGATTTTATAAGATACGCGCGGCTACGCGCATATGTTATAAAATCTGGTGTACTTTTGTTCGCGCCGGTGGAACGAACAAAAGTACACGCGTGCATATTTTTTGAAGATCTACCTCAGCATGTTATCTGTGAGGGTGAGGGAGAGGTAGCATGTATGTTAGAGAGAAGGAGAGTGTGAGAGAATGAATGTGTTATTTGCATGTGAGTGAGAGAGAAAATAAAATTTGTGCGGCTCTACCTCTCCCAATCCACGACAGTCTCAGGGTGACTGGAAATCAGATCTCAAGTATGGAGAGCAGATTTTTAATTCCTTATTAGCTTGTAACTATTGGGTATGATTTGATGATTCTGATCTATTGAAATATTTATTTGGGGGGGGGGAATAGAAAAACCTTTAATTGGATTTTTTCATTCATCAGATTTTTAAAATATATGTTTTGTTTGTGTGGGAAATTTTCGATATTCTATTCATTAACTGCTTTGAAATATTCTTTTTATGAATTTGATTTTACTATTATGATTAATGTTTTATATTTCCTGATTTTATTATTTAATTTATTTATTTAGCGTTTTTTATATACCGAGGTATAGCAGAGTTGCCTTCACTCCGGTTTACATTAATTTAATTTTTTATGAAGAATTAATTTAATGTTTTATGAAGAATGGTAATGTTTCTGTTTTTCTATTGTTGCTCTGCTTATAGAGGCTGACTTGTTGTGGGTTCCAGTTCAGTTCTTCTCAGCACGTTTCTGTTTATACTTTCTGATCTCTTTATTCTGTATTTGGTCAGGGTCTGTGTTCTGCATATGTGACCGAGGTTTGTTATTTTACTGGCATGTAATTGCTGTGTAGGAACCTGGTTTCCTAATAAGAGTTTTAGTGGTATTCTAGGGCCTGGTTTAATATGTGCATTGTTGCCTTTTCATAGATAAGGTTGTTAGGGTTGCTTTTATATGGGAGGTTTACTATATTGTAATAGTAATTCTGTTAGTTCATGGTTTTCTGAGGGCCAAGCTCACATCCAATACACATTACAAAAAGTCTAGCTCCAAGTGTCTTTTTTGCAGAGTTTTCTGGTTGGCACCACAGAAGTATATGTGAATACAATATGCATGTTGTGATACTTTTGCCTCAGTAGACTGTACTCTTGAATGTTCTTTTTCATGTAAAATGTGTTATAAATGCATAATTTAATTGTGTGTGTCTGTAAAGGGTGTGGTAGTGTATGTGTGTATGGGGGGGGGGGGCGGGGGTGCAAAGCTGTAAGGTTTGCCTAGGGTACCTCATACATTTCCTTCTCCATGGGTTCTGGGCCAGGGAGGACTTGTCAGTTTTTTTAAATATAGATTGCAGGATGGAGTTGGGCTTTATTTGATGGGCCTGGGACTGACACTGAGTGATTCGGTGGGGGGGGAGAGGCAGCATAATTTTTCGCACAGGTCAGAAAAAAACTAGCACTGGCCCTGTATAAACCTCTATCATATCTCCCCTCGGCCATCTTTTCTTCAAGCTGAAGAGTTCTCTTTAGCCTTTCCTCGTAGGGGGAATTGTTCCATCCCCTTTATCATCTTAGTCGCCCTTCTTTGTATCTTTCTAATTCTGCTATGTTTTGTTTTTTGAGATGTGGTGACCAGAACCGCACACAATGCATGACCGAAGATTTGCCTAGGGCACCAAATGCTCTTGTACCGGCTCTACTCTTGCAGCATCAGGGGACATCATCACTTTTTGACCACAAAAGGAAACATTTTTATACTTGAAATTCAGCCACAATACCAAATTTTTGTTTACACCTGAGCACAGGGAAACAAGCAAGGTTGCCTTGGTAGTTATTTCATCTTGGGAGGATTCCAACTATGCCAAAATATCCAGATTGAACCATTACACTTTCTCTTAAATGTTGGTGACATTGATGAAGACTGGTTAATTAGTATCTTTTTAATGAAAATGGGGAGGAAGAAAAGCCATGAACTTCCGAAGGCACATTCCCTGGAGAAACAGAAAGTGTTAAAAGGTTATTTTGACCTGTAAACTGAGTAAATATAACTTGGAAATCACAGAGCAGGAGCAGGTACGTGACTAGAACGGAACCTCTTGTCCCTGCTAAGTACTTTGACTTGAGTGACACTGGAATACGTTAAGTGACATGGAAATGGGAAGCTGAAAGTTTGATTCCATTTTTTCCACCTAACCAATAAATCATTATTATTTATTATTATATACTGACATTTGATCTGAGATATCACATCGGTTTACATTCAGGTACTTCCCTATCCCCAGAGGGCTTACAGTCTAAGGGGCACATTTTCAAAGGGGTACGCGCGCCGAGCCTATGTTGCATAGGCTCGGCGGCACGCACAAGCCCCGGGACGTGCGTAAGTCCCGGGGCTTTCTGGGGGGGGGGGGGGGCGTGTTGGGGGCATGTCGCAGCCGGTGTGTCATCGGGGGCATTCCGGGGGCGGGGCCACAGACGTGGTTCCGGCCCAGGGGCGTTCCGGGGGCGTGGACGCAGCCTCCGAACCAGCCCCCGGACCGGAACATGGTGCGCCGGCGCGCTCAAGTTACGCCTGCCTTGAGCAGGCGTAACTTTTGAAATAAAGGTGGGGGAATTAGGGCCGGGGGGGGGGGGCGGGTTAGTTAGGGGAAGGAAAGGGAAGGTGGGGGGCGTTGGAAAGAAAGTTCCCTCCGAGGCCGCTCCGATTTCGGAGGGAACGGAGGCAGGCTGCGCGGCTCGGCGCGGGCAGGCTGCCAATTTTGAGCAGCCTTGTGCGCGCCGACCCCGGATTTTGTTTGTGCAAACAAAAGTAGGCGCGTGTACTTTTTAAAGCTCTGCCCCTAAGTTTATACCTGAGGCACTGGAGGATAAAATGACTTGCCCAAGGTCACAAGGAGTGACAGCAGGGCTCGAACCCTGGTCTCCTGGTTTGTAGCCCACTGCTCTAACCACTAGGCTATTCCTCCTCCCAATAAAATCATAATTATTTATAGAGAGAAATGTTGATTATTAGTAGTGCAAGCCCCCACAGTCGGCAAGCCAAAGCAGTGCAGATCCTAAAGGGTAAAAGTGCAGAGCGTTCATGCCCCAGTACTGCTATAGCCTGGGCGTTAGCTTCCATTTCCTTATGTTCTGTCCTTGTGAAGTTAATGACCTGCCGCTGAAGACAAAAGACCTATAGCAAACACTTATTCTCTGCCTTTCCCTGGCAGGTACACAAAGACACAGCAAATGAAAACCAGACAGAAAATGTATCCAGAATAAATTAGTGAATCCATATGGACCCAGCAGAATCATGTATATCAAAGCATCTGGTTGACACGCTTTTCATCTGGACCGCGATGCATACTCCAGGAAGTCTGGACTTATTTTCTGGTGGAAATACATTTCAGATTCCAAGAAAAAGCTTTGGAGGGTGAAGGCTGCATAGACAATGTCTCTTGAGTGGTGACAAGTTACCGATATATTTCCAGACTAGCAAGATCTAAGCAATAAAATGCAATATAACAGGGTACTTGCAACAAAAGTTAATTATTAATAAAACTGATTGATTTTTATAGAGGTAATTTTTGAAGCTATTGATATGCATAAAGCCGGTTTTATAGACATAAATGGCTGTACTAAAATACACCATAACCCTATCACATGCGTACTTTTACAGAAATTGCAGGGAAGCATTCTGGGCAGTGGAGTTGAGGCAGAGTTGGAACTTTCAGTTTTGATAAAGCACGGGGTAAGTTACCCCGCATAAATTACGCTCCCCAAAAGCAGGGGTATCTTTACACCATGGGGCAATTCCCTTTTGGATCTTCAAAGCGAGCGCAAATGGGTCAAGTTGGCTTCGAAAACGCTCGGTAAAATCCGCATGTACGATGCACACGCAGACTCTCCTGCTAAGCATGCTCTGTGTTGGGATCCTGATCTCTTGCACTAGGATCAGACTCAGTCCATTCTCTGCTTCATTAAAAAAGGAGGTTTGCTACAGTGGACTGTTCAGTTCTGGTGTGATGTGCCTGTACAATCAAACTTTAATCTGGACCAACAGTGCTGCTTTAATAATTCCAGGTAGAAAACCATTTCTGCAGGTTAAACAGTCATGTCTCTGAAAAAGCAGCAGTAGGTAGACCCAGAAAACATAGTTCAATTACTGACCACATTGAGGCTGCTTTGCATCCCTAGAAATGCCCTACAGCACAAAACAGGGACTTGGTCCTTTGCTTTCAACCCCATAAGAGATCTCTGGTCAGGACAATCATGAAACAGAGATGTCGTCCCTTCACCTGCCATTGAAGGAGCAGCTTTCAATCTCTCTCCTGCTTCCATGTTTGACAATGAGGTGATTCCAAGAATTTATCCCAGAAAACCTGTCTTCTAGCTCCAGACATTTACTGGGTTTGTGTTGTTAGTTCTGCTGTATCTTTATTGTGGCAATCTGACTTTTAAAAAATTCCTATTAAGGCTATTTCAGTGAGAAGTATAAAAGATTATTCCACAATACTATACAAGATCCATGATAACCTGATTTATATTCCTTATGCTCCCATGAGGAGGTCATTGAATACATCCTGTAAAGAGTTCCAAAAACGTTCAAGAGCTGAATAAGTAAGTTTGAACCAACTTGGTGTAATACCAACAGTGTGCTAGAAACAGGAAGACACAGGCTCTTTGGACTTTATCCTGCCAAATTTGGAAGGTGCATAATTAGGTGGAAATCAGAAGACATTCAGGTTTTTAATTTTCTGTTCATTCTCAGCCAAATATGTTCAAATTCTTTTTCTTCCTATTGTGTGGACACTTCCTAAATGCCCACAACTCATCCCCTAAACCTTTCCCCACAAGCAGCAAATCAAGAGTTATTCTGCCAAATTTCTGGCAAGTAATAGTATATAATGAGTTTGAACAACTATCTTGGAGGCTATAGTTGATACTGGGAAATTTGTCTGGTCAAATACAGAATATGTCTTACAGTTTGAAGAAATGCTGAATCAAGTGAAAAACCAGGAAACAGAGGTAGATGTTATCAAAAGTAGTGTGGATAAATGTGAAAAAGATTATTTGGAAGGTAATAGTGTTCAAGATGTTTTGTTAAAATGGAAACTTTTATTCATTCATTTATTTATTTATTAACTTTTTTATACCATTATTCGTATGGACATCATAACTGTTTACATGAAACTGTTGAGAAATACAATAAACAGGGATGGGGGTATGGGACAAGGGGAAAAAGAGAACTGAGAGAAAGGGGAGGGAGGAAAAAAGGATAGAGATAACAAGAGCACAAAGGTGCAAAGGGCTAACAAAAGGTCATTATTTACAAATTTACAGTAGACATCATACGGAGTACGACGTGGGCAGTTGAGTATCGTCGCAAATTACAGAATGTTAGCAATTTACAAAGAAGGCAGTTGAGTATTGTAGTAATTTATAAGAAGCTAGGGGGGGATTAGGTCTGGGTAGGTTTGATTAAAGAGCCAGGTTTTCAAGCCTTTTAAAAAAATTTTTGTACAGACTTTCAATCTGAGTTCGAGGGGCATAGAATTCCAGAGGGATGGGCCCGCTATGGAAATGGCTCGTTCCCTAGTGGAAGAGAGGTGTGCGATTTTGAGTGAGGGGGTGGAGAGGGTTCCTTGAAGAACTGATCTAGATGGCCGGTTGGATGAGCGGAAACAGGGAGCGTCGTCGAGCCAGGAGAGGTTGTGGTTGTAGAGGGATTTGTGGTTGATAGTGAGGGTTTTGTGTATAATGCGGGCAGGGATAGGGAGCCAGTGCAGTTCCTTAAGAATGCGGGTAATGTGGTTGGATTTACGGGTGTTTGTCAAGACTCTCACCATGGCATTCTGCAATATTTGAAGGGGCTTGATGGTAGTGTAGGGGAGGCCTAGGAGTAAGGAGTTGCAGTAATCCAATTTTGTAAGTAGCGTCGCTTGTAGGACTGTACGGAAATCTAGTACATGTAGCATGGGTTTAAGCTTTTTTAGAATGTGGAGCTTGAAAAAACCTTCTCTTATGATGGAGTTGATGTGTTTTTTAAAGTTGAAGTGTTTGTCTATGGAGATCCCAAGATCTTGCACATGAGATGGGGAGGGATCAGCGGAGAGGACTGGGTCATGGTAACTGGGTAAAGAGAGATTCTGTTGATTGGAGATAATGAGAAGTTCGGTTTTGGACGTGTTGAGGGCCAGGTGGAGGTTAGTGAGGAGGGTATTTATGGAGGTGAGACAACTTTCCTAAAATCTGAGGGTTTTGGGAACAGATTCTTTGATAGGGATGAGGATTTGTATGTCATCCGCGTATAGGAAGAATTTGAGGCCGAGGTCAGCGAGGAGGTGGCATATGGGCAGTAGGTATATATTGAAGAGGGTGGAGGATAGGGAGGAGCCCTGTGGGATGCCTTGGGTAAGGTGGATATGGGAGGATTCGGATTTGGCAATTTTAAAAGAGTAAGCTCTATTGTTTAGATACGAAGTGAACCAAAGAAGGGTAGTGCCTGTGATACCAATATCAGCTAATCGGTCCAGGAGGATCTTATGGCTAATGGTATTGAAGGCAGCGGAGATGGCAAGGATGAAAGAATGCCCTTGATCCATGCCTTTGAGTAAGGTGTCGGCTAACGAGAGTAGGAGGCTTTCAGTGTTGAGGGACTTACGGAAACCAAATTGGGAGGGGTGTAGGATGTCATGATCCTCAAGGTAATCAGAGAGCTGGGAGTTGACAATCTTTTCCATAACTTTGGCTAGGAAGGGGAGGTTGGAGATGGGGCGGTAGTTAGAGGGATTGGAGGAGTCGAGGGTGGGTTTTTTGAGGAGTGGCTTGGCAACAGCAAGTTTGAGGGGGTCAGGGACTTTACCATGGGTGAGGGAGCATTTGATGATATCGGCAGTGGGTATTCATGAATAAGATTGAAATACTGAATGTGGTAACATGCTCCAATTTGTGTCTTATTAATTTCCCCAAACTTCCTTCAGTCTCTCCAATAGATATGTTTAAAACATATCTGATGGAAATGTTTCAGATTCCTATAGAAAATATTCTACTGGTGTCTAAGGCGAATTATTTGCCTCAGTTTAAGAAGAATGAAGTTGAGGGACAACAAGGAGCTGTAAGAATAGTGGACCCTTATGCTGTGGTGTGGTTGACGTAGCCTAGTAGACGAACCTACTAGGCTCTTACTGATATTGGCAATCGTGCCCTGTGCTGGGACAAGACTGGAATTTCAGCCTTATCAGCCCTGTTCCGCATGGGTTGAGCCTTTGTTGAGGGTCTCCACAGAGATATAGGATAAGAGAGTCCGGGGCTGGACCAAGGTCAGGACAAGCAGCTGTAGAGAGTTACAGTAGTGAAGCAGAGATCGAGGTGGGCAGCCAGCAAGACATAGGAAAAGTCCATAGCTAAGGTCAGGGCTCAGGGGACAGATGGCAGGCATAGTAGAGGTCTGTACTGAAGAGAGGCTAAAGACAGGATAAGCCGGAGGAATTGGAACAGGAAGGCTGGACTAGGCAAGGTCAGGAACCAAGGCAGGACCAGAAATGCAGGAGCAACATGTATTGCAAACAATCAGGAAGACCTGTTGCTGAGGCAAGTAAGCGAGAGCAGCTGTGGCCTTTATACCCAGCAGTATGATGTCATCAGAGCATGTCAGCCAGGCTGTTTTCCACCATGGGGGCTATAAAGGGTGCTGCGCTGCATGTGCCTAGGGAAGCCCAAGGGGTGGAGGAGCCAGTGGAGGCATGGTGGTGTTCTTGCCACTTCGGAGGCAGTTGGCGTCCTAGGATGAGTGTTGCCGGTTGCAGGACAACCCTGCCACTGGCAAAGGTCATATGAACTTCTTCTCAAGATAGGGATAAATTGGACTTGACTGATTTTCTGGGAAGATCAGATTGCTGAATGTTTGGCATTGGACCCAGATAGAAATTAGTTGCTGCGACTTTCCTTTAAATACAGAGATGTTACTTTTTTGAACTGCAAAGTACGAATGCTTCCAGATGTTGCCAGGAATACGCAGGAGAAGATAGTTTTTGTTATTGTGACGAGCTGGCTTTATTTTTTCTAAAATATCCCTGTAAATGTGTAATCAAATACCATTCTGTTAGATATATCTTTTATAAACCATCCCAGCCTTTGGCCTTTTGAATACCAAGGACGAAGATCACTTCGTACTAAGTCCTCTGTTATCGGGACTATGGGTTAAACCACTTAATTAAATTGTCTGGGTTTTGAGTCGCTATTCTTATCTCCATTTCTTCTACTTTATTTGATTTCCTTAGATAATTTGGATTCTATTCCCCCATTCTTTCGTGGACTTGGCTAAATGGAGCTTTGTATAATAATTCATGCTCTTAGTTTTTCTGAATCAAGTATGTTGCTTGTATTGATTATGTTGAAACTTAATAAAAAATAAATTATTTGTTCAAACTCATTATATATATATATATATATATATATATATAGGAACAATAACTTTCAAACCAGCATGTGGACGCACATTTGCGCATATACATCAACCCGCACCCAGGGACGCGACCATTTTATAGCATACAAGATTCAAATGACCTCCCCTTCCTTGCAACACCTGAGCACCAGTGATCATTAGATGGTATGGTTTGATTTTTCAAATAGTACACAAGGAAGTCACATGAAGACCTGACTTTTGAATTTCAAAAATAAAGACTTTGTCAAAATGGGGATGTACCTGGAGGAAGAACTGGAAGACTGGGAGAAAATGGGTAAGGTGGAACAACAGTGGGCCAAGTTAAAACCTAAATCTAAATAAATAAAAGGAACTATTACAAAGGCAACAAATCTTCATGTTAGAAAAGTAAACGAGAATAATAGGAAAAAGAAACTGATCTGGTTCTCTAAGGAGGCAACTGAAAAAATAAAGGCAAAACGAATAGCATTCTAGACGTATAAAGGATCCCAAATAAAGGCACACAGGGAAGAATATCTGTTAAAACTGAGGGAGACAAAGAAAGAAATAAGGAAAGCAAAAGGTCAAGTGGAAGAAAGGATGGCCAAAGAGCTAAAGTGAGGAGACAGAATATTTTTCAGATATATCAGTGAAAGAAGGGAGGTCCAAAGTAGTATAGTGAAATTGAAAGATGTCAAGGAGCAATGAGTGGAGAGTAACGAAAAAATGGCAGAAATACTAAACAAATACTTCAGTTTGGTATTCACTAAAGAAGACTATAGAGAAGGACCTTTGCTGGTTAACAAGACCATAGATGGGGATACAGTAGATGAAACTCTGTTTACAGAAGAGAATGTATGGGAGGAGCTAGGCAAACTGAAAGTGGGCAAGGCCATGGGGCCAGATGAGATACACCCCAGGATACTGAGGGAGCTCAGAGATGTGTTGGCAAGTCCGCAGAAGGACCTATTCAATAGATCCCTGGAAACGGGAGTGGTGCTGTAGGATTGGAGAAGAGTGGTGATGGCCCCACTTCATAAGAGTGGTAGGAAAGAGGAGGCTGGAATCTACAGGCTGGTTAGCCTTACCTCAGTGGTGGGAAAATTAATGGAGACTCTGCTGAAGGAAAGGAAAGTGAACTATCTATAATCTGGTGGATTGCTGGACCCAAGGCAGCATGGATTCAGAAGGGGAAGGTCCTGTCAGACAAATCTGATTGATTTTTGTGATTGGGTGACTAGAGAATTGGATCGAGGAAGAGCGAGCTTTTGATACGGCCTGGCATAGGAGGCTTGTGAATAAAACGAGAAGCTTAGGAGTGAGTGCCAAGGTGGTGGCGTGGATTACAAACTGGTTGACTGATAGGAGACAGAGTGTAATGGTAAATGGAACCTATTCTGAAGAGAAAACCATGTTAAATGGAGTGCCACAGGATTCAACATTGTGACCAGTTCTGTTCAATATCTTCGTAAGCAACATTGCGGAAGGAATAGAAAGTAAAACTTGTCTGTTTCCAGATGATATTAATATCTGCAATAGAGTGGACACACCTGAGGAGTAGAGAGAATGTGACATGATTTAAGAAAGCTGGAAGAATGGTCAAAGATTTGGCAGCTGGGATTCAATGCCAAGAAGTGCAGAGACATGCATCTGGGGTGTGGTAATCCAAAAGAGTTGTATGTGATGGGAGATGAAAAACTGATGTGCACGGCCAAGAGAGGGATCTTGGGGTAATAGTGTCTGGAAATCTGAAGATGGCAAAGCAACGTGACAACGCAATAGCTAAAGCCAGAAGTATGCTGGGCTGCATACAGAAGGAATAACCAGTAAGAAAAAGGAGGTGATAATGCCCTTGTTCAGGTCCTTGATGAGGCCTCACTTGGAGTACTGTGTTTAGTTCTGGAGTCCATATCCCAAAAGGGACAAAAACAGGATGCGGGAGGTCCAGAGAAGAGCAACCACAATGTTGTGGGACTGTATGAGAAGACCTATGAAGAGAACCTGAATGATCTGAATATGTACACCCTGGAAGAGAGGAGATCCAGGGGAGATATGATACAGATCTTCAGATACCTGAAAGGCTTTATGATGCACATTCAGCAAACCTTTTCCATTGGAAAGAAATCAGTAGAACTCTAGGGGTCATGAAATGACCAGGAAGGATGACTCAGAGGCAACATCAGGAAATATCTCTTCATGGAAAGGGTGGTGAATGCCTGGAATGCCCTTCCAGAGGAGGTGGTGAAGATGAAAACAGTGAAAAAATTCAAAGGGGCATGGGGTAAACACTTTGGATCCCTAAAGGCTAGAGGATGGAAATAAAGAAAAGGCTGCATGGGGGTAATTTGCTGGTGCAGTAGTTACTACCCTTAACCAATAAGCCTTCATACTGTTGATGCAAATCCACCATGGCGCTCTGCTTCAATAGCAGGGAGAAAAGGGGAATTGGATTAGAACATTACCTAATGAGGGCCCCGACTTTTACAGTCTGGGGAAACAAATAAGCATGGGGATAAGTTGCTGATGCGGCTGTTACTGCCCTTAACCAATAAGCCTGATACTTTGATGCAACTCCAACATTGATCTCTGCTTCAATGGCAAGGCGTTAACGGGGAATTGGAGTCAAACAGCATCCAACTAGAGCCCTGATTTTTACAGTCTGGGAAACTAATAAGCATGTGGGTAACCTGCACAGCACAGCAGATACTGCCATAAGCTTGCTGGGCAGATTGGATGGACCATTTGGTCTTTTCTGCTGTCATTTCTATGTTTCTATGTTTAATCCACAGCAGAAGCAAATTTATGCAGCAGGAGACCTCAGCACGCACCGGGTCGCTTCAGTATTTACACTCGCATCTTAGGTTCATGCCCTGAAACGCCCATGCCCCGCCCAGACTGCGCCCACACCCCGCCCCTGTTTGAAAACGTTTGAGATGTGCGCACTGCGGGAGATTCAAGCGTATCTCGGCGGCTTTTAAAATATGCTTGGCTTGCACGAGCCCAACGTCTTCGTGCACCCCCTAATTAATGTGCATGTCAGGCTTTTAAAATTCACCTCAATGAGTTTGAACAAATATGTAGTTGCAAGCCCATCCTAAATTAGGGAAAAGTGCTGTAAATAAGACATTTGTTTCTGTTTAATGCAGTAGTGAAGACAACATTCCGACCTGGACAAATCCAAAAAGTCCCAGGAAAAAGAGGAGAGTCGGCATCTGTACTAATTGCAGATGAAAGTTCATTGAACCAAATGTATCCAGTTTCAAGATTTGTAAGTGATGTAAATGGCTTTCTTTGAATAAATCACAGACACGGAAAACTAGAGGAAAGAGCTATGGAAGATGCATGCACTCGTTAACCAGTATTATTATTATTATTCATATTTTTCTTGTTATACCGCCTTTCTAGTTAACAGCCGTGCTACAGAACAGAAATGGTTCCAGTGTCTGGAGACCCATCTTTGGGCAATGTGTAAAAGTCCTGCTTTCCACACAGAAAAAGCCCAACTACTGCAGGATGGCGCACAAATCACCTTCTTAATGTGGGATCAATTAGCAGCTTCAGTACAGAGGAGCCTTCCATAATGGGAAGGCATATAACCACACCCATAAAAGAGTGATAGTGACCAAACTCTGCAGGGAAAGGAAAGGAGGCGCTATGTTACTAGAACTGCATGAATATGTCAAGTGAAGCTTGATAAAATGGAGTGACCTAGGTAAAAATGTCTTGAATTTGCTGACAACCAACTTTTGAGGTTTGTTATCTACAAACAGGCAAATTGGACCTCTGCCATATTTGCTTTTCATATGGAACTGTTTGCACAGCCCTGAAGTTTAATGAGGGAGAGTATAGATCTTATGCTTGGAAGGTCACTGGGAGATGGACTGGATAGCTCATTTGGTCTTTTTTTTTTTTCTTCAGCTGATATTTCTATTTTCCTGTATTGACTGTAATAAATCTGACTCGTTTCCCTTTTGAAAAGCTGCTTAGGGAAGTGCCGGAAATGGGCCTCACTGGCGTATATATGGGCACAGTGAGCAAATGACCTTAGTCAGCACTAAACCAATTAAGAAAGCCTTACCATGCAGTATTAAAAAGCCGCGTTTGATTTAGTGTCATTTACCGGTGATAACTCTTAATACTTTCTGTCTGGTTTAACTCACATTTGTAGCTGAAAACCGCTGACTGCTATCCTACTCATTCAGGTTATCTTTTTTAAGAACATCTCTATAATCGATGATAACGCTAAGCTACCCCATGCTCGTTCACCACATAGCATTAAAGGGCTTGGATAGCAGGCATGCAGCCTGTGAATATGAAAGTGCATTGGAAGAGCTGCATGGCGACCCAGAATTCAAATGATTTAGCTGCAAGTACTGCAGGTTAGTGAAGGCAATACAGAGATACACGTTATCTCCTCCCCAGAGAAACAGATTTTATAATTAGTAAAAAAAAAATAAAAAAAAATCAAAGAACATTTTTGCATGCATCCCTCACACTCATTGGAACTGGTGTCCTAAAGATGGCTACAAGTCAGAATTTAGTGAGGTTTCTGAAAAAAAAGAAATCTGCAACAACCTCAGTATACGTGATGAGATGGACTGTGATGAACTGGAAAAGCAGTGGGTAGCCACCAGCAATAGCAGCAACCACTGTGTGGGCTGCACTGAAGCCTAGGGCAGCACAGAAAGCGTGAGATTACAGTTGTACCCGCTAAACCTCACTCCCTGAAGGAGATTACCTAGCCTCAGGGAAATCTTTTAAAGCAATGCATGTTGAACAGCCATCTAGAGGTCTCTGAAAACTTGGACAATAAAACATTTTAAAGAATGAAATAGGCTGCAAAAGAAATTTGGAGGCTATAATCGTGTGTGTGTCTTGGATCAATGTTGAAAAAAAGTTTATGAGGCTGAAATGAAGCTCAGATGTTAGCCCTATAAAGCCGAGAAATGTGAATAAAAATGACATTATTATTTATATCTAGATGCTATAGGATTGGAATCATTCCTTTTCTCGTGCTAGTAGTCCCTTTGATTTAAAGTGTTTTGAATTGCAATGGGACTTTAATTTTGACTTCAAATACATCAGCCATTTGTCTCATATCGCTCATTATTTTTTTGACAATCCAGTCATTGTAGAGCAAATAAAATAGAGAGATATAGAAAAATGCAGAACTTAAATTTGTTTCTAAATTTTTACACGGCTGAAAGGTGTGTTACGTGGGTAACTTTTGAGAGCATTTCCTCAGTGAGCCTTTTAAAAACGCCCGCCCTATATGCAGGTAAACTCTCAGAGGTGCAGCCTGTTCGGGCATAAGTTTAGTCGGACTGAGCAGTGGCATTCTTGGGGAGGGCCTTGGATTTCCGCACGCACGTTTGAAAATGCAAATGAATGTACATAAAATGTTTTCAAAATATTTCCACGCGCTTAAATAGCAGATGTCAATGTTTGCGGGTAGATTCAGCAGGACAATTTTTAAAAGCAGACTTGTGCGAGCAATTGCATGTTGATCCGTTTCTGTAGTTGGGCCATCCAGCACGCCAACTTGTTTGCGCAATCACTTCCCCCATGGGTCATGGTATTTGGCCCAAACTGCTCACCAGAGCACATTATAATGTTGAAAGTGGTGCAAAGAGTAGTCATTAGAAAAATTGCGCAATGAGGCTTTTCTGGAGTAAAATGGAGAGGAGCAGGCCCAGCTCGTTAATGAGGCAGAACAGGCGTGTGAGGTACCTAAGGGCCTTGGCCATGCAAGGGTGCCGCCTCCTCCGTCTGGGCAGCTTTCGCTCCCGAGTAATGCTCAGCCTTTGAAGGCGTAGGGGCTCACGGGCTGGCAGTAGTTGGAGCACTGTAAAACAGAATCGCCTTCAGCCCACCCCTGCGCCTTTAAGGGGGTGAGGGGTGCTTGGGAGAGATGGCTAACCGGATGGAGGAAGAGGTCTTCTTTCCCTGCTCCTTTATCTGTGGAGGGAGCTCCTGGTGCCTAGAGATAAATCCAGCCCTTTATATGGAGCTCCATTTTTGGAGGCTAGAATGGTGCACATTCCCCAGATATTGCTCTTGGGACGTAAGGAAAAGAAATGAGCTGTCCAGTGAAATTTTTGTGGCTCTTCTCTGCAGCCATGAGACCCATATTGTAAATTTCCTTTGTGTTCTTGGATTATTGACCACAATACTTACTTCTTGGAGGCTCTTTAACCCTTAGGATGCTCTATTTGACAGAAGGGCCGCCTCAGTAGAGCACAGCAGAGGATTCTCTAGCGGTCAAATGCATTTGCAGACATTCACATTTGCGATATGGGTTCCTTAAGCTATTTGCCAGTACCAAAAGAACCTTGTCTGCCATTGTAAGCACAGCATGCCATCCCAAGGGAGCCGAGCAATGACTGTGTGGAAATCTTAGCGCAGATGGCACTGTCAAATGAACAGAGGCAGCCTGGAGATAAAAGACAGCCCAACCTCAGACGAAGTGACCATGTCTCTTCTATATTCAATGCAGCCTGCACTTTTTCGATGTTTCCCCTCATGTTTCAGACTGCAAGATAGAATGGTGAGCTACCTCAGTATACAGGCATTTAGGGTCAATCAGGAATCTCTGGACAAGGGGGATTGCACAAGTGCAGAGCCCGAGCTTCATAGCAGGCAGGGCGTGCAAACCAGAGATTTGTACTCCTAAAATCAAGGGCAGGATAGGAACTCTCACCCACCCTGCTATTTAGAATCCGAGGATGAGCTTTAGAAAAATCTGAAATAATTTCATCGGGGTAATGAAATATCTAAACAGTTCAACCTTTACCTCTGTTGACAAGCAGGTGGAATTCCGGATAACGGAGCGCACATTAGAAAAGCTGGTATTAGCTTGTGATTTTTCAGGATCACAACTACGGGCCTGCTGGCTCAGTGGAAAAGGTAGGATTTCACCTCACCGGGAGATCATTCACAAATAAAATACAAATAAAGTGGGGAAATATGTGGGCGTTGCAGCATAGCAGCTGTGGTAGAAAGACAGAATACCAGATATTCAGCACACGCAAAAAAAAAAAAAAAAGATATATTTGTCATGACCTACTAAGAAAAAGTTTTGGAACTACGCAGGAGGCGCCACCGTAGAAGCTCCAGGAGCACCCTCGAGTCCGTCCACGGACGTGCCCACGAACAGCCAATCGCCCAACTGTGTGTGTGCCTTTCATTCACCTCTGGCAGCCCTCAGACCAGATTATGAGGGCAATTTTCAAAAGCCATTTACCCAGGTCTGAAAATTACCCTGTGTGCACATGAGGAGGGAGGGGGGGGTGGGGAATCAACAGCGCACGCACCTGCGGGAAAAAGAAGATGGGTTCGGGGTGGATTAAGGAGCAGGGGAGGGAGGTGACGACGTGTGTAGTTTTACATTTTCACAGCTGTGTGCGTGTAATGTTTCCTGGATGAAGTATCCAAGGGAAGAAGCAGTTGGAAATATCTGCGGGGACTTTTTTTTTTTTTCCACTGGGCAATTTTTGAAGGGAAAACTGGTGCAAGGTCCACAGGGAAAAGTAACTGCAGACTTTGTACCTGCCCACGGGATTTTCCAAATTCCCCCCCCTCATATATCCTCTTGTTTGAGGTCGGTGTAAGTTAATAAAACAGGCAGACAGAAGGCCTGAGATCATTGATGATTTGGATGAGTTTTACGCTCTCTGGCATCTCAACATGTTTTTTGCAGGTTTGCACCATTTTCTCTATATGTTTTTCTGTTTTAGAATTACTGGGACTGCTCTGAATTGTTGGTTTTTGTAGTTCTTGCAAAATACGTAGTGGTTCACACAAGTCATGGAGTTGCACTGATCAGAAGGAGGGGCTGTCAGTGTAAGAAGTGCAGGTGATGGGCTATCATATCCATCCTAATTGACTACTTAAGCATCCCTGTTTTTTCTGAGCTCAGTAAACTATCAGTGCATGCTACCCTAGGATAGATCTAGTGGAGAAGAATAATGCTTCATAGTTGTGAAGAAGATGTGTTGTATCTAAAGGGGATTTACAGTGCTGCTCATAAGAGAATGACAGCAAAGTAAAATGTGCAAAAGTTTGTTTTTTTTCATATGCATTTTGTTCAAATTTCCATCAAGAAATAAATATTGCTGCGTTTGTTACATGTTTACTTTTTCTCCATTGCTACCTAGGAAGTTGAGCCATGTAAATGGTTTTCAGCGTTCTTAAATGAGGCACTGTGGTCGTGACGTGAAAGGTTTTCGACTTTCTTAAATGAGTGACATGTGGTGGTGTTTGTTTGAGATGTAGTGTTGAGTATGCTTCCATCATCAAATTCCAGATGTTGGTGACTTCAGAAGAATGACTCTCCGAATCTGGAAAGGGTCATGAATGCTGTAATGAAGTTGTTAATGGAATACACTTGGTGTTGGTGGAGTGAAAACATATAGGTTTTCACAGTTTTTGCAAGATAAAAGAAAGTGTCTCAGAGGCCTTAACATAGGATATGATTACTTTGTTTGCTAAAGTTAAATAACCTGCCACATAATTCACAAATAACCTCTTACTTTTGTGCTTTCTTTCTTTGAACTCTGCTTTTGGGAAGAAGCTTCAATCCAAGGTCTGGTAGGCCACCTCCTTGACACTCTTCTAGTCAAAACTCAAACCCCATCTTTCCAAAGTGGCCTCTCCACATATCTGTCATCCAAAGTCTTGCTCTGTTATTGTTTGAGACCCCTTAAATGACTGTAGACCTTGAGAGCAAAAGTTCCACTGCATTTTTACATGCATGATTTTCATGGTTTATTTTTCCCTTCAAGAAACTGCAGGAAATTTAATCCTTGAGCAAACAGATACAACCAAAACTGGCTCACAGGCATTTTGCACTTATCTGATCCTTAAATATGGCTCGCTTTCTCTCTCTCTCTGTATTTTTGAGAGCAGTTTCCTCCTGCTGCTCTGTATTTCCAGCTCAGTCAAAATAAGGGCTGGGATCACTTGAAAGTACCTGGGGAGCTGTCTCATATTTTATATCCCCTCCCTAGTTGGATCATGGCAGTGGCAATCTTGGCTCATGGGTCCTGCACCGGGGCCCTTATATTACCCTGCAATCTGAGGACCTTAAATAGCCACTAGGTGTCTCTCTTAAGCAATGACCATGACGCTCTCCCTTTCTCACACCGTTCATCTTTGCATATGAATACTGTAGATTAGATGAAAATACATGGCATTATTGTAAGTGCAAACAATTCTGTGGCCAGCCAGTATAAAGAGAGAAAATGTTCTAAATTATTTTACCAAGTATAATGGCAAACAAAGCCAACTAGGCCAGAGTCCAATCAACCTCCTTCCAAAGTAAAGACATGTGGATAAGGTTTAAAAAACAAACAAACCATGCATTTCTTTTTGGCAACTAAAGGCCACAAACTTACCAACTCAAATGAGCCTTAAAAATATTTTGAGGAAATGATGTGCATTCAAATACAATCACCAAGGACGGCAGGAATACACAAGGGTCAACGTTTGCAAATTCTTAATAAAAGCAATCTGCCAGGTGTCAAGATCTTCAGCAAATCTTTGGAATGGATATTCCATGTGACTGTGGCAGTCAAGTGGAATCCTGGACGTGTGCCTGACTCTGAAAAGGTTCAATGGCCTAAGCCGGCAATGAATGACACAGGAAATCCAAGCTGGGACGCTTACTTATCCCTAGAAGGCAAATAGGACATTGACAAAAATGGCCATGATAAAAAGAATGTCCTCTTTCTGTGTTTCCCCACCAGAGTGCCATCAGACCAGATCAGGTGTGCCACAGAGAAGTCCCTACTGCCTGATGCTCAGCACCTTGCAGCAATGTCTGCCTTTCCTTGCTACAGTTAACCTTTCGAAGTCTGAAGCTTTATGACTTAGCCATAAAATGAGTTCCCACTGTATCTCCGACAGTGTTAGGCACTCAGGTTCCTCTTAAGAACGTTGTCTCTGCTTTAGGGTATGCAGTTTGATGCTAGACTCTCCATGAGACACCATACCTCGCATATATAATTCAGAAATGCTTTTTCTTTCTCCCATATATCCGACATCTTATGTCCATTCTTGGAGTGTCAAGATTTAAAACTTCTAACATTCTTTCATCATTTCAAGAATTCATTATTGCAATTATATTTTTCTTGGTTTACCTATCTCTCAAACAAAGCAGTTGCAGTTACTTCAAAACACTGCAGCTAGTCATTCATGAGTTACAAATGTTTGATCCTGTGTTCCCTGTTTACAGAGGTTATATTGGCTAGCAGTACATTGCCTCCACCTAGGCACGGGGATTTATTGGGGTCTAGATGCCAACAGTTAAGGAAAAACCTCACAGAGGCTTTGACTACTAGCCAGGTGCAGACTCAGACAAGCCTGATAGCTTATTCTGAATTTGGAATCTGAGCACTCTTGGGGATATGATTATGAAGATGCCTCTCAGCTAAAGACAAGGAGAGTCTCCTCTGGAAGACCTTTCCTTTGCTGTGTTGTTAAGGAAATGGCAGCAACCATTCCAGTTGAGTCAGAGGAGGTTGAACCCAGGGTTCAAATGTTGGACATCCTTCAGTTGTGGCAGTGCCCATCCATATCACCCTTAAAGAGGTCCAGATGAGAATGTGAAACTCTCCTGTCTGTACTTCGTCAACAGGAAGGTGACTCATATTGTGTTCAAGGCAGCCTGGTTTTATCAGAGGTAGGTGCTGTCAGATGAATCACAGTAATCTCTCTGACTGAGTGACCAGAGAGCTGGATCAAAGGAAAGCACTAAATATAGTGACTTAGATTTCATCAAGGCCTAGGCATAATCCCTAATATGACTGAGTGAATTAGAAACTAGTTGAAGAGGAGGATAGTGGTAAACAGAGTTCATGGCTTGTTGGCATTATTGATTTCTCCCTTTTTTATTGTGGGACATCTTAGCTAGTGATTCCCAGAATTGCTTACTTGTAACAAGTGATCTTCATGGACTGCAAGATACATAGTCCTCACAATCCCACCTGCCTCTCTTAGGAATTGTTCAACATTCTATAGCTTTATACTGAAGTGAGAAGGGCCCCCTTTCTTTGATATGCAGTAATTAGATTGGAAAGGAGGTTGCTGATTTCTCTAAGAACATAAGACATTGCCATGCTGGGTCAGACCAAGGGTCCATCAAGCCCAGCATCCTATTTCCAATAGTGGCCAATCCAGGCTACAAGTACCTGGCAAGTACCAAACACCAAGAAGATCCCATGCTACTGATGCCAGTAATCCCTATGTCAACTTGATTAATAGCAGGTAATGAACTTCTCCAAGAACATATCCAAACCTTTTTTAAACCCAGCTACACTATCTGCACTAACCACATCCTCTGGCAACAAATTCCAGAGGAATTGTGTGTTGAGTGAAAAAGAATTTTCTCCGATTAGTCTTAAATGTGCTACTTGCTAACTTCAAGGAGTGCTCCCTAGACCTTCTATTATCTGAAAGAGTAAATAACTGGGCTCGTTTGGGGGTGGGGGCCCCAGCACCACAAGAGGCCGCCTTGATAAAGCTGAGTTAGGTCACTGAGGCAGAGCTTCGGGTAGCCTGGCAGTGGTGGAGCCCACGCCTTAGTTTCTGACCTGGGTTTCAGTATGTCTAACACCAGCCCTGCTTGAGGATTTATATGTTTGCATATTCATTGTACTTTTGCTGTACTGTATGCTTATCATGTTGTAAGCTGTTTTGGGTCATCTTTTTGAGGCAGGCAGTATACAAAGACAAAACAGAATAGAATAATCCAACCCTGCTCTAAAGAGAGCACTTCTTGGAGCATTTCAGCCTCCATAGCTGTGTAACCTTTGGAGTCTGCTAAGAGTGCTGACACTGGTGCCAGTTAGTGTCATGTTGTGAGGGAAAGTTTAGTGATGTGGATAGATACTGGACTAAGACCACAATTCATTGAACATAGGCCACCAAATGGCTTTCAGGTGCTAGTCATTTTCATCCAATACCAAATATAAGCTGAAGCTGAGCTGGTGGCCTAGAGGTGAAAGGTTCTGCAACCCTAAACCTCTCTCCCTGTTCATCCAGTTCCCTTGAAGTGGAATAATCTGGTTACATGAATTACAGCCGTTGAATAGAGCAAGAGCGCTACATAGCCAGGAAAAGTAGATTAAATGGAATAACACACTAAGACACTGAAGGCAAAAATACACAATTTATTTGGAGTACAAAAAAAAAAAAAAGAATGGACCCTTGCTATTAAAAACATGCCAGAAGCCCTATAATGAGCTCTCTGGTATGTTCTTTACAGCTGCTGTGCAGAGCATCCTGTTTTCATTTGGTTTCTGAGAAGGCACCGGGGGCACAGTCTGTGCAGTGTGGGTGACCCTGTTGCTTGTGCCCTTGGCTGTTCAGCAGACAACCTTCAGACCCTTGGAAAGCATGGCGAATTCCCATGCAATACCAGGATCCCACCTGCCTTTTCCAAAACAATAACACTTTACCCCTCCTTAACCCGCAGCAAAGCATGAACCTGCAATCAAGTCACAGCCTTTGTCGGCCTGATTCTGTGTGCCCTGCAAGAAACACCAAGGGGCAGATTTTCAAAGGGGTACGCGCGTAAGATATGCGCGTATCCCCCCGAAAACTTGCCCCAAGTTACCCCTGCGTGCGCCGTACTTTATTAAAATCTACCCCCAAGAATTTATAGAGGCATGGAATTAGTTTTCCCCTCCACTTTCTGTGTGCGATGATTGTGGATTGATTTAGAAGACTAAAAGAATATAAAACCATTTTTAATCAAAAGAGAATGTATGAAGACATCTCTAGCGTTGCCTGGCAGGCCGAGACATTCTGTGCTTAACCATATAGCCAGTACATTCCAGTTTATAGAAAAAGCTGGATTCAATTTCATTTTTGGGGCGAGAGGAAAGGACAGAAAGATTGAAAGAGAGAGGGAAATAAAAAGAAAGAGAGCAACTTTCTCTCCCTTTTATGTCTTCATTTGTTTAGCTTTTAAATCAAATGTACATTTTTAGTGCAGGCAAATGGCGCAAGACTGGCAGTGTTGGGAAAAATGGACGTAAGAACTGCCATTCTGGGTCAGTCTGAGGGTCCATCAAGCTCAGCATCCAGGTCACACGTGCCTGGCAGGATCCCATGCTGCTAACGCCCAGCGATAATTAGTGGCTTTTCCCAAAGAGGAGAACCTTAAAGCTCGCATGAGCACAGCTATATGGACATGCACGTGCATACACCCCTGTTTTATATCATGCATGCAAATATGTGCCCACTATATAAAATGGGGCAGATATTAAGTGCCCTGTGTGCATAAATCCCGGCCTTTACACGCGTGGCCGGGCCTTATGCGCACCGGGCAAATCTTCCAAGAGGCCTGGGCGTCGTGTGTGAAGGCCAGGATGCGCTCAAGCGCCAGGCCTCTTGGAAGGAGCGGGCTGGAGGGCGTGTTTTGGGCAGGGTGGGCGGTCGGGACAGCGCCATTATTCGCTGCCCCGGGCAGGCGCGCGCAAGTTACTTCAGGTCAGGCCCTGAAGTAACTTGGAAAAAAAAAAGGTAAAAACATTTAAAATTGCTTTTTAAAGGGTAGGGAGGAGAGGGGAAGGGGGGTTAGGGTAAGGGGTAGAAAAGTTCCCTCCCAGTCCGCTCCTAAATTGGTGCGGACTGGGAGGGAACTGGGGAAAGCCCCGATGCATCGCCGCGGGAATGTCAACAAAAATGACCCCCCTTTGTGCGCGCAGCCGCCACCGCAGATTTTATAACATGCGTGCACCGGCGCGCGAATGTTATAAAATTGCGCATCCATGTGTACGTGCCGGGTAGCGCGCGCGTAGTTTTAAAAAATCTACCCACCAACATGTTAACGTATCAAAAAAATGTGCAGCATGTATTTTAAACATAACTGCATAAATTTTGACTTACCGGCTAAGTAGCTTGGTTTAAGACTTAACTGGCTAAGTAAAAGAAAAGCACTACATATAGGCAGATAAGTAACACAGATTGATAACTAGCATTTGAAGACTTATCAGGCTATCTTACTTATTGCCTATGTAGCTCTTTTCAAGACTTACCTGGATAAGTAAAAAATTATCCAGATAAGTGGCACAAAAAATCTGCTATGTGTGTGTATTTGTGCTCCTAATTTTAATCTATTACAAAAGGAAATTTAACTCATGTATTTTCCTTAGCGCTTGCCGGCTCTCACGTGTATAAATCATCAAATTTTGTAACAAGCACGTGTGAAGGAATTACCAGTTTTACCAATTAGTCCTCCAGTTTTCCCAGTCTATCTCTAGGTTATCAAGACCCCCCCTGATTCTTCAGCGAGTCCCCTCACCCAGTCAGTTTTTGGCTAAAAAGAATTGTATTCTGACTTACACCAGATAATTAGTAGGTATAAATATGCATAGGTAATAGCCATGTTTGCATGTTTTAAAATAGCATCTTATGGGGCGGATTTTAAAAAGGTTACGTGCATAATATATGCGCGTAACCCTTTAAAACCCGCTCCTGCGCGCGCCAAGCTTATTTTGCATAGGCCCGGCAATGCGCGCACGCCCCGGGACGTGTGTATGTCCCGGGGCTTGAAAAAAGGGGCAAGGAGTGGGCGGTCCAGGGGCGGGACTGAGGCCTCTAGCACAGCGACCGTGCCGGCTGAGTGCGCATGTTATAAAATCAGGCGTACATTTGTGTGCGCCGGGTTGTGCGCACAAATCTACGCCCGCGCATACCTACTAAAATCTGGCCCTATATGCGTAAATAGTGGCCCTGCCCCGGAATGCCCCTGGCCTGCACCTTTTTTATACAAGCAAATTTATTTGTGCACCATTACTTTCAGATTATAAAATAGCACCAGTACGAATATGTGCTCTTTGTGTATATATGTGCTCATTTTTATGCACACAATTCTTTTAAAATTCACCTTATGGACTTCTCCAGGAACTTATCCAAACATATTTTAAGCCTAGCTATACTAATTGCCTTAACCACATCCTCCAGCAATGAATTCCAGAGCTTAATTGTATACTGAGTGAAAAAGAAGTTTCTCCAATTTGTTTTGAATGTGCTGCTTACTAACGTCATGGTGTGTTTCCATGTCTTTTTTATTTTTTGGAGGAGCAAATATCCGATTTACATTTACTCACTCTAGTCCTCTCAAGATTTTATAGACCTGTATCATATTCCCCCTCAATCGTCTTTTCTCCAAACTGAATAGACCTAACTTCTTTAGCCTTTCCTCATAGGGAAGCCGATCCATCCCCTTTATCATTTTGGTCGCCCTTCTCTGTACCTTTTCCAGTGCAACTGTATCTTTTTTGAGATAGTGCAGCCTTACCATGAAGTCTGACATCTTTGACATGAGAAGGCAGAATCTGTATTGAAGCAGCTGTACTACTTTCAAACAAAATAGCCAGTTAACTTAAGATAGTGATTTTTTTTTACCTTTTAATACTTTGCTTGTTAACCTTTTGGAGGCCAGGTAACTAACTCCGTAACCTGTTTCACCTGCTGTATAACTTCTAATAGTGCAGTATTCCTTGTATTGCTAAATCTATATTTACCATGTGTAGCACTGTGCACCCTATCAAATTTGAAAAAATGAATACAGTGGTAGGTTATCCTGTAGTTATAGAGACATGACTGAGGTGTTAGAGCACAGAGCATGGACATGTATTGAAAAATAGTCCTTTGACACAAAAGGCCATCTGAAATAAGCCCGTGACTGCCAGAGAGGAGACAGATTTGTGAGCTGTGTGCTCTGAGGTACTGGAAAGGGAGAAAGATCTGAGCAGGGTATTCTGACATACAGAGACTGTCAAAAGCTATGATGCAGAGTCCAAGAAATCCTCCCAAATTCACCAGCAACCCGGGAATCTGTTGAAACCTGTACAGCTAATTTAAAAAAATGCCCCCAAATTCCAGATTTTAAAAAATTACCCCCCCCCAAAAAATAAATCTATATTTTCTGGCCAGCCACGTTTTGAACCATGCACTCATCTCTTGAGCTGTCCACAGATTGCACACAGCTGCTCAAGCCCTGCTCACACAGGAAGAGCCGGCTTTTTGCAGCAGGCCAAGTTGTTCTAGCACAAAATTTGTAAAGAGCACAACGGACTGCAGAAAACGGTTTCCTGTGCATTGACCATCACTAGCTGCTTTTTTGATTCTGGGTCATTCATGAGTTGCTGTTTTTTAAACTAACTACCAAAGTCCATTTTTCTCATTGATAAACTTAGGCTCCAAGCCCCCCAAATGCCTTCAGATGGGAATTAAAAAAACAAGGCAATCCCCAAGATCAGTGATCCATTTTGGGTGAACAGACTCTTCCCACCCTGAAGCAGCTTTTCCAATGCCCAGTTATTAGACTGGTCATTACTCAAACTCTCCCATAATGCTGTTGACCAATACTCCGCTGATAAACACCACTGTTTTAAAGGTGCTCACAGAGCCCAGCAGCTGAAAACTCTTGCAGCATTTGCAAAGAGAAACTACCTGCATTGTTGCTTTTTGGAAAATCAGCAGGGACGAGGCATGCAAAGCGTCAACAGCGTCGGCAGACTTTGCAGCTGCATTCGTGAGGGTGATGGGGAGGAGAGGAGAGTGGGGAGCAAAATAGCCCCTGGATGATCTGGAAGGCGAATGCACATGCAACGGTTTCCTTCCCCCAATCTAAAAATGCACCCGAGGGAATGCCTCTTTTTTTTAATGTGGATAAAAAATTCATTGCTGTGGAGCCTATGTATGCTTTTAGCCACATTTGAAGAAGGCAATTCCAGTCAAGCCCTTTGCAAATAAATAAAATAGTCAGGTAAGCACCTAGTTACTCAGAGAAATGCCTTTGATATTTGCTTTTCCATCTGCAAACCTGGACAGCTGGAAAATAGTTTCGGCCTTACAGGTAAACCACAAAAACATTAAACTTTTCTTTACATCAGGGTAGATGGTCAGGTAGAAGGGATATGATTGCTGGGCATCTCTGGACAACAGGAGCTTTTCTGACCAGGACTCAGGTGCCAGTTCTTTGGGGAGCGGCTTAGAGCTAATTTCAGCTCCAGCTGCTGGAATATCAGCCCTGGATGAAAACAGGAACCCATTTAGAGATAATCTTGTGAGTTCCAAGCAGCTGTGGTTGCAGAGAAATGTTTCCACTGCAATTTACTATCACATTCAGATAATGAAATATTTTAGGCGCAACACAGAAGGTGTTTTTCGTTATGATGTGGCTATGTGACCCCAGTGCATGAAACCCAGTAAAGTATAGCAACCTGCTTTTTGAATCTCATCCCTTTTGTACGTGAGTCAGGAAGGCAACCAGTTCTGGCTTTTTAGCTTTCAGCACAATGCTTTGCAATAATTGTGCTCCAGTTCATTTTAAGAAATGAGAGGCAGGGCATTGGGAAGCAGATTTAGAAATGGGAGCTATATGGGCCAAGTACCAAAGCAGAACTGATGCTGCTGCGATCTCATCCAAGGTACCTAACCACCAGGAGTGAGAGGGTGCAGAAGTTCAGTTTGCATGACCGATCAGTCCTTGGCTGCTCTAGTGAAATTACTGCCAAGGTCAGATAATGGCAATGCTACCAATTAATTTCAGTGATTCAATATTTGCTCATTGAGATAAGACTGTGGCCACTAACTCATTAAGCATAGGCAGCCACCATGGCTGTTGGATATAATTACTTTTTTTTATTTTTTCCATTACTGATCTGAACCAAATTCGGCACATTGTAGATGCATATTTTCAAAGTGAAGCTACATGTGTAAGTTTGATTTGCCAGCATCCTGGTGGAAACTGGTCCTGTATTCACGTGACATTCCACTAAAACAGGCGGTGTGACCTGAGAGTCTCACTTGCAATTTCATTCAGTGCTTAGAACCAAATGAAATTTCCTTTGATTAAGACATTTCACCTTCTGGTTACCCACAAAAGAGCCTTTTGGATTATTGGGCCACCTTTACAGAATGGGTTGCCACAGGAATTGTGCACCATCTCAGGCATTTTCATGATATGTTCTAATTATTATTTCTGGATGCGCTTTATTGTTATGTTCTGTTTTTTTTCCATTTGTTATTCTCTGTTTACCTATTGCCCACTTAGAATAGAATTTGTAAGTTTTAAATAAATAAATAAAACATGTAAGTATACAGAGCTCTAGACCAGCCCCTGTACGTAGTGATCACAATGATGCACGCTATCTCATGATGCATACATGTAATGTCTGTTACTATGCTGGAAACTAGGCTGTTTCATATAGTATCTACGATGTGAGGATGTATAAGCCCTATTATTCCCATCCCATGATATATTTGGAGATTCAGATAGTAAATGACAGTATAAACAAAACAAATGGATCCATCCAGGCTGCCCTGTTGCAATTTCTCCACATGGAGTGGATAAGCACGTAAATTCTCATATGCAACCCTTATCAACTTCACCAGCATCCTTGTCTTTTACCTGACCTCTTATCCTTTTCCCACCATGATCCTCCAGAATCTACTAAAGTATTGGCCTCCATCATCTCCACTAGAAGGCCATAGCAGGCCTTCTTATCTTTCCCTATGAGTCTTATAAATTCAACATGCAGGTCTCCTGCAATCTTATTACCAAGTTTTCTAATAACCCACAACTAGCAAAGCCAATGTCCATAACATACAGCCTCCTCATGCTCATTGAATTTTGGGTCACTCCAGTCCAATGCCTTCATACCCCTGCTGCTAGGGTTGTTAAGTGCCGTTCTGTGCAGGTTACCTCTAGGCTAACCCTATGGCTTATGGTGTCACCATCTAAGGTGAGGAGATTGTTGCCCTTATTCATAAAAAATAGACGTCTTCTCTTTTCTCTGCCTATGGAAAAAAACCATCCCTGTACCTCTTTACATGTGTTGTAGCACATCGATTGGTCAGCACTCCACTTCTACCACAATTAGCTTAAATTAAAAGGTAGGTAAGTGGTATTTGGGATATATGAGGTCAGAATATTGGTATACAAGGACTTTTTCCAGAATCCTGCAATTATAGACCCTAAACCCAGCCTCTATGAAGACTAAGTTTCCCCCCCGGAACTGTGCATAATGTCTCTGCAGTATCCCCAGCTCTGCCTGGAGTGGGAATCAAACTCGAGTCCTCTGCATTGCTGAGCCACCAGGTCACCCTGACTAGTTAAATGGTACTAACATGACTTGGCCAAGGATTGCTAATAGCTTATGCATCTCTTGTTCCTCAAATAATGATAGTTTCATGTATTGAGTTATTCTCTGCATCTCTCCTGTTACTGTGAGATATTTTCCCTCTTATAGGCCCCCGTGAGTGACTGAGCAGTTCCAGGAATATTAACAAAATGCTCCACCTGAAAGTCAGGGAACTCCCTCCTAGAACTGTAGAACATAATGACAGATGAAGACAGCAAAGCCCGGCCTACATTTTTTACCACAGAAACACATGGCCTATTTTCTTACTTACATGAAAATTTCATGTTGATTCTCAAGTCTGGTTTCTGTTCCTCATACGAGCTGGGGATGCTGCAGAAGTGGCGGGCAAGAGTGTCCTGGGCCAGACTGAAGGGTGCATGCAGGCTGGGTTCCACTGGGAGCCTGCTGTCCATGACCTGTCACTGTGATTATACGGGCGGGGGGAGAGGAGATTTAAAAATACAAGGAACCCTCCAGGCATACCGAGGCTCTCCAGCGCCCAGGGGGTCAATGCTCCTCCCCTGCACGCTCCCCCTTCCCCCCCCCCCCCTCCGGCTTCCTCCACATTAAGGTCTCTGTACAGCCTGGTGCCCGGAGCCTTGTACTCTTTGGCACACCACTGCCTGCAGGTGGTTGTGAATGGAGGCCAGTTCTGGAAGCCTAAGGAAGCAGGAGAAAGGCATTAGGAAAAACAACAACAGAAAAATCCATTCAATTACCTTTAAGACACTGTAAGAAGCTGCTGAATTGGTAGAGAGTTTCCCAAGAGCAAGTCTGTCTATGGAAAAACTACTTAAAGCTTTATTTTCCTTAGCAAGCCATGGTGGCAAATACCTAAGAAACTCTGGCCTGGCCACCAGCTTCCTCCCTTCCCAAACCGAAATGTTTGAGTTGGAAAAACCTCTCTCATTTGGCGCGCTATAGGTAGAAATGTCGCTATACCTTGTCTATAAATGTGGAGTATAGCAGTTATTTCAATAGACAGTCTAGTCTTGCTCTCTCTATTCGTGTGTATCATGGCAGGCACATTTATACTCGCTCTTATGACATATACAGTGACATAGATGACAACAGAAAAAGACCAACATCTCCATCCAGTCAGCCCAGCCATAGAGCCTGAGCACTTGTAAGACATCACTTCTATGTGCATTAGAGTAGTACAATAGTACTACCACAGTTATGGATCGAACTTGTAAGACATCACTTCTATGTACATTAGAGTAGTACAATAGTACTACCACAGTTATGGATCGAACTTGTAAGACATCACTTCTATGTACATTAGAGTAGTACACTAGTACTACCACAGTTATGGATCAAACTTGTAAGACATCACTTCTATGTACATTAGAGTAGTACACTAGTACTACCACAGTTATGGATCGAACTTGTAAGACATCACTTCTATGTACATTAGAGTAGTACAATAGTACTACCACAGTTATGGATCGAACTTGTAAGACATCACTTCTATGTACATTAGAGTAGTACAATAGTACTACCACAGTTATGGATCGAACTTGTCTTTTGAAGGCACAGGGTATATTTGGCAAAGAGAAGACTGAGGGGTGACTTGATAGAAGTCTTCAAATACCTAATGAGGGCTTACAGCGAGGCTGGCAATCACTTCTCCTATTCCACCGGGGAAAAATGCAAGAAGCAACTATGGGGGTAGTCAAGCACCGAAGTGAGCAGGGCGTTGGGGAGAACAGAAAGAGGGGTCTTTGCCGTTGGAGCTATTTAGGAGCAGGTTATAAAAATATTTCTCTGGCGTGGGTTACACACAGTGGGTGTTGTTTTCAGGCAGTGGGATGGTAGGCGACCTGTTTTTCTACGATTCTGTGGTATGTGGACTCCGGATCGATGCTGGGATGATATTTCTGTGAAACAGAAGAGCCCAGTTTTTCAGAAATAGAGATCTGTTGGTCTAATATCAGCTGGAACAGTGTGCAAAAAGAAAAAAAACAGTCTTAAAACATCGGCCTTTCAAGAGATTTATTATGTATTTTGTTGGTCTGATCTAGCTGAAAAGCAGTGGAGAAATCTAAAAGTAAATGTTGCACTCTCATGAGAGATTAAACCAAGGCGGGCTGTCTTTAGAATTTCCTAAATTTATGGCGCATGATGTTAAGGAGTTGCTGGCTTGGACTCTAGCACAAAAAAAAAAATTGGCCTACACAATTTCACCGAAAGCAGAGCTCACCAATTTCTTGTCTTTAGTGAAGAGAAACGAGGGGCGACAGCATTGAATACTGCATAAGGATTTTTCTAACCCCTCCCCAAAAAGCAGCTCTACAGGGTTTTGATGAACTAGAAATCTCCTCATGTTATTCTTTCACCTTTGAAAGTTTGCAAAAAAAAAAAAAAAAGTGTTCTAATTTGTGAAGGCTTCAAAGGTCCCCTTTTTGCTAAATTTTCAAGGCTGTTCAGGGCCGGGAGTTGCACTGGATATAGCGCACACAGTCCCTGGTGGGGGATTCATAGCATGCAGTGGCCAGAGGTAGGGCTCACGATTGCAAGCTTCTGGAAAAAGCCCTGGTGCATGGCCCACCCCGACGTCAGGACCATCACCGCAGAGACGGCGCTAAAGTAAATTGGGAGGGGGAATAGAAAATAGAAAAAATCCCAAGGTCGTTTGTGAATGAAGGCTCAGGGCACCAGATCCCAGGCCTGGTTCTGATTAAGCTGGAAATCCAAAGGATTTCTTATTCGTCTTCCTAATAAGCCCAAGGCAAGCAACAATAATCATAAAGTACAATAGTGAAATACATAATAACATAAACATAAGTACAAAACAATATAATAAACCAAATTAAAAACCTAAACATTGTTCATTTCTGTACCTAGGTTATGTGAAGCAAAGCCTGGTACTAAGCACGAGTTATATATTCACCACATAACCACTTGAAGTAGTGTAAGCGTTGCGTACAGAGCCTGGCAGGCTGAAATGACATGTTTACTATGGCCTCCTGTAGAAAGGATACACATTTTGGGAAATCTACACACTGTAGCGGTTGAGGAACACAATGGAAGGAGGTAACCTCCCCCTGAGAGAAATAAGTACGAGATTCACCCCCTTTTATGTTCTCAGCCTGGTAAGGGAAATAGATTGACGTCAGTGAGCCAGGCAAATTAATTTTATATGAACTCCTGTTTTTAGCAGGCGATTACTAATCCTTTCCTTGCTGTGTCCAAGACACTGCACCTCTGGAAACTTCAGCACTAAGAGACAACAGTAGGTGAGCAAAAGCCACGTCAATTCATAAAACGTTCAGTGTTCAGAACATGAGAACCAGCAAATCAATGGCTTAGTCACACTGCTGCTGGCTCCTATTAGGAGCAGAGCTCTAGTGATTGGGCCGGATTCAGGCGCAATTAAACTTCTATTTTGGAAGTATATTTAAGAGAGGCTTTCAAGGGAATTTCCAAAGGGGTTCCGCATGTAAAAAATTGCATATCCGCACATAAGTAGCGTGCACACTCCTATATGCTCTTTTACCGGTATAAATGTTGAGAGCATGCACGCATTTTTAGTCTCATGTGCACACTTTATTGGGGTAGGGGGAAAAGGGGTTAGCTGGGGCATTTCAGGGTGGGGTTCAGAAGTGCACACGGAAATTGCTATACATTACTGAACTTGTTCTTACACTTTTACACCTGCTAGTTGACTTGCACAAGTGAAATCGGACTCTTGCAGTTTTGGGGTGGGAAATGCAGGTGACCTGGTGAGGCTCTAGGTGAAGTGGAGGAGGAGTGGGTGAACTGGTGATTCCAACTACTCATGCATGCTTTATAAAATACCTGCCCCCCATGTTTAATTCTAAGTGTTTATTTGCACTGGGTCATAAGAAGTTGCCATACTGGGTCAGACCGAAGGTCCATCAAGCCCAGTATCCTGTTTCCAACAGTGGCCCAATCCAGGTTACAAGTACCTGGTATGTATTCAAATAGTAAATAGATCCCCTGCTACTAATGTCAATAATAAGCAGTTGCTGTTCCCTAGGCCAATTTGATTAATAGCAGTTTTATGGACTTCTTCTCCAAGAACTTGTCTAAACCCTTTTTTAAACCCAGCTACTCTAACTGGCAATGAATTCCAGCGCTTAATTGTGCAATGAGTGAAAAATAATTTTCTCCAATTAGTCTTAAATGTGCTACATGCTAACTTCATGTAGTGCCTCTAGTTCTTGTATTATGTGAAAGAATACATAATCAATTCACATTTACCAGTTCCAGTCCTTTCATAATTTTATAGACCTCTATCATATCCTCCCTCAGGCATCTTTTCTCCAAGCTGAACAGCCCTAATCTCTTTAGCCTTTCCTCATAGGAGAGCTGTTCCATGCCCTTTATCATTTTGGTCACCTTTCTCTGTACGTTCTCCAGTGCAACTATATCTTTTTTGAGATGCGGTGATCAGAATTGCACACAAGGTGCAGTCTCACCATGGAGTTATGACATTCTCTGTTTTATTAACCATTCCCTTCCTAATAATTCCTAACATTCTGTTTGCTTTTTTGACCGCTGCAGCACACTGAGCCGACGATTTCAATGTATTATCCACTATGATGCCAGAACTTTTTTTTAGGTGGCAACTCCTAATATGGAACCTAAAATCATGTAACTTCGATATTGGTTACTTTTCCCTATGTGCATCATTTTGTATATTAAATTTCATCTGCCATTTGGATGCCCAATCTTCAAGACTCACAAGAGCCTCCTGCAATTTATCACAGTCAGCTTGTGATTTAACTATTCTGAATAATTTTGTATCATCTGCAAATTTGATCACCTCACTCGTCATTCCCCTTTCAGATATATTAGAAAGCACCGGTCCTAGGAAAGATCCCTGAGGCACTCCACTGTTTACCTTTCTCAACTGAGAAAACTGACCATTTAATCCTACTCTCTGTTTCTGATCTTTTAGTTAATTTATAATCTACAAAAGGACATTGCCTCTTTTCCCACGACTTTTTAATTTGTTTAGAAATCTCTCAAGGGGGACTTTATCAAAGTTATTTTGCAGGTAAATATATGCACCTTTGTTTATAAAATGGGTAGAGAAAGAATTCATTTTCTTGTGTTGGAATTGGCTTGATTGTTTTATTTTATTCCGTAGCAGAAGGAAAGTTACCTGGCAGGGGACCTTGGTGCATCTCTTGGCCAGGCCCATGCTCCATCCAGACTATGGCCACGACCTGCCTCTTTTTGGAAACTTTTCAGATGTGCATGCATGTATCTGGGAGCTTTTAAGAATAGGGTTGGTGTGTTTTGGCCCAACTTATTTGCGCATCCCCCGATTGATGTGCACGCCGGGCTTTTAACATTCACCTCTAAGGGTGAGTGTGGGATTTTAGCACTAAGCTTTACATGTATTCTGAGACAGACAAGTAACATAGCAGTGACAGCAGAAAAAGACCAAGTGGTCCATCCAGTCTGCCCAGCAAGCTTTCCATGGTAGTAAATGCCACTACGTGCAGGTTACTCCATATCAAATATTCAAATATTAGGGCTTCCCAAACTTTTAGCCAGTGTGACCCCCATGTTAGCTCTTGAAAATTCACATGATCCCAGAGGATGGTCAAAACAAATTAGTAGGGGTGCAGTCCCCATCCAGGAATCACTCAACTCTCGGTCTTCCCACATTCCAGCTGATACCCCCTCTCCAGGTGATCCTTTTTCTCAGCTTCCATTCCTTCCAGCTGATTACTCATTCCCTCTCTCATACCCCCCTGCAGTCCTTTCACATCCTCTCAACTGATCCTCTCTCACCCCTTCTTATAACTCCTCTCTCTCACACCCCACTTACCATCCCCTCACTCTGATCCCTCTCTCTCACTTCCCAGCCTCACCTTCTCCCCTCCAAACAGTCTCTCACCTTCTCCCCACCTGATCCCCTCACCTCCGGCTCCTCTTTAACATCCCCCAATCGATCTTCTGTCTTTCCCCCTCTCTCATCCTCCACAGGCAATCCCTTGCCAACTGATCCAACCCTCAAACCCCATTCTGCATCTGATCCCTGCCTTTAAACAACCCTGGCAGCAACACGTTTTCTTTCGGCCCTGGGCCAACGGTGGATGACAACTGGTGGAAAGAGAGGGCAGGCTGATGATGGGAAACATTTTTCTCATGCACAAGTTTAGTGGTGGACGAAGAGAGGGGAGCAGTGGCAATCTCCATCCACCTCCGCTTAATTAGCCCTCTCCTCCTCTTCCCTCATGGCTGGTCCCAAGCCTGACAGTGGTCTGCAAGTGACAGCAACATTAATAATGAAAATCAGCATGGGGTTCACAGGCCCTGATTTTTCCTCACGCAGAACAGAAACTCATGCAATGGCAATCTGAGTGTGTGCTGGCCCGCAGGCCCCACGCTGCCTTTCGCTACTAATGCTTCTGGTGTCTGAAGAATGCTGCACTTGTGACTCCAACTGAAGGTTTCGTGATCCCATTTGGGGTCTTGACCCAGAGTTTGGGAAGCCTTGCCATATTCACTTATTGATTGAATAATTCGAATAAATATAAAATCAGAGCAGCTATACACCTTATCATTCCCCAGCAGTGTGGGACAAGAAATGGCCCAGGCACATGGCCAGGCTCTTACTCTTCGAGAACAAAGAGCTCAGAAAAATCCTTGACCCAACATGGGACCCAATAATGTAATACAGACCTGACTGAAAGACAGAAGAATGCTGAACAGAGTTATAGAAAGAGCCACAGTTCAAAAGACCTCATCCATTCAAACCAGTTGGTGTGGGCAAGTTTTCTACAAAGAAACTACTGGAAGGAGACCTGTAGGACATGTTGTTACCGGGGCGGGGGTGTTACACTGGTGCTAACACCTTCTAATACAGCCAAGACAGATGGAAGAAGGTGGTAGAGGATGAAAAGCCTGGAAGAGGAGTCTTTCAGCAGCAGGCGCCTTAAGAGCAAAAAACTTGAATAAAACAAAAGGTTGAGAAGAAGAATCAGATTCATAAAACACACAACATAATACATAGAATCTAAAAATAAGTTTGTATTTTGTTTGTTGATGGGTCAGTCCAAACCATAGCTAGGTGTGTTCTGATTTTCCTTATAATGAGCTAGTCTGTACCTGCAGTAACATGCAATCATAATGCGAGATCCATCTTCCTACATTTATACAGTGACAAGTGGTATGGATCTCCCTACTTGGAAACAGGAAGGAAAACTAAAGAGGACAGAAGAGAATCTAAGCCTTTTCAATTTCGGGGGACAGGAGCACAGACAGGGATAACTGGACAGAGAGATTTTAACAGATACAAGAGCAAAGCAATGGATAAGAAAACCAAAATGTTGCATGTTTTTAAACCACTTGCATGCATGAAAGGACGTTATCTCAATGAGTGTGACAGATTCAATGAATTATGTTTTCGTGATGCTTTGCTAAATAATAAAAAAAATCACCTCTAATCTTTCTGCTGAGCAGAAATGAGTCATGGTAGGGCTCAGTTGGATATGACAAGTGTATGAAAACAACAGATGTTCAAGAGATGGAAACAAAACACTGGCTTCAGGCGTCAAGGACTGATGCTTGGATTTTAGATCCAATAGCTTTTGCAACGGAGGAAAGGGGCCATGCAATAATAGAAGCAAGGGAGGGGTAAACACAACATCTGCAGAGCTTCTCTTTCTGAGGGTAATTTCATAACAGCCCGGGCAGGGCTAAAATCTGCAGGTGCTTTGTAGGGCTATGCACTGGAAAAATGTTTTGTTTCTCTTTTTTCGTTTCGTTTCTTGTTTATTTAGTTTCGTTTCATGTATACACAGCAAAATAAACAAAATACCCCCCCAAAACCAAACTGTGTCCCTTCCCTCTGCCCACCAAATGGTGAAAATAAAATTCCCCTCTGACTCCCCATGACCTCTCCAAAGCCTTCTTACCTGATATGGGATAGGGGAGGAGAGTATCCCCAGTCACTCCTGCCCCATAGCTCTGGGTTATCAATGTGGTCACTATTAACCCAAGGCCAGCACGATTATATGCGTGGGCATCGCTCCTGCTCGTTTCATCTCAGGGACCCCCCCACCCCCACCCCTCCATGGAAGAGGTAAGTGGGGGATGGGGACCATTCCTGACCCAGAAAACGTTTCACAGGCAGGAAGGGTTTGAAGGGGCCTGGGAAGGTCCCAGATGGGCTTGACTCAGCCTAGCCAGGTAGGCTCAGGCCGAGTGGTTTTCTTGAGGACCAGGAAAATGGGTTTGGAGGGCCTTGGGGGAGGCCATTTATTTTAACTAAAACAAAAATACCCTAATGTTCTTTTAGTATTTTCAAGCAAGGCCTCTTTTGGATCAGATGTGCCATTCATTTACATAGTAGCATCGCACTGACGGCAGAAAAAGACTAAATGGTCCATCCAGTCTGTCCAGCAAGTTTCTTATGGGAGTAACTATCACTCGGTGCAGGTTACCTCATTTTCTGTTAAGGACAGTAACTGCCGCTCTGTGCTTTATATGTCAACAAAGCAACATTTTTACTGGGTGAGGAGCCTTCTTGAAAATTCAGACAATGCTGCTCGACAAGCTTTGCTTTTGAACTTGGCCATAGAAGCAGTTCTGTGCTTTTTTGCTTATGTCTGCATATCAGTACCCGAGACGGTAAAAGTCGGGGCCTGAGCTGGTTGTCTTCTGAAGCCAATTTCCCTCTTCTCACTACGCCGTCAAAGCGGAGAGCAGTTGCGTCAAAAGCGTCTAGGCTTATTGGTTAAGGGTAGTAATCCCCATACATATTGTTAAGGGTAGTAACCTCCACCAAACAGTTTACCCCATGCACCATTTTCCTCATTTCCATCCTTCAGGCCTTATGTATCCAGTGTTTTATCCCATGCCACTTTGAATGCTTTTGTCTTTACCACCTCCTCCAGAAGGGCATTCACTACCTTTCTGTGAAGAAATGTTTCCTGACATTAGTTCTGAGTTGAATATACTTGGCACACAGTGGTCTATCTCTACGCCCACCTCCCCATCCACCCACACCAATTTACCTGCACTGGCCCCCACCTAACTTCTGGCTAAGCTAGAACTCACATCCTTCTATATTCAATCCAAGTCAGCTGGTTACAAATGACGGCTTTCTTGTCACTTGGACTGGTAACACCCTCTGCTGCCAGCTAGGCTGGAATCCATGCCAGTACTGATTTGGAAGGCTGAAGCCACAGCCTCCGTCTTACTAACCAGGTTCCTAACCAGGCTTTCGCATCCCTGCTGACCTTGCAGTGTAGTTATTGGGGGTGGGAGAGGAGGGTCGCTGGGCTTCCCCTCCAGGAAATAAAATTGGTCATTTTCAGGACCATACTGCTTCCTATGGGACAATGAATATAGCAAGCATAGGATTTTATGGTATCCATGACCTCCGTGGCAGAAAATCAACTTTAGGCATGACCTGTAGCACATATTTGGTTAATCACATTCAAATTACATAACACACATCCTTCATCAGGCTTACAAAGAACAATTTCAAGTCTATTATAGAGAACATTTAAACCCGACAGTTAACAAAAAAAAAAAATTAGAAAAACATTTCTTCATACATAGATATAACATAATCTACCTTATGTAAATAAACCCACCGCTAAAGCTGATTTGATCTACATAAGTTTTAATCAATTATTATTGTTCATTACCCAATTTGATTACAGTATTCCCTATTTTGTATCATTTGCTAACATGATGTATTGAGTTGTTAATTGTTATCCTGTATGATTTCCAGTTATAACCTGATTGTATTATTTGTTTCCAAATTGTATTATGTTGTTTGACATGTAAACCGGAGTGAAGGCAGCTAGCTAAACTTCGGTATAGAAAAGCACAAACATACATACATACATACATACATACATAAATAAATAAATATTGCTATTCTAGTATCAAGCACCAACGTCTAGTGACCTCCAGTTTGGTCCCACTATTACAGGGATCCGCAAGATGTGTTGGTGCTTGGGCTCTGGCTGAGGGCTGGTCCTGCAATGACTGAAAGAGTGGAAAACTCTTCTCCTTCCACAAATACTCATGGCAACAAATCTCAGCTGTGGTTCTGATGGAGTTGCAAGCCATCTTTATACAGTGCTGGCCAGCTTTCAATAGCAATGCCTCCTTTGACATGCTAATACCAAATGAGCTAGGCATGACATCACCTGAATGCGGAAACAAATTACAGGTGGCAATACAATGTTTTCAAAGGTGTAAAAGAATTCTTCGGTATCTGTAAATCCCAAAGTCTCTGTCACTTTTTCTCCTATCCCCATCCCACTTTACAACTGTTTACAAAGACAGGCATTGTATTGCAACCTGTAATTTGCTTGCATAGTCGGGCAACTTGATGCCATGGTTATTCTGCATATGATCGACCTGATGACTAGTAGGGAAAGGAGTCAAAACATCTTGATCACAAATATATAAAAGTTAGTCCAGTAGAAAGCTATCACCTACAATTTATTTTGTGGCCTGTATTTCCATAGATTTGTTCCCTTAAATAAAATTGTGCTAGCTAGAGTCTCTAATGTAGTTAGACAAGCAACAAAGCCAACTTGTGCTGAGTACATGTGGACTTAATGTGGCATCTTTTGTAAAGTGCTTAGTCTTTATTCATACTTTTTCCTTTAACTCTGTTGCATGCATGAACCTGCATTCTGAACATATTGAGACCAAGGTGGTCAGAGTCGGTGCAAGAGAATTTGGTGCTCCAGGCGAATCTTCAGTCATGCACCCCTTCCCCAGCTTATCTATTGGGGGCAGGTCCATCCCAGTGCTCCCTCCTACCAGCAGTAGTGGTTCCAGGACAGCGCTGACACCTTTGGCACGATGCCCTTCTGGATCTCATGCTGGCAGGATTTTGCCACCCCCAAACCTTTGGCTCTCTAGGCGACCACCCAGTTTGCCTGATGGAAGCACTGGCTCTGAAGGTGGTTAAAATAAAGGTTTGGGCTGGGAGTGCAGGTGGGAGCTTACGGAGAGAAAAAACCAAAACAAAAATCACAAGCACTACTGCTATTAAACTAGTCTTCATTGCACTTTGCAAACAATGGACACCAGATTCACTAAATAACACTGGAACATTTCTAAGCCACTACATGAGTTTTTGGTCTGGTTTTCCACTCCTTATAACGGCCTCAACATTTGCACTCCAGCTCTGGAAAATCCTGTTGAAATGTGAAGCTTTTTTTAATTTTAATGTTCACAGGCTTGAAGGAAGCTACCCTGGCATAGTGACCTTATATGAACCGGAGTATCAAGAGGATGTTAGGATTTTGGTGCATTTGCATAATTTGGGATATCCCATGATTACAGCTGGGTTGGTGGGGGCCAGTGCTGTACAGAGGATCTCCGGCACCTGGGGGGGGAGGGGGCAATGCATTTGTGTGCCTCTCCAGTGGCCCCCCCCCCCCCACCCATCCTTCTTGTACTAATGCTTAAGGTCACAGAAAATCAGTGGCGTCTCTAGACATTTGAACTGGGGGGCAGAGGAGCCAAAATGACATTTCCTCATATCACACCCACCTCCATAGCATGGCCCCTGCTTTAAAACTGGCTATAAAAATGTCTTAATAAGAAAGTCCAAAGGGTCTTCTGCATAATTTAAAAAAGCTGGCTAGTTTCACACTTCTAGTAAAACTACTATTACAATTATTTGATAGCTTCATTCAGCTAATTCTATGTGGCTATGAGAGTGAAGTCTGGAATGTATATAGGAAGGCACAGAATGTCAATATAAATCCTGCACCTCCAGTTCTGTACATCCACAGAAATTTCCCCAACAATGGAGCTTGGATGTTTCCCTTACAGCTCATCATACACATGCACACACTGAAGGCAGACCCCCCTCTCTTTCTTTTGCCAGCATCCTCGGCGCTTCTCTTGTTCCTCTGCTGCCACTGTCACTGCTGCTGCATGGCTATTGGGGAAGCGCCAATCACTGCTACTGGCACTGAAGCCCATTCTGCTGCCTCCTCTGTGCAGGCCCCGTGGGCTTCCACTTCCTCCATGCTGATCTCGTACATTGCGAGATTGGCATAGAGAAGGTGCTACTCTTGCACATTTCCAAAGATAATATACTCCAATCATTAAAAATTCAAAAATTATTTATTTATTTATTTTTACCTTTGCTGTCTGATCTTAGTTTTCTAATCGGTTGGTCACAAATTTTTTTCCACCTTCCCTTTCTTGGTCTTTTGCCAATTCCTTTTACAGGATCACTTTTTTTCTGTTTCTTCTCTCTCCACCTGTCTTCTTCTCTTCTTCCCTCAAACACATACTCAGGTTCTCATTCTCACATGCAGTTTCCCACACACACACACACACACACACACACACACACTCAGGCTCTCCTTCTCACATGTTATCTCTCTCTCTCACACACACACAGGTTCTCATTCTCACACATATATACACACACAGGCACAGGCTCTCACACTCACATGCTGTCTCACACACACCTCTCACAATCACATGCTGTCACACACACACACAGAGCTCTTACACTCAACATGCTGTCTCATACACAAACACACACAGCTCTCACTCTCACATGCTCTCTCTCATACATATACACCTTCTCTTTCTTCACATGCTGTCTCTCTCTCTCTCACACACACACACACACACATGCTCTCATATGCTGTCTCAGAACATATAGGCTCTCACTCCCACACAGTCTCTCAACCCTCTCTCATACACACACACACACTCTACAGGGTCTCAGCCTCTCTCTCACCTCTGGGCCTCCTCTTCATGGGTCACAGTGGGATGGGCTACACAGCAGCCCTGATCTTCTTGGGCCACCGCGGGATGGGATCCACGGCGGCCCTGCTACGGGGCCTCCTCTTCTCGGCCGCTGCGAGGTGGGAATCCATGGCAGCTCTGCCACAAACATTGCTCCTCTTCTGCATGCAGCAGATGCTCCTCTTCCTTCCTGCCCGTGAGGCTCCCACAAAGTTTTTCTTCCGGGGCCGCGCAGGAAGGAAGAGGAGCATCTGGAGGTAGCTTTTTCTGGGCCGAGGTAGGATGAGCTCCATCACGGTTTTGCAGATCTTCCTTCTGTGCACGGTCGGGACACAGCGTAAAAGGCTGCATGGGCCTCCCTGTCGGTCATTAGCGCCTCCCTAAAGCCCTGCCTCCCTCTCGGTACGCCACTGGTGGGGACTGCCAGAAGATCAGGTTTTTAAAGCTATTGCCTTAGCAGAGTGATGTGGGAAGAATTTGGTCATTGTCTGCTCATCTATTTATTTATTTATTTAATTTATTTATTTACTAGTTTTTCTATACCGATGTTCATTGGACATATCACACCAGTTTACATTGGAAACAGAGGAGTCTGTTAGAGTGGACCTCTTGTTTCACAATGGAACATTGTGTCATTTATGATTAAACATTTTTAACATTTTACATTGAAATTTGTGACTTTTACTATGCTAGGCTTTAAACAGTAAAACCCACACATCCTAACAAGCACTACATCTTCACCTCGTTAGGGAATACCTCCATGGCCTACAGAAATGTATAAATATCTGAACTTGTGTTGGCAGGATAAAAATTGTCATGAACTCTTGATCTGTAGTCTAAGGATTATACTTTCTCTGCTTTGTTTATATTTGACAAATAAACCCCAAGGAGTAACTACCATTCTTTCTAAGAAATGAATTGTTGAAACAGGATTTATGATGATTATTTAGGGTCAGAGTGAGGGAGTGTATAAGAAAATCCTTCAAAACACCTTAAAGGACCAGCCACAGCTATCTGGTCTGGTCATCCTTAAGAGCCAACCCATCAAGGGATTCTGGGCCAGAGACTAACCCTACAGCCTTGGAGAAGAAGGCAGGGCCCATAAGGATGGGGTGGCCCCAGAGAGAAGACAGAAAGCCAGCCTAAGTAAGGACTGCGAATATTGGATTGTTGTGAGACTGCTGAGGTAAGCAGCCTCTGCACTGTACTTTTGGGTTTGCTTATAAAATAAAGAGTTTGTTTGTGTGGAATCAGAAGAAGTTTAGCCTTTTTGTCTTCCTGGTTGTTTCCCAACTCATGGCCGTGCCCAAGCAACCACAGTCAGTAGCTCACATGTGGTCCAGCAACGATCCTCTGAGGCAGACAGCCCAGTCTCTGTAACCAGACCACTGGCCACAGCCTCTCCTGATTGCTTCAATTGTGGAAGGAGAGGTCATTTGGCAACGGACTGTCGCTATGAGGGAAGCAAAGTTATGGACATCAACTTAGTGATGCAGCCATAACTAGAGGGTAAAGCCAACTTGGATAAAGGCAAATCTCCAAAGCAGGGGAGATCCTCAAATTGAGGGCAAAAGGGAACCTTGGAGATACTGGCACAACCCAGGAATGAGGCTACGGATACTTTTTCCTTCTGTGGCCAGAATGGACATAGGAAGATTGCTGCCCATAAGGAAAGGCAGAAATTGAAGAGCCCTTGGGAGACGTGGCTAACGTCAAAGGGGAACCCGCCCTGAAGGCATGCTCTTTTTGTAAGACAGAGGACCATACAGATGAAGAGTGCCTATGGATTGAAGACATGGAGTGGGAATGCAAGCTGGCAGAACAACGCAAGAAGGAACAGGGGGCGGAGGCAGAGCCCCAGAAGGAAAACGAAATGTGGAAGCATGAATGGGCATGCGTTTTTTTGAAGCAACTTGGTGGATATTCCTCATTCAGGACTTACATAATTTGTGATCCAAATGGAACTGGATGAAGGTTCCCACTGAAGCTTGGTGAATTCAGGGTCTGGCAAGACTCTCTTTCATAAGGACCTGCTCCAAAAGAAAAAAACAGATCAACTATAAGAGGAAAGAGACACTTGCCGGTATACACAGGGACAACCAGTCAGGTCCTGCTGGTGATTCCAACAGGTCAAGCCATTATGGAAGCGGGAGTCCTTCCTGAGCTTCTGTACCCGGTCGTTCTGGGACATGATTGGCCCCAGTTTGCAACTCTATGGGGCGAGCTCATGGTTAGTTGGGGCAGTTCACCTGGAGGCAGGACATCGTTGAGGAGTGCTTATTCATGGATCGAGATACGCAAGCTACAGAGAAGAAGCCAGGAATTAGCCTGGGCATGGGTGGACACTCAACCTGACAAAGCTGAGCTAAGGGGGAGGGTATGTGAGGAGAATGTAAGAAATTCCCTCACAACACATTAAAGGACCAGACACAGCTATCTGGTCTGGTCCTCCTTAAGAGTCAACCCAGCAAGTGATTCTGGGCAAGGGGGGTATCCCTGCAGCCTTGGATAAGAAGGCAGGGCCCGTAAGGATGGGGTGGCCCCAGAGAGAAGGCAGAAAGCCAGCCTAAATAAGGACTGCGAATATTGGATCGTTGTGAGACTGCTGAGGTAAGTGGCCTCTGCGCTGTCCTTTTGTTTGTGTGGAACTAGCAGGAGTTTGGCCTCCTTTGTGTACTCCTGGCTGTTTCCCAACTCGTGGCCATGCTCGAGTGACCACAGTCAGTAGCTCACATGTGTTCCAGCAATGTATTTTGTCACTAATAATCATTTATCTTGGAAACAAGACTGGAAAAATAAAGTACTTTCAAATGTTTATTTTTTTTATTTGTGAAATAACCTTCCAAACTCCAAAGACCACAATCTCATCAGGTTCCTAGTTACATGCTTTTATACGTTTCATCTCAGCACTAAGTCTAATAATAATAGAAGTTCGTTAGTGGAATCATTGGCGGGTTCAGCATGCAGGTACTATTCCTCTAGGTAACCCAGTATAATACATGATGCCGAAAAGCATGTATTCCTTATAGCCTCATTAAAAAGATATTTATTATGTAAGTGTGAACTCAGACATTTGAAGACATCCCAAATCCATGCACAACAAAGCATGGGATAGTTAGCTAACCCTTTCATCAGGGAGATGTAAGAGCATTCCAGGTTTCATAACCAGGGCTATGCCCATATGTTTATGATTAGTGAAAAGTAAGCAGGATTTCTAAATTTGATTGGTTGTGAAGGCCATAGAATGTCACACAATCTGACCCTATACACCACCATAGGTTGTCGAGTCTGCCATGCATTTTACTATAGCTTGCTCATGACCTTTCTTATTCTGGGGTGACTGTTTGCTGTACAGCTGCACCAGTCTGATTTTCCATATAAACTTGATAGATGATAGCGTTATTAATGGAAATTAGAGCAACAGCCGCTGATGCGATGCTGGCCTACCATGCTTAGAAAGGGAATTTAAATGATATCGCTTGCAGTAAATCAGGCAGCATGTTTCTGTGTGGAGCACTTAGGGAATATATCCAGCCGACAGCAAGACCATAATTCTAAACCAGGCAGCCAAACACATAACCCGGGCAGTTTATCAATGATAGCAAGACCTTGATTCTTAAGGCTCAGCTTTGCCATTCGATCCAGCAACATCTGTTAATTTTCATACTGAGAGAAATGACTTTTTACAAGGATACACTCCTATTAATTACATTTCAAAATCTCCGCAAAAAGGGGCTAGCTGTGCAGTGTCAGTGGGAAAAATGGTATTAACAGTGACCAAGGAAGAGAGGGGATCACCTGACAGGGCAATTGACCAGGGAATGGAGAAAGGAAAGCTGGGGAGGAAATTACTCTTAAGCCAGTGAATGTTTAGGTAAAAAGCTTTTTTTTTTTTTTTTTTAAAGATACAAGTGACAGGCATGATGCTTTTCCCTTAAACTGCTATCAATAACACTCATATGAACTTTAATGAACTTTGGCATACAGCATCTGATGAGGCACCATGTCCTATCAGGTTACTGCTCACAAACTCTTAGCTGCTACCAGCAATGCAAAACTCAAGGTCCAACTAAATACTGCTGCAACTGCGAACAAGTACTAATTGTTATAAAACAGACATAAACATGCAGGTTTTCCCTCCTGACTGAAGAACATGCACAGAAAAAGAAGTTACTACCTGTATATCTTGCAATCTAGTGCTGGCATAGTTGGGGTATCATGAGATTGGTAGGGAAGGGAATGATGATTTTTTTGAAATTATTTTTGCGTGATGCTGCTAGCACCATGAGATCTTTTTCAACTATACATCTTTTGGTTATAAAAAAAAAAATTCAGGGGAATGACATCACTATTGTGGATGACTGCTTGAGTTTTTTTCTCCCCACGGTAACCCTGAAAGCTTGCAGTTTTCAACAATCAGTGAGATTTATCTAGACTGCGGAAATGATTGTCTTACCGACCCGCACATCCTCCTGGAAAAAAAATCAGTTGATTTGCGCCAATGCTCCTACAGAGCCTTCAGCATCCTTGCTGAGGATCCGGGCAAGATGGTGGAAGCTGAAGTGCATAGTGTGATGGAGGCTGGCTAGAATAGCAGTGCATTGTCTGTTAAACTGCAGCAGATTGACGTCGTCATGGTTGAGGCCCTCAAAGTATGTTTTTTGAACTGAATGAAAACATAGCATTTGTGAACTGTCTCCGATGTAAGAAGTGATCTTTCTGGATTTGGCCAAAAGGTTGATGAGGGAGAGGGCAACATTGATGAACAAATCTCTACAGTGGAGCAACTGAAAAAAACTGGTTCCTGAACTCAAATTGGCAAATATGACTTTCAATGACAGAGGATCTGCAAAGTAGATCCCACAGATGTAATCTCCGCTTCAGGGGGACTCCAGAGACCGATGTCAACAGCGATTCTATGACAATGGTTCAACAGATATGCAGGGCCCTCCTTACATTGAGTGAGTCACCTGTGGAAGAGCTGGAAATAATAATAGAAAGGCTTCACAGGTCCCTAGGATTTGCAGTAGGGAGATTTCCTTGTGATATTATTGCATGTTTTCATTGCTATTTGCAGCAGCTGGGGAAAAAGAGCAACATCATTTGGAATGACTGCTCTGTTGATTATATATATATATATATATATATAATGATTTGTCTCCCCTAACTATATAGAAGGGAAAAGGATTAAGGAAAGAAAATGTTACGATACCGTTATCTCTTTCCCTTTGGTCTTGCGTTTACGCTACGTGGTGTCAAATCCAAAATTAAAACTGTGGCAGAGGCAACTAAGATACACAAGACAGCTGAGACCCCCTATACAGATATCAGAAGAATCGGTTCCAGAACCAACTGGTAAAAATTTACCTAAATTGGCATTGCATGAGTAATGGAAGATGTTTACGGAGAAAGTCTGGAGAATTCTCTTCGTGGAGGTTGACAGATACTTGCTTTCTTGAGTTCCTGAAGGTCTTCTGTGTGAAGCTCCCTGTCTAGGCATACTGTATACTGAGTCTGCTGATTTAAGTAACTTACATGATGTAGCGAGTTGTGGAGTTTGGCTGCTTGCTAAAGTTGGAACCTGCTCAGGTTTTAATGAATAAGGGGCCTTTGACCCAGTTGGGATGTTTCATTTGGTTATTTTGCGTTTTATTGCAATAGTTTTATTTGAATGTGCACTGTTACAACTGACATTGTTATCTAATCCCCACCCCCGTGAGGCGGGAGGGGGAGGATTTGGTGATATCTCCTGTATTCTTGTAGTCTGGTATAGGAAAGGATATGGTGGGAGGGGGGTGGGCAAGGGATTGGTGCTTGAGGGAATGAAGGGTGGGCTTATTGTATTTAAAAGCAGGTTCTGGGTAGGCCTTTATGGTTTGCTTTCTTTCATGACAGGATGATGACGATGGGGAGGGCTTCTTTATACTGATATTTTTTCTAACAGACAGCTATGTTATCTCTAAGACTAGTGTCTTTAAATGTTAAGGGTTTACATTTCCCTTATAAATAGAATATGTTATTTCAGGAGGCTACAGGTCTGAAAGCTGCGATTCTTTTGTTCAAGAAACTCACTTGAGAAAAAGATGAAGGATTACTTCATTCTAAGCTATTCCCTTCTATATATCTTGCATCCAGCTCAGCTCATAATAAGTATGGAGGGTAGGGATTTTGATAGTTAAAGATCTCTGCAGAGATGTGGAAGGGAGGTTCATTTTAGTTAACATGAGCATCAATACAGAAACATATACGTTGTTAAATATTTAAAGTCCCAATATGAACCAGGGATCTTTTTTTTTTTAGCATACTGAATGAGGCTCTTTCGGAGGGGGCAGATGGTCATTTGATTAAGGGAGGGGACTTTAATATCTCTCAGGTACCATTTGTTGACAATTCTTCAGGTTCATGTTTAATAGCTAGGTCTCACCAGCTCCAACTTAAAGCTCTTATAGAAAGGTGGAACTTAGTGGATGTTTGGCGAGTGGCTCATGACAATATCTTCCATTCGAAACCTCATAATTCTTACTCCAGAACTGATTTCTTTTTGATAGCTAGAATGTTGGTTTTATTTGGTCCAAAAGTATTTTGAATTTGGTAACCAGGCTGGCAGACCTTTGAGCTGTTTGGGCTTTGAGCTTCCAAGCTAAAGTCAGATTATTATAATTAAAGATAGAATGGGGAATTTCATTTTCGATACAGTTAAAATTAGGGAGAGCTTACTCAGTTTTATGAGGAATTATACCAGACCGATACCACCATTAGGGTAGCCAATTTTGGTGACTATCTTGCTAGGGTCTACCTTCCCTCTTTTAAGTAGCAAGATGCAACAATATTTAAGTAAGGAGGTACCTGCTGTCGAAATCAATTTATGCAATTAAAACTTGGTAAATCTCTGGGCCTTGACGGCGAGTTGGCTAAATTCTACAAAATATTTAGCCATGTTCTTGTAGGCCTGTTTGCTCACTTGTTCAACTCTCTTCTTGAGGGTGGATGGTTGCTTTCCTCCTCTAATGTGGCAGATATCACTGTTTTGGTTAAACCAGAAAAAGATGCTACTTTATGTAGTTCATACCAGCCTATTTCCCTTTAAAATATTGATCTCAAGATTCTAGCTAAAATATTGGTGTTTGGGCACAGCAGCTCCCATCTTAGTGCATAATGACCAATTGGGTTTTATCCTAGGATACCTGGCAGCAGATAATATGTATGATAGGTATTAAATCTGATTTGGTGAGCTAAAGGTGAGAAGATGCCCTTTCTTTTATTAGCTATTGTTGCTGGAAAGGCAATTGACAGGGTCCATTGGGAATGTCTAGTTAGGGTGTTGGAGAAAGTGGGGGGGTTGGAGAAAATATTCGTTGTTGGGTACATAAACTGTAATCCATCTCCAGAGGCCTGTATGGGGGGGGGGGAGGAGGGGTACTCTAATAATTTTAAGGTGGGATAGGGCACTAGACAGGGATGCCTGCTGTTTCCTTTGTTGTTTGCCCTTACTATGGAGCCCTTTGCTGAGAGACTAGGGGGAAATCCGGAGGCTGCGAGGATCCAGGTAGGAGATCATCAGTATAAGATATCTCTTTTCGCAGATGACCTTTTCTTTGAGAGATACAGTAAATTCTTTGAGAGCGTTGGTTGAGGAATTGGAGAAATTTGGGTTTCTGCATTTAAAATTAATATGGATAAGTCCGAGATTCTCCAGATAGCCTTCTCAGATTATCTGGTAAAGTCCGTAAAACAGGAATTTTCTTTTAAATGGGCTAAGAGCAATCTGAAGTACCTAGGAATATAACCTGGGGCTGATATTGGAGAACGTTTTCTGTTTAATTATCCTCCCGTGTTTTTGAATATTTTTAAGGATTTGGATTCATGGGAATTTAATCTGGCTTGGCTGGGCAGAATTGCAACTGTCAAAATGAATGTTTTGCTGCACTTGCACAACCTTTTTCAGACACTCCCTCTATTAGTACTGGATAAAATTTCGGTACACTTGCAGAGATGCATTTTCAGTTTTATCTGGTGGAAAAGACCCCCATCGGGTGGCAAAATGTGTTCTCTACCAACCAAAATGAGTGAGTGGGTTAGGAGTTCCTAATTTAAAGAAATATTATTTAGCCTCACAATTAAAGGTGATAGTAGATTAGTATATGGAGAGGGATATTAAACAGTGAACAGTGAGCACATAAATGGTAACTTTTAAACAGCCGCAAGGGCGTACATGTACACACGTGAATGGATGCTGCACGTATGTTATAAAATCAGCAGTATGTGTATACAGATGCGTGTAATTGTATATGGACGTGCACAAATGCCAGCTCTACCATGTAAGTGGGAAGATTTTATAAGAAATGCATACCGATGCAATTACCAGTTTCCCCAGTCCATTCCGTTTGCTCAGGACTTCCGAATCCCCCCTAGCTAACTAGCCTCCCTTTTACCTTAAAACCCTGCTGACTAGCCTAGATTTTTTTATTTTTATACTTACACGCCATCCATAGCAGAAGTAAAGTTAGGTGGTAGGGGACCCTAGTGTGCGCCTGTGTGCATAAGTATTTACACACACTTTTTAGGTTACAGACCTGGACTGTTTTCACAAGGACCAAACCCAGTTACTGGCAGTCTGCACGCCAACATTAACTTGCATGTGTGCTCTTTCTAGGGAAATGTACATGATACTGAATCTATTTGATCGGCTGCTACTGTCAATCGACAATACGGGGAACACAAAAGTCCCATGACAATGGTCTTGCTAACTTCTTCATAATTTCAGAAGCCCAGAGTGGCAAACAAGCACTAATTAAAGACTTGCAGAATCCCAACAATGTTTTCCCAGTTCTAATTTTGAAAATATAGCAACCCACGGTACTTTCTCAAAAGTTGCATAATTTAATGAGCACCTTTCAAGGCCACTGGAATCCCATCGCATGGATAGTAAAATGAGAGAAAGGAAACTCAATCTATATCCTGACTCATTAACTGAATTCTAAAAATGCTGTAAACTGCCTTGAGGATTATTTGAAAGGGTGGATTAAAAATCCAGTTTAAAAAAAATACAAGAAAAAATAAATCAAGAATGATGGAAAGCAGCCGCTGAATCACATGTTCAGATGAATTGTCCTATTTTATAAGGAAAAGGAATCACCGATTCTAATGCTTAGAGTGGGAGATTAAAACACAAGAGCATTGATCCTGCTGTGGGCAGAATGGATAGGCCGTTTGGTCTTTTCCTGCTGTCACCTTTCTATGAAAACGTGAACAAACTCCTTTTATATTGTACTTTGGTCTTCTAAACACTTCAGGAACAAAACCAAAATGGTTTTCCCTCAATTTGTATTCTTTGGTCAAAAAATCTAAAATATTCATGAGGCAACAGCTGCAGGGCAGCAAATTTCATTCAATGCAGACTCCAAGGAATATCTACAGAATAAAATGGTCCAGGATTACACTTAGCAGCCATAAGATGTCGCCAGTGCGCCACAGATTAAATGTTCACTCAGTCCTACACCTGAATGATGTGCTAAGGAACGTGCAGGCATTATACCCAGCAATTAAGCAGTAACAGGTAACAGGCAACAGGGATCAGAGGATTCAAAGGATAAAAGATACCTGCTAACAGTGGAGGGCAGAGGAAGCCTAGGGGAGAAAGGAAAGTGGCTCTCTCTGCCTCCCATTGATATGCATGGGAGAAAGGGAACTTTTTAAGGAGAGGAAAAACATAACTTTAGTTACATGGAGGACATTTACTTTGAGGGTGAGAGCTAGGTAAAAGGCTGGCATTCACAACAACCCAACTGATATTATAAATAGGAACAGCACTAGCCTTGGGTACACAGGGCTTGTGCCCCCAATCTCAATCTGCTTACTGCTCCAGCCTATTCCTTGCAGCCCGCAGAGCAAGGGAGAAAAGCAAAGTAGTTTCTTCTTACAGGTGTCTGCTCCATTCTTGCCCCCTTCCTGTCTTGTCCCCACAGGAGGGGAGGGGTAAGACTGGAGCATCCATTGCAAGTGGGGAGAAACTGGTGAAGAGGGGCTGGACAAGGGAATAGAACAGTTTTCTGTTCTACTGTGTCCTGTCTAGTCTCATCCCCTCCCACCCTGTTCCCTTGTTTCAACAGGAGGGGAGGGAAGGGGATGGACCAGACTCAACCACAGCTTTTGATCCAAGTCCTCTAAAATCAGCTGAGGGCAGAGAGGAGGAGAAGGAAGGAGGCATCCTAGAGAACAATCAGGGAGCTGTGGTTGACGGGGAAGTAAATGCTGAAAGGGGGTGAGGTGAAGAGTGGACCAAGAGCAAAAGATCATCCTCCAGAGCAGGCAGCTGGGAGTTAGCATTCCCCATCTGAGTCACCCTACCCTGCATGGGAAGGGGTGGGACTGGAACCCTTATCCAGATGGGATATAACCTGCACAGGTGAATCAGTCTCCCTTTATTTCTCCCTGCCTATTGTATCTGGTCACACCAGCACAATCCCTTTGTAGAGAACCTTGTAACAGCTTATATAATGTTTATTCATTTTCAGTCCTAGTTTCCAAAGTAAAGTAAGAACATAAGAAATTGCCATGCTGGGTCAGACAAGGGTCCATCAAGCCCAGCATCCTGTTTCCAACAGAGGCTAAACCAGGCCACAAGAACCTGGCAATTACCAAAACACTAAGAAGATCCCATGCCACTGATGCAATTAATAGCAGTGGCTATTCCCTTAGGGGTAGATTTTCAGACGAGCGCGAACAGCCTACTTTTGTTTGCGCTCCAGGCGCAAACAAAAGTACGCTGGATTTTAGTAGATACGCGCGTAGTCGCGCGTATCGGCTAAAATCCTGGATCGGCGCGCGCAAGGCTATCGATTTCGTATAGCCTGCGCGCGCCGAGCCGCGCAGCCTACCCCCGTTCCCTCCTAGGCCGCTCCGAAATCGGAGCGGCCTAGAAGGGAACTTTCCTTTGCCCTCCCCTCCCTTTCCCTACCTAACCCACCCGCCCGGCCCTGTCTAAACCCCCATCCTACCTTTGTCGGGGGATTTCCCCACGCGCCAGCGGGCCTCCTGCGCGCCGGGCCGCGACCTGGGGCGGGAACAGAGGGCACGGCCACGCCCCCGTACCCGCCCCCAAAACGCTGCCGACACGCCCCCCCAACGCCACGCGCTCCGGCCCCGCCCCCGACACGCCTCCCGACACGCCCACTCCGAAAACCCCGGGACTTACGCGAGTCCCGGGGTTTTGCGCGCGCCGGTGAGCCTATGTAAAATAGGCTCACCGGCGCGCAGGGCCCTGCTCGCGTAAATCCGCCCGGTTTTGGGCGGATTTACGCGAGCAGGGCTCTGAAAATCCGCCCCTAAGTAAAATTGATTAATAGTAGTTAATGGACTTCTCCTCCAAGAACCTATCCAAACCTTTTTTGAACCCAGCTACACTAACTGCACTAACCACATCCTCGGGCAACAAATTCCAGTATCCTTGCAGGCTGCCACAGCAGAGTGATGAGGCTGGCACCAGGGGTGGTGGGTTTGAGGGGGCAGGTGAGGAGGAGTTGGCTGAAGAATATTGAGGAGGTGAGAAAGCAATGGGGGTGTTGTCTATGAAAACCATGTGTGAGGACAGGATGGGTGTGGGGCTCTTCTGACCAACATGGCAATTCTTCTGTTCTCCCTAAGGAGAACAGAGCTGGTAAGAGCCCCTTCATAAGAAAGTGGTAGAACAGCCCTAACCTATCACAGGAAATGCGCTACTTACAAAGCTCAGTGTAGCATTCCATTAGCAGCCCAGTCCCATGGGGTTTGGTGCTAGAGCAGCTGCCTTTTGAAAGATACTCCCTACATCTGCCACTTGGTGCTGGGTCTGAATAATACCGCCCTTTTGAACTACTACTCATGCTAAACTGGGCATGCAGGATTAACTCTGATCGTGCTACAGATTAAGAATTGCTAACCTATATTGTAAACAGGAACTGATTAAGAGCATTAATGTTTTGATTCTTCCGAGAGGTATTGAGTTATTTTGCTACCTAATCTAAGCCTTTGAAAGTTTGGTGGAAGAGCCAGCCCTTCACACGATTCCTAACTTGTCTGTAGTCCTGCATCTGCCCAAGGAGAAAATAGAGGGTGGGAGGCTGCTCCTGAGCAGGCCCATGGTCTGCTGCTGTTGTATCATGTGTCCTACATGGAGGGTAGTAATAACCTGGCTGGTGATAGTTATAGGCTTCTAGCAAGTTGTTTTAATTGGCACATGGACTACAGTATTCAGATTCTTCTTCATGAAAGGGTGGAGTGATTCCAGTTCATGCATTTGGCCAAGGCAGTTTTTAAAATAAGGCATGGACCTGTAGGCCAATTTTGTTTAAAGCAAGTATGAAATTTTGAAGGCTTAATAAGCTCCATCACTGCCTGAGGAAGAATCACAGTCAAAAAGGCACTAAGCAAATACCCTACTCCATGTATTGGAATTCAAACCATGTATCATGGTGTGTGTCAGGTAGTAGGAGATAGCTTTTGTGGAAGTCATTTCGATGGAGCAGAGGAAGAGTTAATGTAGTCCCATATGTGAGAGAAAATAGTTATGATTTATTTAGAATAAGTCACAGTAATTAGAATGCAGCTTTGTGCTTTCAGTTCACTGAGACACTTACTATTACAGCTTGGAGCCCCCCTCGTTTTATCAGCGGTTAGTGAAATGGCGAACCGGGATGTTAGAGACAAAGAATAAAAGATTAGACTCTCAGTAAGGCTTCAAACAAAGACAGGATTCTGGTCTATTAGTTGGCCCCCGCCCTTCACAGGCCACAGCTCTCCCTTCCTCCTAACTTGAAGCCTGAACACTTCAAGGGCACTGAGATGCAGCCCTGCGAGGTGAACCACCTGGCACCTGCCCACATTCAGTTTATGGTAAAACTTCTTTACAGCAGAACCTGCACATCCGTTCTATAGCCTTTACAGACACCAATACACTTTTAGCTGTTGGGACACGCACATTCTTATTGGTTTCAAAGTAGAGTTTTGCTTGCTGCCTGAAATATTAACAGAAGTGGCACCAGTGTCAGTAAAAGCAAATCATATAACTATTATCTCATACAGCAAGTAAAACACTACTGTGTTATTTTTTGGATGTCCCCAAAATAATAACTCAGCTACGTGAGTTTTTACTCCATTTTAGTTCCTCTTATCCTGTCTACCCCAGCCAAACAGGCCAAGGCATGAAACTTTACAAAATATAAAGACAGGCATGGCTATATGTAAGCATATCTGTTATATTAATATAAACCTTGCAAAAATAGTTTAAACCAATTACATTGTTTGGGCAGATATAAGAGCAGACCCAATCCACTGTGCCATGGAAAAAAAGTCACCCCTGCCTGTTGCTCAAATTCAGGCCATGCTCGCTTTGTGCAGCATACACCATGTCCCCAGCTCCAGGCTGTGCAAGATGCGAGCACTGGCTGTAACTCACTTGGGCTTGAAAAGGTTGGGAAATGCTTCTCTAGAAAAGGTATATATATATAGCACATTCAATAAACACACAAAATCATTAGCCATACACAAGAACCGTTTTCTTTAATAAGACACATAGGCAACACGCTATTCAACCAAAAACTTTACTTTAAAGCATTCACTAATGGCACAGATAGTGGCTTGTGTGAAAACAGAAGACACATGGCACAATAAAAAAGTTTATATATTCATTATACAAAAAGAAAATTTGCCATTTTAAGTGGGTTTTTTTTGTTTTTGTTTTTAATGATCCAGCAGTTTCCCCCTATCCTTGTGTACTTCCAGCTTCGTTGGCAAAGTGCTGGTTTCTGGCACTATGAGCCTTCATTTTTAACTATGGAGGCATTTTCTCCACCATTTTATATTCCCCAGTCTACCTAGTTTGGTCCATTGCAGCCCAGCTCCTTCTGAACTCTGCATCACTGACCAGATGTCGTTCTTAAACAAGGACCATGACTCTCTTCCAGGGGCTAGGAAGAGCAACTGCCCCGCATCCCCAGAGCCAGCTGACCATGGGAGTGGAAGACCCAAAGCGGGATCTTTCACAGGGCACAGCACTGGCAGTGAGCCACGGCAATGCCTTTTTTCTTTTTTAGACAGACTATTGGGGTGGGGTGGATATTCAAAGCCTATCTGGCTAAGTTACGTGGATATTCAGCGCATGGCTATGATGTTGAAGATCCCTGTAGAAGTCACTACTTCGTCAGATAAGTCGTAACCGATTAGGCCTGCTATTGAGCAGGGTCTAACCTAGACAGACAACGTACCTGGCTAAGTCTCAATATCATTCCTTAGCTGGATACATGCTCCAGCGAACTAGGGCTATGACTAAGGATGCCATACTAGGAGCTGATGCCCAGATAAAATTGTGTTAGGAATCTATAATAAAGGCGACTCCGGCCTCAAGCCACTCCACGTCCAGCTCCAAGAGACCAACATCAGAGCTGGGCACCAGGAATTGCTAGACCCAATGCAAACATGCCTGTGCCATGACACTATGACACATGGCTACAGGAAGTGCAAGGCTGTGTGTGACCCCAAATGCCCTCTGGAGAAGAGTCTCAATCATTCTGTTCTGGGTATCCTTGAGAGCCGCACTCCCTTCAATAAGAACAGTAGTCTACTTTATGACACTAGGATGACCACTCCTCACATTTTTAAAGGCTCTACCCACCTTCTCAGGCAGGGCATATAGCTACATCACCACCAGGTTAGTCCTGCCTCTGCAGTATCCCATTCCACAGAGACCAAGGCTATAGCCATCCTGTGAAAGGGAAAAGATCTCGTGGGCCTCTCAGCCTTTCTAAAATTGGATCCTCCCCTCCGTATCTGGTTCTACTTTCTCTTCACCTCTACCCAGTTCCACTAGAGCTGGCAACTCCTCTCAAAAAGAGATGGACACTTTAGGAATATCTGCATCAGCCAGGGGGTATTTTCCTTCCCCATCTCCTCTGGATTTAGCTCTACCCTAATAGGAACTGCCCTAGAAGAACCTTTCCTAAAATCCTCTCCCAGATGAAAATCCATATCTGGATGCCATCAAATCTACTCACAGTGAGAGGAAATTGCAGAGGAGATGTGGAAGAAGCAGACTGGAGCTTTTTTTCAAATAAAAATCTCTTATGCAATAAAACTACCAATTCTGGAGTGAAAGGCTCCTTTGCGCTGTATGTCAGAAACCGCTGAGGGTGCAGGCCCTTTCCCAGGCAGCGGACCAACACCCCCTTCCAACAGGGTTAGGCACGGCGGGTCAGATCAGGCTGCCCTGCTTTCTCTCGCCTGCTAAGGAGGGCTTAAAAATGGCCACCGTTCCCACCCTTTGATCACCCGTGAAAAATTCTAAAACGGGGTCAGCCGACCTCATCTTAAAGGACAGGCTTTCCCCCCCCCCCCCCCGTAGAGCCCAGAGGCTTGCATCGTCCCTTGCTAATCTCCATATGCGGGACATCTCTTTGGCACCATGTGGCAGAGCACTGCTCACCAAGCAGCCACTTCTCTCTCTGACCGCCTGAAAGTCCCTCGCACCACAGGAACCCTGCCAACCCGCCTGAAACAGCTCCACCAGAGCTGAACTGTTGATTGCTAAGTTTGAGATTTACTTATTTTCCCACTTTTTTTTTTTTAAAACAAACTTCAGATGCCCACAGGTAAAAGAAAAAAAAAAAACCACTTCCCTGATCTGGAACACAGAAGAGCAAGTCTGTGAGAAATGGTGATCCTTTGCTGCGCTCATCATTTTCCTGAGTGGGGGGTGCGGATCCCACTCAGGAACTGACTAAAGCAGCAAAGGATCGCCGACGCCAGGCTTGTTCTCACTCAAGCAGGAGAACAGCAGCACCCCCAAGGAACCTGGGAGCGATTCATCCACCAAACCAGTTGACTGCAGGAAAGGCACTTCAAGCAGCTGCTGGAGACCAGAGAGTACTGAGCAATTGCAGGTGGCAGAGTAACTTAAGTACCAACAGTACCATAAAGCTTTTCTTCTCCGTCTCCATTTGCTGGTAGGGGAGAAAAACCCATTCGTCTAGACTGGTCTGGGGTCGATAAGGAAATGGATGTCATCATTTGTTGAATCTAGGGTCCCAGAAATCCCACCAAGGTGGCAATTGCACATATCCATTCTGTCTTCAACCCTATAGAGCATCAGAGAAGACATCTAGGTAGAGTATTCAGAGCCATCAACTTTACAAATACTGTTGGGGGGAGGATGAATAAAAAGATACCTTAGCTCTAAGTTCTGTAAAATGTCAGATACTAGATGCTTCTGAAGGTTACTCAAAGCTGAAGGACATAATACTCTACAGTGAACAAGTAATCAGAAAAGTTCAGAAAACCTGGAAATGCCTTTCTATTCTGTATGCAGCAGATAAGCTGGGGCTAGGCATGCTATGGAGGAACAGTGAGCAACAGCCATGCAGAAACTGCTCCTGACCATGTAAGCACAACATTGCAATAGATTGTCAGCCCGAGCTGGTATTCTAGGTCAGGCTCTAGAGCTGCTCATGGTGGCTTCAGCAACAGCAAACAAAACTATAGAATGTACTTATTCAAGCTGGAACTGCTGCCACCTGGCCCTGTGGCAGGCAATTTTCTTTCAGACAATTCAATGGAAGTGTTCTGAGAACTTGGGACTGTTGGCTCTGAATCAGCTGGAAGGCTCTAGAAGAGATGAGACCAGCAGGCATTAAGCTGCTGATAGCACGACAGCGGCAAGATGAGAGCATTCTCCCTCTCCGTAACGACTAACATTAACTAAACCCCTTTGCTCCAGGTCTTTTGCAGTTCTTTATGGCCAAACCAAAGTTGAAATGGTAAGAACCCAAACTTTGAAAGAGAGCACAAACCTTGCCCCTCCCCCAAATTAAGAATCAAGTATCAAAAAGTTTTCAGAGGTATAGAAATCATTAATCCTTTCCTGTAGATTATCAGGAATAAAATGATATTTTTTTCTTCATTAAAAAAAAAAAAAAGAAAAAAGAAAAAGTATTGACTGACACCCAAACCAATGTTCTCTCTTTGATGGTTCACAGTGGCATCTAAAGTTCTCAGATTTCTTGAACCTTGTCACCTATCAATGCAAAACAGAAGTACTGGAAGAGGTGGGAAGAGCAACCTCTCATCTCATTCTCAGGGCCAGTATAGATCAGGCTGGCGGTGGCATTATCCAGAGAGACACAGGGGAAGTGTTGACCATGGTGGAGTCACAGAGCAGGAGAAGAGGGGGACGAAGAGTAGTAAGGCCCATACTCCTGAGAAGAAAAAGAAAATCATGAAAGTCTCTCTCACCATGGCGCACGTGAGTGACATGGAGACCGTCATCGCTACTAATTCCAACCTTTTACGGTGAAAGCCCAGCACTTCTTTAAGAACTTGGTCAATAGAACTGCAAACGGGTGCTCTGCTTTCTGACCTCTCATCTGATGAGAGATTGTTTTTAAGCTTTTAAAAGGCCATTCCTCTTTAGTTGCACCCACAATTACAGATCCAAGGACACTACCAGCCACTTGTTTACCAGTCTAGAGCTCCCAAGCTAGAGTTCTTGGTTTCTCATTCATAGAAATCACATGCTTCTTTAAAATACAGCAAATAGCTGAAGGCAAAGAAAAGGTGAAAAATAAATATAGGTAGCCATGATAAAAGCATGCACACCTTTTATGTCAAACAGTTCTAAGAACGGAGCATACAGTATTGTTGCATGCAAAAGAAAAGCAAGAGTAGTATAGACATGAATACAGAAGGAGGATCTGCGTTAAAGTAAACTTCCTGTTCTTAGAACTAGCTGCAATGTTCAGTTCACAGCCTGTGAGCTGGTAACAGCTCCCGCTTTTTATTGTCTTCATTTTTTTTTTTTTTAAATAGAGGTGGCATCAGCAGCCTGTGTAGGCATCATCAGAAAACAAACAAACAAGGAGACTTGAAGTGAGGAGCAGAAGTGGCGGTATTATTGGCCCCTCCCCCCCAAGCAAGAAGGGAAGAAGACACATCTGTGGGCCCCGCCCCCGTTCACTGGATCCAGAGGAGGGGAGCTGCTGCCAGGCACTGAGGGGAAACACAAAGATGGGGGGGGGGGGGGGGGTGAGAGAGACTGGTGGAGAACAGGTTGGGGGGATGTTCAGAGTGTTGGGGGGGGTGAGGGGGTAGGGGAAACAGCATCTTAATGAAAAGCAGCCAGAGACCGTCAGCCTGTGCTCTGCTTCCATACGGGGAAACAGGCTCTGCTGTCTCTGACTGGGCCTGGGGAACAGACCCAACTTTACAAAATGCCAGGAGAAGGGGGGGGGGGCAGGATGGGGGGGCGGTCGTGTGGTGGCTGGTTGGGAAGGAGGAGGAACACTTTTTTTTTTTTTTTAAAAGCGAATAGTTTTGCCATCTGGCTCCAGATTCACCAGACAGGGTTTACCCCCCATCATATGTTTCTTTTCTGAGGTCCACATAATCTAAAGCAGTTAGCTGGTCCCCGGCATACAAACCCACATTGTTCTAGGTCCTTATTTAACAGCCTACATGGACCTTTATTACCCAATCAGGACCCATTCCCAACGGAATGTGATTTTTATTTTAAATTTCTACAGATGCAAGAGGTAAAAGATGAAAACATCAAATAAAGCTTTAGAAGCAGAAACAAATGCAAATCTTGGATTTGGAAAAGATATGGAGGCTCGCATCCATTTACTTTTGGATTCCATGATGCCGCCGCAATGCCTGGAGGGAGATCTCGGCATTAATACTGTGTAAATATACATATTTTCTGCCATTAGATTGCCATTTCTTACTTCGCTGAGATTATGGGATTTGAAATACCATAAAAGCCCACAATCTACATCCAAGCAGTTCTAACAGTTAAAAGTTCTTATTTTGATCAAACTCCCACTGTCCTTTAAAACACCTGGTTTAGGTCATCAGTTTTTGGTACCTAACTCTGTGGTCATGGAATTATTTGTAGAATTTGAAAAGAAATCTGCTTGAATTCTAATCAACTCATTTTTATTGTATTGTTGCACATTTGAGAGATTATGATCAGTGAAGTGTTTAAAAAAATGTTTTAAACTAAAATAAATAAATAAAATGTACTGATTTATGTTTGCTTTGGTGCTGTCTTATTCATATTTATGTTGAAGATACCAGTTGCTTAACAAAGTTTTCCCAATATAAGCGCAATATAAAAACTTTTAAATAAGCACAAATGAGGAAAAAATGACCAGGAACTGAACAATGAAGAGGGATTATAGTGTGGGTTGTTCTAAGCTGACTGTCATGTTCTTTGATAGAATTAATAATGCTGAGATTCAATACCAAGAAGTGCAGAATCATGCATATGGGTGTGGTCATCCAAAAGAGCTGTATGTGATGGGGGGTGAAGGGCTGTTGTGCACAGAGCAAGAGAGGGATCTTGGGGTGATAGTGTCTAGTGATCCAAAGACAGCGAAGCAATGTGACAAGGCGATAGCTAAAGCCAGAAGAATGCTGGGCTCCATAGAGAGAGGAATAACCAGTAAGAAAAAGGAGGAGATAATTCCCTTGTACAGGTCTTGGTGAGGCCTCGAGTATTGTGTTCAGTTCTGGAGATTGTATCTCAAGGGACAGAGGCAGGATGGAGGCGGTCCAGAGAAGGGCGACAAAAATGGTGGGGTTTCTCCATCAAATGACTTATGAGGAGAGCTTGAAGGACCTAAATATGTACACCCTGGAGGAGAGGAGTCACAGGGGTGATATGATACAGACCTTCACATACCTGAAAGGTTTTAATGATGCACAATCGACAAACCTTCTCCATTGGAAAGAAATCAGTAGAACTAGGGGTCATGAAATGAAACTCCAGGGAGGACGACTCAGAACCAACATCAAGAAATATGTCTTCATGGAGAGGGTGGTGGATGCCTGGAATGCCCTTCCGGAGGAGGTGGTGAAGACAAAGATGGTGAAAGATTTCAAAGGGGCATAGGATAAATACTGTGGATCCCTAAAGGCTACACGAAAAGAGCACATGGAGGTAACTTGCTGGTGTGGCAGTTACTACCCTTAACCAATAAGCCTTCATACTGCTGATGCAACTCCATTATTTTCCCCTGCTGTTAAAGCAAAGAGCAAAGAAGAAAAGGGGAAGTAGATTCAGACAGCAAGCAACATGGACATTGAATTTTATGGTCTGGGAAAACAAATAAGCATGGGGGTAATTTGCTAATGCAGCTGTTACTACTCTTAACCAATAAGCTTTATACTTGTGATGCAACCCCAACATTGCTCTCTGTTTCAACGGCAAGAGAAAATGGGGAACTGAACTTAGACAGCAACCAACAAGGGTCCTGACTTTGATGGTTTGGGAAACCTAAGTATGGGGGGTAATTTGAATGGAACGGCAGATGCCACCCCCTGATGCTACCATTATGGGGGAGACCTGTATGGCACAGTTGATGCTACCATAAGTTTGTGGGACAGACTAGATGGATAGTTTAGTCCTTTTCTGCTGTCATTTCTATGTTTTTGCCTGTGCGAAAGAGAAAGAGAGAGAAAGAGAGAGAAAGAGAAAGAGAGAGAGAGACTGGTCAGGGAGGTGACTGGTGTGTGTCCTATGGAAGAGGACTGTGGGGACAGAGCTTCAGCAGCCCTTGCTACTTCTGGTGTGTGCTTTTGGCCTGCAAGGGAAAGGAGTAGGGGAGTTGCTGGAGAGGGCAAGTAAAGGCAGCTTTTTAAGTTTATTTTTCTTGATTGACTGCCATTTTAAACAGTGGGTATTATGTGATGTGTCTGCTGTTTTGAAATATTTTATTGATATTTGGACAATTTTAAATAATTTTTATGTTTTTAATTGTTGGAAGTTATTCTGATCATCAGCTGTTTTGTAACATTTATTCGTATAGTTTTACAATTATTTCTGTGTGGGGCTCTAAAGCAGCTTGGCTTGCTCTGTTTTCCTAATAGGAGGTGTATTAGTGTTTGGGGCCTGGTTAATTATTTGTGGTATTGCCTTTTCATAGATAAGGTTGTTACTGTTTGAGTGTGTTCCATAATACAGGTATAACTTTGTGCGGGTTAAGTTTGTGTGCATTATTATGTTAGGTGCTATATTTTTCTTTTCATTTCTCTAGTTTTGCACTGCATGCAGAGTGACTTTTTGGGTTTCCATTCCAGTTTGTCTCCATATTTATAATTTATGGTCTTTCTGTACTGGGTGAAGGTTGGTTTTGTGTGTGAGACCGAGGTGAGTATTTTACTAGCATGTAGGCATTTGTATCAATCTTAATTGTTGTGTTTTCTCAATAGGACATGCATTAGTGGTAAATTACTGTCTTTTCATAAGGAGGGCTATTGTTCCTGTCAGTGAAGGGAGTTTTTTTTTGCTTTTACTGAGATGTCATCAGAACCAGAATATTTTTTTGTATGGTGAGTTGTACAGGGTAATGCCCTAGATCTGCTCTGCACTCATTGCTGGGGGTCGAGGGGGTTTCTGGGGACGCAAAGTGTATGTTTACATTTAGCCTCATGACAGTCACATGTTGTTCAGTGTGTCATGCATATGAGAACCATCTGTTAGGTGTGTCCTGGCCGTAAAAAGGTTGAGAACCACTGAGCTAAAGGACTTTTGGCTAAAAAAGCCGACCCTGAATGCAGTGGGTTTTCAAGAAACACTCTGGACAACAAACTAACATACGCCTTTTTAATCTACAACAATATTACAGATTTTAACTGAGTCTTTTGAATAAAAAGGTCCGTTTGGTTTACAGTCATCCCTCACAGGGAGAAATCCAGTCTTCATTAAACCTTGGCATCCTGCTGGATCATAAATTCACAACGTGAATTATTACCTTCTGAAATGAAATGATACAACACAAACACAGCCCTGAAAGACTTGTACTAGAACATTTTTTTTTTTACTTCTTAAAAAAAAAAGAAAAAAAAGGTACCCTCATTTTCACGGGTTAGTTTTAATTATCACGTGAAACTTTGAGAGGAAAGGGTAACAGATTTCTTTTTTCCTATCCCTCTCCCCTAGCCTACTTAAATCACTTTTTCGGCAGTTCCACTGAAATGCACTTCCAGATTCCATCATAAAAAGATGTTTCTCTTGCTGTTCCCGAGCAGGGACTGGCAGCAGCAATGTGACCCAGCAGTCAGGAGACAGATCTGTATTACAAAGCTGCAGCTTGCTATCCCATGCTGCTAGCCTCAGGCTAATGCGACTGGATCTATGCAAATGAACTGCTAACCAATTAGAAAGCACAATTAAGTTTGTCACTTACTGCTCACTTATTCACCATTTGAAAAATCAGCATATGAAATAGAAAACTTTAAAAAAAAACCACATGACAACATATCAAAAAAGTACTTTAAACTGAAAAGGTGCTTGTCTAAGGAGGTAAAAGGGATCTTAACAAAATAAGAGAAAGACAGTAAGCAGCTGTAATGGGACATCAGTGAAATGGCCAAGCCCCTTAGTGTCTTCCTTGGCTAGCAGCAAGCTTCCTTTCACACTTACCCTGGCATCGTACTCCAGGACAAAGGGGGGGAAGTCAATCTGTTCAGGGGCGATGGCTGTAAACAGCTGCTGGAGTCTCTCCACCTGGTGAACTTTGTCTTTTAGCCCTGAGACCGTAAAAGTTGTGAAAAACCAGGTTGATATCTAAGGCACAGGACAGGGAAAAAGAAAGAGAAAACCAATGAAAGTTAGGAGCGAAACCCAGAGCAGAATGAACTATCATTAGAGCGTGGCATATAACAGCCAGCCTCCCACTGCTGGTTTTGTTCAGGCCCTCAATGCAGAGAGCCTAAACCTCCCCAGATATTAAACTCCGGAGGAAGGCTGCTGCTGGATGAAGACCCCCGCAAAAATCTAACTCTTAGCATTCCAGATGAAGATCCATAGACCAGGTGTCAAAAATCAGCTGGGTCTAGCTTATTCCAGGAGCTTCGTGGAACCTACAATAAATCTATACAATGCTACAGTACTGGGAATGTGGGGTATTTATCTAGTGACTCATTCTGTTTGTTCTTGGCTGTGAGAAAAGTTTATTGCTTTTTTCTTGCAGCAAACTCTGTTATGTGGGAACCTATATAGTAACATGAATAAGGGTTTTTGATGTCTACTTTCCACTTCTCAGTTATAAGTCAGAGACTGTAGAGATTTAACAGAGGAGGCTGTACATCTCTCAAGGGATACTAATTTATTTATTTATTTATTTAAAATTTTTATATACCGACATTCATCCAGGATATCATATCGGTTCACATTGTAACGCAAAAACAAACGCACGGCATGGCGCTTTACATTGAACAGTAAAAAACATGATAACAAGGCATTAACGAGAGGGGGGAACAATAATATGGGAAGTTTTGCAATAAAATTATATACAAGAATTGCAATTATATACATATGTACAAAAGAAAGAAAACTATGAGGTTAATTTTAATCAGGCTAGGAGATAAGATGGGGAAGAGAAGGGAGGAGAGCAAGGAAAGAGGGGGGCAGAGAGAAGGAAAAGAAGGTGGGGGAGAAAAGGGAGGGGAGAGTGGGGCGGAAGAAAGGGAAACAGGGGAGGAGTGTGGAGAGTGGGAACAGTGGTGAGGTATAGTGAAAAATTAAGTGTATGCTTTTGCAAAGAGCCAGGTCTTGAGCTTCCGCTTGAAAGATTTGAGGCATTCTTCTTGCCGTAGTTCAACAGGCATTTTGTTCCAGAGGGTCGGCCCGGCTATCGATAGTGCACGGGCTCTTGTGGAAGTGAGTTTATAGAGTTTAGGAGAGGGGATAGGCATGGTTGCTAGATGTGCTAGTCTGGTGGGCTTATTAGACTGGTGTAAACGGAAGGATTCATTGAACCAGTTCATTTCGGGATTGTATAGGGCTTTGTGGATGAGAGAGAGAGCCTTATATTGTATGCGGGAGGCAATTGGAAGCCAATGTAGGTCTTTTAGAACAGGTGTAATATGGTCATGTCTACGTAAATTGGTCAAGATCCGGGCTGTGGTGTTTTGTAAGATTTGAATGGGATGGATGGCATTATTAGGTAGGCCGAGGAGTAGGGAATTGCAGTAGTCGGTTTTGGCGAAGATTGTGGTTTGGAGAACTGTACGGAAATCGGGGGGATGTAATAAGGGTTTGAGTTTTTTTAGTGTGTGGAGTTTAAAGAAGCCGTCTTTTAGAATGTTATTTATGAATTTCTTTAGTGTGACGTGACCATCAAGAATGATACCCAGATCACGGACTTGTTGAGTAAATTGGAACTGAGGAAAAGGGGGGAGGATCGGTTGGCTTTGGGGTGAGATGAGCATAATTTCAGTTTTATTGGTATTAAGAGCAAGGTGGATGGAGGAAAGGAGATTGTTAATGGACTGGAGGGTTTCATTCCAGAAGTCCATGGTTTTTGCTAGGGAGTCAGTGATGGGTATAAGCAGCTGAACATCATCAGCATATATGTAATGAGGGAGGTTTAGACTGGAGAGGAAGTGACAGAGGGGCAGAATGTAAATATTGAATAGGGTTGAGGATAGGGAGGATCCCTGAGGGACACCTCGGTTGAGGGGGATGGCCTTGGATACGTGATTTCCTAGCTGGATTTTGTAATCTCTATTACTAAGGTAGGAGTTGAACCAATTGTGGGCAACACCTGTAATACCGATTTCAGTTAGCCGCTGTAGGAGAATGGGATGGCTAACGGTGTCGAATGCGGAGGAGATGTCAAGGAAGGCAAGAATGTATGATTGCCCTTTCTCAAATCCTTTGATAATGTGGTCTGTCAGGGAAAGTAAAAGAGTTTCAGTGCTATGAGATTTTCGAAAACCGTATTGTGCGGAGGCCAGGATATGATTTTCTTCTAGGTATTCTGTGAGTTGCTTGTTGACAGTTTTTTCAAGTAGTTTAGAGATGAATGGAAGATTGGATATGGGGCGATAATTAGCTGGATCAGAAGGGTCAAGTTTGGGCTTCTTTAGAATAGGTTTGACTATTGCCTGCTTCAGGGAGAGTGGCACCTGTCCAGAGCTAATGGATAGGTTGATGATTTTTGTTAAAGGTTTGGCAATGATGTTGGGTATTGTAAGAAGATGTTTAGTGGGTATGGTATCAGATGGGTGGGTGGAAGGTTTGGCTTTCTTGATAAAGGTTTCTATTTCTAATGTTGAAGTGCAGTCTAGGGAGGAGAGGGCATTGGTGTAATTGCTGGTTTTTGTTTGATTGATGTTAGGTTCGAAGTGGTTGGTAGGACTGGCAGAGGAGGAGAACTTGGATAGCAAATTGTCGACTTTGGTTTGAAGAATGTGGCAAGTTCTTCACATTTGGATTTGGCTACTACATCAGGGATGTGAGGGGTAGCTGTTTTAGTGAGAGAATTCACGTAATCGTATAATACTTTAGGGTTGTATTGGAATTGATGAATTTTGTTGGCATAGAAGTCTCGCTTTGTCTTGTTAAGTTTGTCACTATAGAGATTTAGGGAGGATTTAAATTGTGCCAGGTGCGTTTGTGAGGGATCCTTGCGCCAGATCTTTTAAGATTTCCGAAGGAGTTGTTTGAGATTTTTTAACTCTTGGGAATACCATGGTTTCTTACTCTTGTTGTTTTGTGGGCAGACACTTTTGGATTGTAGGGGACAGGTGGTGTTGGCTATACTATTGGTGATGTCAAACCATGAGGTAAGCGCTGTGTCTGCATTGGTGAGCTCTAGGTGGTCAAGTTTGTTGGCGAGAGCCGATGTAAGGTCGTCTCTTGTGCAATTTTTTCTGTAGTGAATGGTTATGTTAGTGTTGTCATGGCAGGTGGGTGTCTTAATGGAAAGAGAGGTTTCAATGAGGTGATGATCTGACCAGGGGATGGGTGTGTGGGAAGGGTGATCAGTTTGTATGAGGGCATTGGTGAATAGAAGGTCGAGGGTATGGCCCGCCTTGTGGGTAGGAAAATGGATAGATTGCTTATATCCTAAAGCATTTAGTGAATCAAGAAAAGCGTCACAGGAAGGGGTGCGAGGGGAGCTATCAACATGCAAGTTGAAATCTCCAAGTATGATGGCTGGAATGTCAATGGAGATATTCATTGCAATGTATTCTATAAGGGTTGAGGGGTTGTTATGTAGGGTGCCTGGGGGGGCGTATATGAGACATAATTGTAAAGAGGGGGATTTGAAAAGGCCTATTTCAATTTTCGGAGGGGGCGGAGTAGAGTGGAGAATCATGTTGAACTTTTTCTTTATGATTAAGAGTAAACCTCCTCCTTTCTTTTTTGGCCTGGGGATGGAGAATGTATCATATGTTTCGGAAGGAAGCTGATTAAGGAGGACAGAGTCGGTATCCTTTAGCCAGGTCTCTGTTAAGGCACAAATATCTGGGTCTTGGTCAGAGAGTAGGTTGCAGAGAAGGGGTATCTTTTTGTTTAGAGATTGGACATTGAGGAGGACAAGAGATAGTGCAGTAAGACCAATAATTTGGGTAAGAGGGGGGGGCGATCATGGAGGGGAGAATAGTTTTTATATGAGAGTGGTGTCGTGGGTATAGGGGGATGATGGGTCTGCGTTTGTTATAGTTGAGGATGGAGATCTGGTGCTGATGCATTTTGTAGGATGGGGTGTTGGGAGGAGGTGTGAGAAAGGAAAGAAGGAAACAAGAAAAAGAAAGGATAATGAGGGATAATTGGGTGATTGGTACAGCTGAGTTGTGGTGGTGGAGAGAGTCACAATAATAGGTAAAAACTTCAATTTTGAGCACAGTGAGAGGAGCACAATGATAGGCAAAACACTTCACTTTTTGAGCACAGTGAGAGGAGCACAATGATAGGCAAAACACTTCACTTTTTGAGCACAATGATAGGCAAAACACTTCACTTTTTGAGCACAGTGAGAGGAGCACAATGATAGGCAAAACACTTCACTTTTTGAGCACAATGATAGGCAAAACACTTCACTTTTTGAGCACAGTGAGAGGAGCACAATGATAGGCAAAACACTTCACTTTTTGAGCACAGTGAGAGGAGCACAATGATAGGCAAAACACTTCACTTTTTGAGCACAGTGAGAGGAGCACAATGATAGGCAAAACACTTCACTTTTTGAGCACAGTGAGAGGAGCACAATGATAGGCAAAACACTTCACTTTTTGAGCACAGTGAGAGGAGCACAATGATAGGCAAAACACTTCACTTTTTGAGGGAACAGACATCTGTGAAGGAATAGGTGGCAAGTTCATGCGTCGGGGGATATAGCCTAGAAAAGGAGGGCTCTTACCCCAACAGGAGGGTCATTTCCTTCTTTGACCCTTTGTTTTTGTCTGGGCAGCGATTTGGGAGGATGACCAAAGGCTAGTTCTCACCGAGTTGGTGGGCGGGAGGTAGACTGCAAAATTTGGGGTATGAGGAGTGAGGTCAGATGTATGGTGCCGTTCGAGAGGGCCGCTCGAAGGGGCGCTTAAAGGGGCAGGCCCCTTTGTCGCGCTCCTTCGGCGCGTGACGCTAGGCGCGTGACGCCTGGACGGAAGGGACTTTTAAATCCCAGCGCGGGCTGCCTTGATAGGCCGGCTGTCACTGGAGCGTCGAGGGTTGGCTGTCCGTCGGTGGAGGCGGGGCGATCGGCCCGGAGCGGATGAGGACGGCGCCCGGAGAGAGGTAAGGTCGGCAGGCCGGCTAAGCCTCGTGGTCGGCGAAAGGGACCCGTTCGGGGTAGGAGCGCAACAGCAAGGCCTTACCCCGGTGGGTCCTCGGCGCCGAACGCGCAGGCCCACTCTCCTGTCTGCCTGTCTCCTGTCTCCCCTTAGGTGTTCAATCCCCTCCTCTGCCCCAGGGGCTATCCTAGCAGCCTGCGCAACAGGCATGAAAGCCAAGTCCTATAAAAAATTCTCTCATTGCAGCAAGACCAAAAATTGGACTCTAGGCAGCAGGATTTCTCCTTGCCTTATGCTTTCAAGATTACTAGCGATCAGTACACCAAAATCTTAACTGTTATTACATGATTTGCTGGCTGGTGCATATGGTGTATCCCGCGTGCACTTTTACATCTGAATATTAATAAAAGCTGGTTTGCCCTGCACTTCCATCCCTTAGGTGCAGTCTGCCAGGGGGGGGCTGCTGCAATAGTCCGTCAGGCAGCCTTCACCTGAGGGGGGAATGGCAGGGCAAACCAGCCTATTAATATTTGGATTGCTTTGCCAAAGTTCACCCTGAAGCAAGAGCGCATTTACAGCTGAGCATTCCAGCCAGCGAGTCAGTCAAGCGCAGGAATGTTTCTTATGGCTGAGACCGGCCTTCCCCCAACGCCTTAGGAAGAGGCAGGCAAGGAAGGCAGACCTTGCAGGGAAGCTGGATACAAAGAGGCTTTAGGCAATCAAAGATGACATTCTTCCCCATAATGGGGATTCTCGGGGTAGCGTCCTCTAACCCGGGCAAAGGACAGAAGTTTGCACTGCTTTATAAGTGAGAGTTACCACACATACACTCAATTACAAAATGTGCAGCAGAGCTTCCTAACTAGCTGAGAATGTTTCAGACTTGTAGATCTACTTTTAGATACACACAATTGCCTCTAATATTTAACTACCTGTAAAAGAAAAAAGAAATGTTGCCCAAAGCGCTGAAAATTTTTAAATAGAATTTCCCTTCTATCCTTCCTCAGCAAGCATTTTTTTTGTGCATATTTGCTCCTGGCAATGGCACACTTCCCCTTACTCACTGGAAGACTGCACACATTTCATGAGATGCTGGATAGCTTCCTACGTGTGCACATGGCTTTCAGGACCAACATCATCCCTAAGTCATTTAAAAACACTTATTTCCCATCCATTTCAAACCAGTTGTGCTAAGCGGGTTACAACACATACAATACAACATTCATAGATGTGAAATATTTCTAACATCTTGAAAACGTTACCCCCCCCCCCCAACAAAAAATTAACCCAGAGCAAACACTATGCACTAAAACAAAACACTAATTGCCAAAAGCTTCTAAAGATAAATGGGTCTTTAGCTGTTTATGAAACAACTTTAAAATCAGCTATCTCATGAGTTCCACACAAGTGGGCCAAGAACGGAAAAAGCCCAGTTTCTAGTCTCCTACATATGGACATCTTTAATTGATGGAAACCCTTAAAAACCCAATTCCTGCAAATGAAGAGTGCAACCAGGAACAAAATATAAAGGCCCATCCAACAAATAGCTGTGGAGCTGGTAAAATAAAAGGGGAGTAACATGATCCCGAGGACGGCCATGCATGACCAGCCTTGCGGCAGAATTTTGCAAAAGCATGAATATTAGCTCCTGGTAAACCCATGTACAAACTATTACGGTAGTCTATAGATGAAAGCCCAAACGAGTGCACCAATGTACGAAAATCTACACAACCTAAAACATCTCTCATATGACGCAATGACCTTAATTTTAAAAAGCCTGATCTTAGTACCAGTTTTAATTGTGGCAACAACTACCACCCCTAAATTCCTTGTAACTTTTTTTTTTTTTTTTTAAATAGTATCTTAGTTCCATTTACCAATATTGGATATTGTATGGGATCTGGAGGTGGCTGTTTGTTTTTTTTTTTTTTTTTGGTTGACAACATAGCACCTCAGTTTTAATAAATTTAGACATAGATTATTATTCTGAATCCAAGTGTTAACTGCTGAAGTGCATTCAGAAATCAGGTTCAATGAAGCTCTTAAGAGTTATCAATTGGAAAATATAGCTATAAATCTTGGGCACAAAGTCTAAACTCTATGCTAAATTGCTCTAGCAAAAAACAAAGAGGGATCAAACAAACATTAGAAAGAGCTGCCGACAAAATGGAACCCTGTGGTAGTCCGAACTTCCAAGTATACTTTTCTTTGGCTTCTAACCTGATTCCACTCACATAAAGACGACAAATTCCTAAGTGGTTCAAATGTAAAAGCACCTCATGACTGAAATATAAAAAAAAAAAAAATACAGCAATTCACTTGCCCATTGTTGTCCAATCTGTGAAGGAGAAAATCCAGAACCAACACCAATAATGTTTCGGTACCGAGATTTTTTCGGAAGCCACACTGAAACTGGTCAAGTATTGCCCTTTCAGACAAAACTTTGTAAGTTGTTTCTACAACAATTTTTCTAACAGCTTTCCTAATGAAACCAAATTTGAGATTGACCAAAAATGATCCTAAGAGTTATAGACCAATTTTCTCTCTTACACGATGGATATACTCAGGATAGTTTTAGTGACCCTAGCACACAACCCTCAGAAAGCGACTGATTGCGCAGAGAAGTCAAAGTATCTAGAAAAGAATCTTTCAACACAAACAAGAGAAAAAAAGGCATGGATCTAAAGGAGAAACATTTTTAAACAGGATTTAAACCAAATTTTTTTTTACAAAGTGGTAATGCTCTTCTCAAAATGCATTCAACTGGCTTCTGAAAATGACACATTGCTTGTTCAAAATTTGCTCATGCATTTTAACCATGTTGTGTAATTTCATGAAAAACCCACCCAAAAAGATTCTATTCTGGCTAAGGAGCAGCTCCAAAAATATCTACAAAATTACAATTGAGTTTTGAATGCATGAAAACTTGATATTCTTTGTGGGGATAGTTTGCTAAGGCTGGTGAAGGGAGAGACTGTGGCTGCCATTATGTTGCACAGAGGGTAAAGTCTGAAGTGGCTTCCATAGTCATGTGAGCAGACCTCCTGGGTTGGAGGGGGTATGAAAACTGAGAATGAAAAAAATCATTACAAAACATGGTTTTTCTAAAGCACTGAACATATTTAATAAGCCATTTCTCTATAATTTTCTATAAACCAGAAGCAAAATGTTTGAATCAGTTCCAACTACCTTAAAGTAGCACTTCAACAAAGCTTACGCTAAAGCAGGTCATGTTTAAATACTCCTCTGGCAGTGCAGGGCACTCATCTATACAATAGGAAGGAAGAAAGAAGAACCTCTCCCTATCATACTATGAAGGCTGGGAGCAGGAGCAGTTCCTTGTTCTCACTCTGGCCATGCTCTATTACTCTACGCATATTGCAGTATGTCATTTCCCAGGATATTATAGTACTGATAACATTAAACTCTATTATTCATTACACTAGATTATGTGCCAGGCTGTTTGCACAAAAGTATCTCACTATAAAGTACACTGATAAATTTGCTTAATATTACTAATAACTATACACATCTATTACATTGTGTCTTTTCAATAACTGTTCCACCATAATAGAGCTATACACTCATGAATATGCAATTGAGCCCAGATGAATAACATGTCAACCTAGTTGACTAAAGGTCAATACAACCAGCAGATATACATATACTGTAGCTAGCAGTAGGCTACAGCTCCCCAGAAACCAGCCAGATTGGTGCAGCAGGAAAGTGATGGCAGAGTAGTGTCTGTAAAAGCTTAGGGGACCTAGGAAGCCAGATGTCTGAGGAACAGCCATACTATTAGTTAATATTTCTATAGCGCTACATGACATACACAGCACTGTACAAACACAAACACTGTAAGCTCTAAAGAGTAGGAACTATCTAATAAGACAAACATACAGGATAAGAGAGACACACACCAGTTCAGGAAGATTATTCTAAGCATACAGCGCAGCCAGGTGGAAAGCACGGAGTTTGGAATTGGCGGTAGAGGAGATGGGCATGGATAGGACTGACTCGTTCAATGAGCAGAGTGCACGAGGAGGGGTATATAGAGAGAGATAAGAGAGGAGCTGCAGAGTGAAAGGTGAGAAAGAGGAGCTTGAACTGTATGTGGGAGTTGATAGGAAGCCAATGTAGTGACTTCAGAAGAGGGGTTATGTGAGCGTAGCAACTTTAGTGAAAGCTAACTCATGCAGCTGAATTTAGGACAGATTGCAGTGGAGAGAGATCTGCCTTAAGACCAAATCTGGCCAAAAGGAGAATACCAAATACTCATAAACAAATACAATTTCTTTTACTTAGGAGTGCTCTTTTCTGTTGACCAATTAGCAGAGGCGCACATGAATAAATTGCCAGACTGCACAATCCACTGTTATTGATCGCCTATTTGTTGCTATATCAATCTAAACACGTCAAACACCTTAACCATGGAGGAGGTGGGGAAAAGTATGGAAATGCCATAGACAGGAACAGGTCTGCGGTAAGTGAGATGGGCTTTATCTGCAGACATGTTCTAATAATGCTTCTAAGTAACCAAGATCACCTGTAAACTACATCAAAGCATCTCTGCACTGGGACTAATTCCTTCCATCTAAGAACATTTTCAGAGGCACATTCTCGGAACTAAACTGAATTTGGTAAGCATTAAAAGCTCAGGAAGTTCTAATAAAAGAGTTGGAAAGTACACAAAGGATTGAAATGCCAAAAAAAGTAATTCATTTTAAATACAAGCATATTAACATTGAATAATAAAACAAGACGATTCCACTAATTCTGCAAGGGATAATATGCTAAAAATACTCAGCAAGTGGCAGAAGTTGAATGAAAACTGTCTTTTAAGCCACTCTCCTTGCAATAGTGCCACAAATAATGCCACATACTGCAACCTCCTTTTTGCACATGGCATCAATGCCTCACTTCTTCTCCCTTTGTTTGAAAGCTTTTTAAATAACCTAAAAACTCACTGCCAATCGCTGTATTGGTACAAATAATATTAATCCCTTACTGTACCCTTGAATCTCATGCATTTCTGGTCTGACTAGGCCCTGATTTCACTGCAAAAAAAAAATAGACAGCCGCTTTAGGGTAAAATGCTTAAAAAATTAACATGGTAAATGATGGCATATAAAGACCAAACTGGCCCATGCAGTCTGCTCAGCTGCAGATATTTTCCCATATGCAACCCAACACTAGATCTCCCCTACCCACATGTCTTACCTGACCTCACCACTGCACTCTATCTCCCTCCCAGGCAAGCCTAAACATTTGTTAAAAATGCCATTTTAGGCCTTGCCATCTTTAAGTTTGATTCTTACTTTCATACACCACCCAGGCCCCCCTTCCCTTTCTTATTACCCAGTTTAGTCACCAAAATTAGGGAGGCTGCTGTCTAAGGCATCCAGCACCTGAGCGCTCGTTGAAGGCTGGGCATCTAAACCAGGGTCCCTCCATGCAGGATACCCCAAAGCCTTCTTTGCAACTGCACCATTGCTGTTAAGGGTTGTAACCAACGCTCCAAGCAGGTTAGCCAAACAATTTCTTGGAAACCTGATGAAGTCGTACCACTGCCGTTTAGGGTCATGATTGTCACTATGTGCAAGGCTAAACCGAAGCAGCTTTCGGGTGAACTTGCCATACGAATGTTTTATTTAACTGTTTGAAATTTCTTCCTACTGCTGTTTAAATTCTCAAAAATTAAAACTGTTTGCGCCTATCTATATACAGCTACCTCTAATAAAGCAACTGTAAAGAGAGGAGAACAAATAGGCCTCAGCTGAAGATGCTGTTTCAAAGCCATTAAGGCATATATCTTAACCCCCTCCCCAATAATGCCACATTGCTATACTCCAAGGATAAGAAGGCCTCGCAATTCAACCTTTCAATATTAATTTTGTACAAATGGGATTTTTTTCCCCTCCCCCCCCTAATTGCAGGTCTGAAAATAGCTTTCAAAACTTGCTTCTGCAAGCATTCAAAAGAGTTTTGTTGAAATTTTGCCCAAACTATGCAACTGGGGGGGGGGAGGACCCCTCCAGCAGCACCACTAAAAAGCAGTCTGGAGACCAGCTGGCAGCCCCGGTCTGATGGCTTTCCTCTGTTTATACACCGTTACTTTACGAGGGAAATGAAAACCAGAAGAAGAGCGCGTAAGTAGTACTGCCAAACTCCTGGCTGCGGCCCAGGAAATGCATTCTGATCAGCAGGAGGCGCGGTCAGAGGCAGAAACTATGCAGACGGCGAATGGCTTCATTCAGAGGTATTCGCTAGCACCGCAGAAAAGCCACCCTCAGCAGACAGAGTTTTCAGGCAACCCTTTGGGGCGACTAGCCCGAATCGAGTACTAGAGAACAAGAATCCTCACGACACGTCCATACATGGGAGGGAGGGCGCACTTGTTTTACGCAGCACGTAACAAAAATCGCTCCCCCCGACGTGGGTAAACTTCACCCACATTCAGGAGGGGCGTTCCGCAAGGTGGGTTCTGGGCAGGTTTTTCATTTCCTTTTTGATTTAAAAAAATCGTGTGTTGCCAATTCTCTCAGCAAAACTACCCACACAAATCAGCAGGTGCAAGTCTATGTGGGTAGTTTTGTCAGGACACTTTTCAAAGCAAAACGGATGCGCAGAATTCACTTTGAAAACTGGTGTAGTTTCTTCAGACTGTCACAAAGATGATTGCCGGGATCTCTTACATGCATACCCATGCACTGTTTTAACGATGAAGTCCCACTGTTCACGTGATTAGTTCAGCTCTGTGTGCAGAGGCTCAGAAACCAATTAGAACACAAGTGATGCATGAAGAGATAAATTGAGACAACTGTACCATAGAGGGCTCTCTCTCACTATCCTGGAACTAAAACGTGAACCCCGATGTAGCTTCCCTGATGGCCTCAGCATCGTAACGAGATGCCTGCGTGCTGTGAGGCTCCAGCACAACTGTGCCGACTCGCTACTCTGCAGAACCTGAGAGCCTGCTCCGAGAGAATGATTACCGCTCTTTTTTTTATGACCTTTGTTCCTACGATGCAAAACAGTTTACAGTCTGAAACCTTTATCTTGTGACGGAACACGTTACCTTTGAGCGAAACGTTGGATGAACAAAGTACAGTGCCCCCAAGTTCTTCTTGTATCTATAGTTTAAGGAATAAAAACAAGATTTTCAATTGGTTTTCTGCGTTACATTAAAAAAAAAAAAAAAAAAAAACTCTCTCCTACTTCGTGTTTGCTGCCTGTAAACATTCACAGCACGTTAGTGAAATCAGGACTTTGTTCTTTGAGATATAAGAAGAAAGCCAACAGCCAGTGCCTGCATATTCAGCGAGTGAACCCGTAAGGGAGAAGCGAGGTTGCTTTGACCTTTTACTCTTGCACTGAAAGTTACAGAGTCCCCCCGGTCGCAGTAGGAATCTGGCGCGGTGCCCATGCACTCTGGCCTGAGATATTGTATTACGCGGCACACCAATGACAAGGTAACTCTGGAGGCAGAGCTCAAGTCTGTGTGCTGCAGTAATTCTCACTCGTTTTCCAGTCCTGTAACCAACATAGGCCCAGCCATAGGCTTGAATTTTGGACCGTCCTACAGTAGCTCTCAACACCATCCCCAGTCAGTTTGGTTTTCAGGCTGGCCACAGTGAATGCACAGAAAGATCTGCCTCCATTGTATGCAAATCTCTTGCATATTCAATACGGCTAGCCTGAAAACCAGACTGGCTGGAGAGAGGTGGCTGAGGACAGGTTGAGAACCATGGTCCTGAAATACACCCTTTGACATAAAAATGTCTTGCTGTGATTCACAAACCCAATTAAAACAGATGATCCTCTCACTAATCCTTTTCTTCTTGTGGACAGTCTTACAGAATCCCCCAAACCACAGATGGGACAAGTGACCTTTCCAGCTTGCCCGTTTTTATGTAATTAAACTGTATAACGTACAAGGACATTAAGCTTAAGAGATTTATGCATGTTAAAACCAGAGACTGGATGGGTCTCATATTTCCAGCTCTGCCACTGCCATCTACAGGAGTTCTCCTGCAAGTGACAAGGCTGCATCTACTCAGCATTTGCAATAAATAGCACAGGACACGAGGAAAAAGAAAAGGAACACAATCAGCAAATCTCCTAACAAAATGGGACATAAAAATACAAAGTAAGCAAAAGGCCCCTCACCATCACAGATGAGCAAGAGCTACTGAGGTTTATTCTGTTGGTCATGGTTGAAAATCACTTGTTCAGATGTCAAAAATGGTGTCAGCAGAACATCCGCGGACTATTTTGCTGCTCAATATGACCAGCAAGAAAGCAAGGTGAAATTACTTCTTGATGGTTTCTTTTCCTTATATGTAGGTTATGCCCACCGACCAACAGATGGAGAGCGAGATAAGAAAATTATTCCTTACCTGCTAATTTTCGTTCCTGTAGTACTTAGGATCAGTCCAGACCGTGGGTTATGTCCCCCGTCCAGCAGATGGAGTCAGAGCAAACTTCCAGGGGTGCTGACATATAAGCCTGTGCACCCCCTAGGGATCCTCAGTATCGAGAATATCAAAGCCTAGAGCCAGAAATACTGGACAGGAAAGTAGGAAGGATCAAGCGCCAAACAAATTGTAACCACAGAACACAAATAACCAATGCAACTTGCAATGCGAACTGTGAAAGAACTAAGTAACAACACAAACATCAGGATGTAGAAATATGAGAGACAGAGGGTAAAAAACGTACACGAGCAGGCGTCTGACCAGCACTTAGCAACCACGGGCGGGCGTCTGGACTGATCCTAAGTACTACAGGAACGAAAATTAGCAGGTAAGGAATAATTTTCTTTTCCCTGTACGTACTAGGATCAGTCCAGACCGTGGGATGTACCAAAGCTTCCCTAAACCGGGTGGGTCCCTGAAGACCCTGCTCGAAGAACCCTGTCTCCAAAGGAACCCGAGTCACCTACCGGTAGTTGCAACCGGTAATGCTTCGAGAAGGTATGCAGCGACTTCCATGTCGCCGCGCGACAGATTTCCTGAATGGGAACATGTTGAGACTCTGCCCGGGACGTGGCCAGGGCACGCAACGAATGAGCCCGGACTCCCTCCGGGGGCGCCTTCCCGGCACCGATGTAGGCCGAGGAAACCGCATCCTTGAGCCAACGTGCGATAGTCGTCTTAGACGCTTGCCGTCCTTTTCTTATTGCCGGACCAAAGCACAAAGAGATGGTCGGAAGCCCGGAACTCATTGGTCACTTCCAAGTAGTGCAGCAGAGAGCGCTTCACATCGAGACGCCGGAGGGCCTGAGGCGCATCCGACGGGAAGGCCGGCAACTCCACCCACTGGTTCAAGTGGAAGGACGACACCACTTTAGGTAGGAAAGAAGGCACCGTACGAATAGAAACTCCCGAATCCGTGAAGCGTAGAAACGGTTCCCGGCACGAAAGCGCCTGAAGCTCGGAGATGCGTCTCGCCGAGGCTATGGCGACCAGGAACACCGTCTTAAGTGTGACATCTTTGAGGGAGGCCTGCCGCAGTGGTTCGTAGGGAGCCTGTCCAAGGAGGCGGAGAACCAGGTTGAGATTCCAGGAGGGATAGGGATGCCGCACCGGCGGCCGCAGGTGTTTGACTCCCTTGAGGAAGCGCGAGACGTCCGGATGAGACGAAAGGTCAGGTTGCCCCGTGGTACGAGCCAGAGAGGCTAGAGCCGAGACTTGCACACGCAGGGAGTTGTAGGAGAGGCCCTTCTCCAAGCCCTCCTGGAGAAAGGCTAGGACCTGACGGAGCGAAGGTGTGGTCGCGGATGCTCCGTGCCCGGCACACCAGATCTCAAACACCTTCCAGACCCGTACATAGGCGACTGAAGTGGAGGTCTTACGCGCCTTGAGCAGCGTGTCTACCACGGTTACTGTGTATCCTTTGCGCAGGAGACTCTGCCTCTCAAAAGCCAAGCCGCGAGACAAAAGTGTTCCGCCTGGTCCGAAAATACCGGACCCTGATGGAGCAGCCGCGGGAGGTGTGACAATCGTAGAGGTCCGTCCACTACCAAGTTGAGTAGATCCGCAAACCACGGACGCCGCGGCCACTCTGGCGCCACCAGGATGACCTGCCCTGGATGATCCTCTATCTTCCGCACCACCTTGCCCACCAGAGGCCACGGAGGAAAGACGTACAGCCGAAGACGAGGGGGCCAAGGTAGAACCAGGGCATCCACTCCTTCCGCCCCGTGGTCCCTTCTGCGACTGTAGAACCGCGGGGCCTTTGTATTGCAAGCCGTCGCCATGAGATCCATGGCGGGCGTTCCCCAGCGCCGAGTGATGAGCGACATTGCCTCGTCGGAGAGAGCCCATTCCCCTGGGTCCAGCGTCTGCCGACTCAGGTAGTCTGCCTGAATATTGTCCACACCTGCGATGTGGGAGGCCGCTAGGCGGTCGAGGAACTGCTCCGCCCAGGCCATGAGACGGGCCGCTTCGACGGCCACGCCCGGGCTCTTGGTGCCTCCCTGACGGTTGATGTAGGCTACCGTGGTCGCATTGTCCGAGAGAACGCGGACCGCCCGCTGGCGGATGAGGGGCAGGAATTGAATGAGAGCCAACCGGACTGCCCTGGTCTCCAGGCGGTTGATCGACCAGGCCTTCTGTTCCTGTGTCCACTGCCCCTGTGCCGAGCTTCGGAGACACACGGCCCCCCAGCCGGTCAAACTGGCATCGGTAGTGACCACGATCCACTCCGGCGACTCCAGGGGGCACCCCTGTGCCAAGTTCCTGGGGTCCAGCCACCAACGAAGGCTGAGTCTGGCCGCCGGCGGAAGGGGGTAGGATCGCCTGATAGTCCTGCGAGACCGGTTTCCACCGCGAGAGTAGCGCCATCTGTAGGGGCCTCAGGTGTGCAAAGGCCCACGGCACTAGGTTGATGGCGAAAGCCATCGATCCCAGGATCTGCAGATAATCCCTCGCTGTTGGAACTGGGAGAGCGGCAAAGTTGCAAATTTGCTCTCTGAGCATCTGGGCCTTGTCCGGCCGCAAGAAGACCTTGCCTTGAGCGGTGTCGAAGCGCGCGCCCAGGAAGTCCAACTGCTGCGACGGAAGGAGACTGCTCTTGCCGAAGTTGACTACCCAGCCGAGAGACTGCAGAAAACCGACCACCCTGTCGACTGCTTGCTGCCCTTGAGAGAAGGTCTTCGCTCGGATGAGCCAGTCGTCCAGGTATGGATGTACTAAAATCCCCTCTCTTCGGAGCGCGGCCGCCACAACCACCATTATCTTGGTGAACGTCCTGGGCGCCGTTGCCAACCCGAAAGGGAGGGCCTGGAACTGGAAGTGTTGATCCAGTATCTTGAAGCGGAGGAGCCGGTGATGGACCGGGTGGATCGGAATGTGTAAGTAAGCCTCCGTCAGATCCAGGGAGGCCAGAAACTCCCCCTGATGAACCGCCGCGATGACTGACCGAAGAGTTTCCATACGGAACCGGGGTATCCGGAGGGCCTTGTTGACTTCCTTGAGGTCTAAGATGGGACGAAAGGATCCATCTTTCTTGGGCACCACGAAGTAAATGGAATAATGACCCGAGCCCACTTCTCCGGAGGGGACGGGTGAGATGGCCCCCAGGGCTAGGAGACGGTGCAGTGTGCTTTGTACTCCCACTCGCTTGTGACTCGCCCCGCAGGGTGAGAAGACGAATCTTTCTTTGGGGGGATACCGCAAATCCAAAGCGTAGCCTTGCCTTAGAATGTCTAGGACCCATTGGTCCGTGGTGATGTTGGCCCACTCCTCGTAAAACCAGGCTAGTCGTCCTCCGATCCTCGGGAGGGGGGAGTGAGCCGGCCTGACATCATTGGGTAGACTTGCCGGAGGGGCCCGGAGCCGAGGAGTCCCTGGCTGGTCTGCGGCCCCGAAAGGACCGAGTCCATGACTGAGACCTGTTCGAGGGATTTCTCGGCCCCTGAGACCTGGAACCCCGAAATCGCCGTTGAGAGCGGGACCGATTCCTGGAGAAGGAAGTAGACGGACGATACGACCGCTGGCGGTCCTCGGGCAATCTGTGTACGGAATTTTCCCCCAGGGATTTGATGATCTGGTCAAGATCCTCACCGAAGAGGAACCTACCCTTGAAAGGTAGAGACCCTAGGCTGGATTTGGACGAAGCGTCCGCCGCCCAATTACGAAGCCACAGCAGGCGCCTGGCGGAAACAGCCGAAACCATGGTCCTTGCCAGGACTCGCAGTAAATCGTGGAGGGCATCAGCCCCGTAGGCAATGACGGCCTCCAGCCGGTCCGCTTGCGCCGCTTCTTCCGGTGGTAGTTGCTGTGAAGTCAGGAGCTGCTGCACCCACCGAAGTCCGGCTCGCTGGGTAAGGGAGCCACAGATAGCAGCACGGACCCCCAGCGCCGAGACCTCGAAAATCTTTTTGAGGCAGACTTCCAGCTTTCTGTCCTGTACATCCCGGAGGGCCGTTCCCCCTGTCACGGGAATTGTGGTCCTCTTCGTGACGGCAGAGACTGCCGAGTCGACCTTGGGTACTTTAAGCAGATCCAAGAAGTCGCCGGGAAGAGGGTAGAGTTTGTCCATTGCTCTGCCCACTCTGAGAGAGGCCTCCGGCGTGTCCCACTCCCGCACCAAAAGATGGAGGAACGACTCATGAATCGGGAACGTTCGCGCCAGAGGACGTAAGCCCGCCAGGACCGGGTCCCCTTTTGAACTAGCGGAGGCTACGGAGGGGGCTGGGGGCCCCGGCGGTTCGACGGGCGGATCGAGATCCAATTCCTGGAGGACGTGTGGGATGAGGTCCGACAGCTCCTCCTTACGGAAGATCCGGAGCACCCGTGGGTCGTCACACTCCAGGTGCGCTGCCAGGAGCGAGTCATCGTCAGCCGTGGAGGCCGGATCGTTCCCAGGGTCCTGCGTTGGATCCACTCCGCTGGGTGGGAGAGCCAGGAGCGTCTTATGGCCACCCCCAGATGGCGCTGGATTGGCCCCCCCCCCCCATAAGTCGGGGAATCTTCGCGGGCGTGGGGTTCGCTGGAGCACCCCCTGGGGATCCCCCCGCCGGCTGCAGGCTTTGGAGGTACGCCTGGTGCATCAAAAGGACAAAATCCGCCGTAAACCCCCCTGCCGGTGGAGGGACTGCGAGCGAGAGGTCCGTGGAGGGGCCCGCAGCGATGGAGGGGGACGATGGCGCTGGTATCGGCCTGAAACGCGGCGAAAAACCATGTGGGGACTCCTCCGCCTCCGAATCAGCCGCGCTCTCCAGCTCTAAGATGGCCGCCGCTCCCGCCAAAGAAGGGGGCGGGGCCTTTCCCCTGGAGCCGCGGCGATCGGAGCATGCCGGCGAAAAAGTCGGGGAAGCCGATCCGGTCTCTCCCCCGGGGAGGCCAACCCCGGAGGACCCGTCTCGCGATCCGCCCTGCCCCGGGTCGGGGCCGGGAGACCCCTTAGAGCGCTGCATGGCGCGCGGCCGGAACGAAGATTCCCCTCAGCGACCGCCCCTAGGCCGGGGCTGAGCACTGCGCGCCGCGGGAGGAGCGAGCTCGTCCGCCCAGGCTCTACCAGGCACCCTCCCCGTAGGAGCAGCAGGGGAATGAGACTTCCCTGCTGCCGCGGCCCCGGGGAATGAAACGTCGCGGGGCCGAGGGGGAGGGAATGCGAATCGCGGCGCGCCGGAGGGGAGAGGCTGGCCCCACCAGCATCCACCTAAGCCGTCCGACGGCGATCCTGTAAAAAAAATTCCACACAAACTCACCGCCGGAAGGGAGGAGAAAAGGGAGAAACAGGTAGGCAAGAAAACATACCCAGTCCCGCTGGCAAGCTGACAAGGACAGGGAGGCCCGGGCAGGGCTCCAGGCTCCCTGAAGTGATAGGCAAAAAAAAATTTTCCCTTTTTTTTTTTTTTTTAATTTAATAAATTTAGCAGCCCAGGTCCGCTTGATCCAGTCAAAGAAGAAATAGGAGAGAGTAAAAAATGTAGCAAAAGCCACACACTGGGGAAGCAAAGGTTCCCCCACTCACATCTGCTGGAGTCAGAGAGATACTGAGGATCCCTAGGGGGTGCACAGGCTTATATGTCAGCACCCCTGGAAGTTTGCTCTGACTCCATCTGCTGGACGGGGGACATAACCCACGGTCTGGACTGATCCTAGTACGTACAGGGAATAACAGGTTCGCTGACGTCACCCTCGATATTCACCTGCGCTGTTGGTGCAGACAGGGCCTGTTTTAGCTTCTTGCATGCTCTGGTGCTGAGGAATGCAACTTAACTCCTTTTTTGCTGGATGGGGAACAACACCTGCATCAAAACTCGCCCAAGCTATAGCCACCTACCATGAGAGGACTCTGCCTTTTTGATTTAATTAATTATCCCTCAACTGGCGAAAGCTTCCTTTTTACTGACCCACAGACGTGAGAACTTGCATGCTGTCAGTGTGTAAGTACCCTTGGAGGCATTCGGGCACAGCTAGGTATATCATGTGAGGGGGCCTAAGCAACAAACACAGCCGTCCTGCTGCCCAGATTAAGTCATCTTGCAAGAGCAGCAGGGGCATCTTTTGAAACTTGGCTTACTAATTGCCCCTGAGAAGAATTAGGTTGAATTACATTTTTGAGATATAAAAGAAATGTTTTTTTGGAGACTTGCAAAAAAAAACGAAAAAAAAAAACAAAACTTCGAACAAAGTAGGAAAGAAAAAAAAAATTAGTAAATGAAATCAAAGGCAAAAATTGGAAGAAGCAGAAACCATGTCCTTTCGTACAAGAAAAAAAAAAAAAAAAGACTAAGGAACACCCACTCAGACAAGTCTGTATGGTTTTCCAGGGCTCAGAGAAATTTTCTGTCTTTGCGCCATCGCATGCTGGCACCCGCACATGGGGCTGATTACTGTCCTGCTTTCTACGGAGAACAACCTTTCAACACAAGCACCCCCAACAACAAAATAGTCCTCCTGTGAGAAATCACATTTCTCTTCTCATAGTTCTGAACGACAGTCCCCCCTGTCTTTTCCACCTTAGCCAAAATAAATACACTGGGGTCAGCGTGGGCCTGTGATGGTGAAAAATAAACACAATGAGGTTTGTGGGGATGTCTTAAATTTGTTTGCAGTGCTTTGCTGACAGAGTGCCAGTGCAAACACTGATGCACTGACACACAGAGCTCCATCACGATCTCTGAATTCAAAAACCATTGGTGGGAATAAACCACCACCAGAGGGGCAGCTGGTGGCAACAGAAGACTCACCTGAGGAGGGGAGGACTGTGCTAGTGCATTTGATATGACAAATGAGAATATACAGTTTGAAGCACAAAAATCACATTTGGAACATTACTGAGCTGTGAACTGACTTTCTGAGCATAGTACTAGCAAGTAGCAACTCATTTATAATAATTATTTCCACCAAGAAGAACATGCCAAGGGTCCCTAATGTTTCCTCATAAGGCAGCCTAAACTATACCAAAACTCACCTAACCTCTATACTGTCCCCAAAACATAACATTAGTCCAGCCATGATGATTCTTTGAGAAGAAGAACGTCAACACGTAGTAAGCAGCATTTAATTTTAGTTTTTTACATAGTTAATAATGTTATAAGTGTACACTAGTAAAAGTAAATTATTAAAACTGCCCAGTATAATTTAGCCATAACAGTCATAGTCATAAATATCCTAAATCAGACTCTCCAACTGAATTGTATACCTCGTTTGGAAGATTTTTTGAATCAAAAATTCAAAATGTAATTAAAACATTCCCAATATCTCGTCCACTAACTTCATCTATCCCACAGATTCAGACTTGGGACACTTTCGAGACAGTGGCCAGCACTGAAATCTTACAAATAGTCTCTAAAATGAAACCTTCCTCTCATCCACTTTCACCCTGTTCTTTCAGTCTTCTCAAGGCAATCAAAGACGACATAGCCTTACCACTTGCTAACACTACCAATTCTTCATTTATTACTGGCACCTTACCAGACTCCTTAAAAATTGCCGCTGATACTCCAATCCCTAAAAAAATTACCAATATTCTGGATTTCTCCAATTTTCGTCCAATCTTCTCCTCACCATTCCTTGCCAAAATAACCGAGTCGTTTTAGAACAGCTCACAATCTTCCTTGACGACCACTCACCACTAGATCAATATCAATTGGGTTTTAGACCTAACTACAGTACAGAAATGCTTTTACTCTCTAGCACTGATATCATTCATCGTGGATTCGATACAGGAACTTCATATAGCTCTATTTTTCTAGATCTCTCTGCAGTTTTCGATACAATAAATCATGAAATCCTACTTGCTCGCCTCTCCAACATAGGTATATCTGGGATAGTACACACTTGGTTTCAATCATATCTAACAAACAGGTACCAACAAATCATAAATCAAGCAAGTCCACTCCTTTTCCTCTAAATGCAGGAGTTCCACAAGGATCTGCTCTATCAGCGGCCTTATTCAATATATCTCTCACATCTATTTGTCAATTGTTATCGACTCTTGGCATTTCATATTGTTTTTATGCTGATGATATTCAATTCTATTTCCCAACTAAGCACAATTGGAACTCAACCCTAAAATTTCTCTAACTTTGCCTATCAAGAGTAAAAAAAATGGCTATTGCACAATAAACTTAGCTTAAATCTTTCAAAAACTGGAATGATGATTTTAGGAAACCTATGATTTGACAATATTCCCAAATCTATCCTAACTGACAACATAACTATCAATTTTTCTAAACAGGTACGCAATCTTGGCAATATACTGGACCCGAAGCGAGATTTATCCATGCACATTAAATCTCTAACCAAATCTTCCTTCCACAAAAACTTGGACTTCTCAAACATATCAAGCCACTACTCGATCCTACTCTTTTCTGCCCAGTACTTCAATCTTACCCTTACCAGTTTATACTGTACTCTTTGTATTTAGGTTTACCATCCACTTCAGCTCTTACAGAATGATGCAGCATGGCTGCTTTCCAACCGTACGCTCCATGATCATATATCTCTGGGACTTTTTCAATTGCACTGGCTACCTATCAAATGGCGCATTCAATATAAAACCTAGATGATCGTACACAATTTCATTTATAAGAATAACATTTCCTGGTTGTTTGCACATTACACTTATATACTCCCTGTAGAAACCTCAGATCTACAAATCAGCTTCTTTTGCAAGTTCTATCCCCAAAAGCAACCAGACTGACTATGACAAGAGGGTGTGCCTTTTCAGTCGTAAGCCCTCTATTATGGAACACTTTACCCCTTGACATAAGATTACACTTAAAATGACATATTTTACTTTTATTTTATGTTTACTATTTAATTATGTATGTTTTACTTGTAACCTGCCCCGAACTTTGAAGGGTGCGGGAAATAAATACTTTTTAAATAAATAAATCAATAGCCATTCTTTACTACACTTTGCTAACCCACTGGCAGCAGACGTCTCTGGCCGATACTCACTTGACATCAACGATATCATACATTTTCTTCAAGAAGTCAGAGTCCAAGTGGTTGTGTTCGCTGGTAAGAGTATGGAAATACACAATCACAAACTCCTTTACAGCAATATGATCCATTACATGGATAAAATATAAGAGAGCCTGCAATGGTGAAGGGAATAAAATAAGCTCTCATCAGGAATTTTCAGAATCATCAAGTCAATGTCACACCCAACACTCCTATGCTGGAGAGATCTTTACGCTGTGAGCAATCACTACCAGAGATCTAAGGCCTTCCTCCCTGGGAAATTGGAATATCGGAGCACTAAGGGAAAAGAAAGTCTACAATATTGCTAGAACACTAACTGCAATGTTACTATTTGCTACCACTACTATAGAAAGGTAGGAGCTCCTCTGGATATTTAAGTGCTAAAGCTGGCAGCAACTTAGGAGAGAGCACAACCCACAGCCAAAAGCAGAAGCTAAAATTATTTTCTTTTTATAGTTAACATCGAGTATTACATTTACAAATGCCAGTTTAAAGAAAAACATACACTCAGTGAAAAGCAGGGCTTTGCACATCAATAGGAGTTACAGAAAGCAGAAAAAGCCCATCAGGGATCCTGCTGCCGCAGCCAGGTGGGGATTTATTTAATGGAAGAGGGGGGATGAGTGAAACAGATCAGGCTTACCTTCTCCATGTCTATTAGTGTTACAGGAATGTTTCGTCCGACTACTACCATAACTGTTCGGCCATAGTTATCCACACCTGCAGACAAGTGGAGACATAAACACAGCTCGGCCTGATAAGTTGTTATAACACACGTTGGCGATTTCACTGAAGTCATTAAAGTGGGGTGGCGCAGAGCCTGGCCTGCTAAGAGGTTGCACACGTCGGAAGACAGAGAACAAGGTGTCTTCGTATCCCTGCTACATGTAATCCCATTCCCGGCACACCAGCTTTTAGAACAGCTGTAGGACTACATGTATTCATGTGATTTGGTACAAAGACAGACTAATTCTTCAAGTCACTTGATCCGCCCCATCTACTTGTTGGGAATCAGCGACACGTGCAGCAGCATTCACAGGTTTGTAGGGAACTGAAAGGGGCTAGGATGTGAACACTTCTGCTATAGATCCTGGAAATGGACAGAAACTAGCAGCTTCTTCTTTTTAAGTCCCTACGGACCTGAGCCAGACTGGAACAGGTGGCCTAAAGGTGAAAGGCTCTGGAACACAGACGATCCCCTACAGCCATGGATCGTGCTGTGATCTGGAAACTGCTGGGAGTATGGCCATCCACACAGCCAAATGTACAAATATCCCCCCCCCCCCCCCCAAAGACATCTACTGGGGAAAGACCATAATATGTTGAACCTTTTTATGGTTTCATCTCAAAATAGACTATGGTATCTGTGCCGGTTTAATCAGTTATAGTTTGCAGCTTAGACAGCACATACAAGCTGAGTCAGTAAAAGTCATGGGAGAGCGCCCACTCTCCTGTGCGCGCGATTCAGTATTTAAATGAGGGCCAGCAGTAAAAAGAGGCGGTAGGGTCACTAGCGCGTCCCTAGCGCCTTTCTTTGGACAGGAGCGGCGGCTGTCAGCGAGTTTGACAGCAGATGCTCAATTTTGCCGGCGTCGGTTCTCAAATCCGCTGACAGCCACGGGCTTGGAAACCGGATGCCGGCAAAACTGAGCGTCCGGTTTTCAAGCCGCGGGCCGATTTTAAATTTTTTTTTTATTTTAATTATTTTTAACTTTTGGGACCTCCGACTTAATATCACCATGATATTAAGTTGGAGGGTGCACAGAAAAGCAGTTTTTACTGCTTTTCTGTGCACTTTCCCGGTGCCGAGAGAAATTAACGCCTACCTTTGGGTAGGCGCTAATTTCTGAAAGTAAAATGTGCGGCTTGGCTGTACATTTTACTTTCTGTAACTCGCAGGAATAACTAATAGCGCCCGCAACATGCATTTGCATGTTGCGGGCGCTATTAGTTTCGGGGGGGGGGGGGGTTGGACGCGTTATTTTCAACCCCTTACTGAATAAGGGGTAAAGCTAGCGCGTCAAAAACGCACATCCAAACGCGGGCCAACAGTGCGTTCCGCCGGAGCACACTGTACTGTATCGGCCCGATAGTGCTTGCCTATGTGATTACTTTAGAATTTCTCTCCACATAGTATGTTAATGCCCTCTACTGGGCTGTCATAGCAGCCGAATATCACTAGGGAGCCAGTACATTCATTTGATTCATTCAAAAAGCAACATCTCATTTTTAACATTTTAACTATGGCTGGTTTTAGGCCATTATGCACAAAAATCATTTCTGTTTCTGCCCCCGTAAAAAGTAAGACCCAAATAATATATGACCACCGTTCAGGGAAACACTAGTATACAACAAATCAGACCAACAAAATAGCTAGTGTTATGAAATACTTTTGCTTTTCTTTTTTGTTTTTAAAAAACAATTCAATAATGAAACAATTTTTGTTGGAGAGGAAGAGACCTCAGTACTGGCAAGAAATGTCAAAGACTGAGTCCTAATCCAGTTGGAGGCTGTCACTGGCATAAAATTTTTTATGAAAAATCCATTTCTTTTTTTCTTTTCCCTTTATTTCAATTCATTTATCAAAAATGCCTGTGTTTTATATAAAACGCAGAAGTATGCCCAGTAATGCAAATATTCAGGTGATTGGAAAAGTGCCTAAAAAGTACACTTATCTGATTTCACAATTGCTTCTCGTCATTAAATTTTGCCTCTGGTTTCTATGATGTCAAAAAAGCACAGAAGTTGCCAACATTTTGCAGTGTTGCTGCATCAGGGCATAAAATCACTTTTTTTTAAATCACAATCTTTGAACACAATTCTCTCTTGCTTTATTCTTTATGGCTATATGGGCAGGCATTTTTGTCATCATAGATACCAGAGGTAAAATTTAATCATGAGAAGTAATCTCCTGAATATTTTCATAAACATTTTTTTTAAAAATGAGAGTTTCTTTTACACTGGTGACTGCACCAATTGGATTAGGATTCAGTCTTTGACATTTGCTGCCAGTATTGAGGTCTTTTCCTCTTGAATAAAAATTGTTTATTCATTATTTAATTGTTTTTTTAAACAAAAAAGAAAAGGAAAATTATTTCAATATTTCATAACACTAGCTATTTTGTTGGTCTGATATCTACAGACCCAAACCTGGCACAGTGTTACCCATGGCTTTCCAATTATGTTAGCATACATTGAGTTATAGCGATATCAACCCTGATATAAAGACACCAGGATTCTTACAGAGGAACGGAGTGCTGAATTGTTCTTTAGGCTAGCTTTAAGGAGGAAGGGAAAATCCAGGGGATCCTACTCCCAGTAGGCGCTGCAAACCAAGAGTAAGAATAAGGTTGGCCTTCTATGTCCTCATACCGTAAATATTCAAACAGAAATCAGACTGGCAAGAGATTAAAATGGAAGATGGATTTGTAATGACATGGTATAAATCTTTACATTCACACTGCTTTGAAAAAGGGTCATTCACTAGCAAATAATACTATGATGAGCATTTACGAATGTTTCAGGGGCAGCCTGGATGTTATGAAATGATCTTTGTGGGTAAGATTGTGTAGTGAGTTTATGCGATGTTACAACAAGTGGCATGACTGCCACACAATAATGTACATGTACTGCGATTAGCATGTCTGCCACCCTAAAGTGCATGACTTAAAGGTAAATTTTAAGACCTGTGCACGGGCGTCCATGTCCGTGCATGGACGTGCCAATTTTATATCATGTGCACGCATGTTATAAAATCCATTACCTGCATGGCGACGCGGTAAGTCTTAGTCCCAGTTCCCTCCCAGGCTGCTCCTTTATCGGAGCAGCCTGGGAGGGAATTTCCTAAACCCCCTGACCTAAACTGCCTCCCCCCCCTTTTCTCCTACTAACCCAGACTCCTAAAACCCAGCTAACTACCCTTTTTTTTTTGTTTTAAAACTTATCTACTTTCGGAGGCAGCAGCGGGACAGCGCCTAATGGCCAATGGGGTATGGTGATGCATGGGCAGGTCCCAGCCTGCCCATGCATCACCATACCCCGACTCCGGCTCGCCCCTTTTTCTAACATCCTATCTTCGGCACATACCAGGAGATACATGCGTATCTCCCGGATTTCACGTGTGCAGGGCTTTTTAAATTAGCCCTTCAGCTAGGACTCAAAATGCTGCACTACTTGTGCTATGACAACACAAAGGGTCAAGATCGCCAAATCTTCTTTAACGTAATACGTAAATGACACACAAAAGAAGAAATGATAAATGTTTAATAATTAGTATAAATTATTTGTGCAATCACGTATGAAACATGTATCTAAATAATTACAATCTAACACACACACACCCCCTCACACATTACACCTAAAACCATGTTCATACGCATTTAAAGTTCATTACATTTTCATACATTTTTTTAGACAATACAAGTTATTAATTCATAATTCAAATAAATGAATATTATGTAAATTTATCTGAAAAAACATGAGATTCTAAAATCCACTCCTTATTCAAGAAGCACAGGATATTTAGAAGTCAAGTCCATGTGTACTTGACTTCTAAATATCCTGTGCTTCTTGAATAAGGAGTGGATTTTAGAATCTCATGTTTTTTCAGATAAATTTACATAATATTCATTTATTTGAATTATGAATTAATACATTGTATTGTCTAAAAAAACATTTATGAAAATGTAATGAACTTTAAATGCATATGAACATGCTTTTAGGTGTAATGTGTGTGTGTGAGGGGGTGTGTGTGTGTTAGAGAGATTTTAATTGTTTAGGTACGGGTTTAATATGTGAGTGCACAAATAAATGTTTAATAATTAGTATAAATTAGCACTACTTGTGCTGGCATATTGTCAGATATGGTTTCAATTGCATAATGCCACTGTACTGTGTTCGATATTGTATGTGTTGGTTCAGGCTTTAATAGTCTTCATCATATTTCAGTCTTTTGTTAAGCCACCTGAATCAGAAAAGGCTTAAATTAGGATACCGCTTACACAATGCTGGTGCAGATTTGGACAGACAGCTTGGACGTGCTGGCTCCCCCTTCCCCCCTGTTCTGCTGGTTTGCCTTCTGCCATCTGTAGCTCTTGGGGCTTGCAGGCACTTCGCTTCCCGGTGGCTTTCATGACTACTGAAAGTGATGCAGGAAGCCGTAAGATTCTGAAATCCTGTTTCCAAGTCCGTAGCAGTGGTTAGCAGGCTGCGGCCACAAGAAAGCTTAAGGAAGCCATCCAGGGTTGGAAGCCTGCTCTCATTCGTCCTGATTTCCCCTCTCATTTATCAACATCTGATTATTGCTTTACACTTTTCTACGATTGCATGCATGTTTGCTTGTTTATCCCACTGATTTCTTTGTGAGGCTCCCCGAGTAAGGTGCCTTATAAGTAGCACAATTAAAATACATTTTAGGCGGATTGTTTCATACAGCAGTCAGCAATTACTTAAAATTGTTAAGTCAGAAACATGGAACTTTTAGGGCCACATTCATTTTCTTCACATCCAAAATAGAGCGAGCGGTCCCTTCTTTCTTTAACACGATGAAAGAAATGGAGTGCCTTCCTGTGCCTCAATCCTTGCAAGGAGCTGGGACTATGGCTCCCAGCCGCTGCAGCCGGTCTAGAATTTCCTGAATGGCTGGCTGCTTGGTAAGGAGGTGTGCAAGGGGAAACAAGAAAGACGTCCCGGATCGGACAAGCAAATTCTAAAGCGTAGCCCTCTTTTACCACACTTAGAACCCACTGGTCCATGGTAATTTTGATCCACTCCTAACCACCCCGGCAAGAAAAAGCAGAGAAAGACAAGGGGTCTAGGCTAAAAAAAACTGCAGAGCTGTTAACGGGATTCAAACTGTCTCGGCCGCCTCAAGAAAGGGAGGGATCTGGACCACCAGATTTATACCCATTCGCCAAGGGACAGAGTGTACAAAAAGATCATTAACCCCCAAGCTTGTCCACCTCAGACCAAGGGGGACAGTCCCACCAGGACCTAGGAAAATTTATCCTAGGTAAATTTATCTTACTTTTTTTTTTTTTTTTAAAACACCAGAACTGCAGGTTTTGCACCATCTACCATCTGCTGGAGACAGGTCAATAGCGAGGGACTGCAGGTGGCATGCTGGGTTATGTGGCAGTGGCAGTGAAACTTTCTCTGTCTCCGTCTGCTGGTGGGGATGCAAAACCCAGGAGTCTGGACTGATCCGAGTACATACAGGGAAATTACTGTATTTCATTAATGTGTTCACCAAAAAAAACCCAACCGAAATGGTTGAAAACTCACCTGTCTGGTACAAAGCTCTTAGAGCTGCAATATCGGACAGGTCTTCCGTTCTAGCTCGAGATAACCAGCGATTATAACTAGAAAATAAGAAAAGCAAACAAACTGAGTTAATTCCCCATGATTTTGAAAGAATTTTTTTTTCTGTGGCAGAATCAAATATATCTCAGTACCCTCAACAAGACCCTTCCCCTTCTTCTACTTAAGGCAGGTAACAGAAGGAAGAGACACAAGTGAAAAGCAAGGCAAGGCGACAGCACACAGATTCAGGCTACAGCCCTCAACCCCTCTCATCCCAAGTTCTATCAATGCCCTAGAGCAGCAGACTACACATTTAACAAATTGTTTTTGGTTTTTTTAATATCAATTTTACAAAATAATCCAAGTACCCCACTTATTAAGAAACAGCATTTGTGAGCGATTACTAATGCACAAAAAGAAAAATACAACTCATGCTTTATCAGACCCCAAGTCAGAGGGGGATAAAACAGTAGATCAAAGGAAATAATAAACAATAGTTGAAATAACAAAAGGATGACTAAGTCCTGGTAGATTTTCTTAAACTAAAGCGTCTATTATCCAATAGAAGAAGAGGCAGCACCGAGAACAGGGGCTTCAGAGCCGTCTCTACGTTGTTGTTTCTCAGATAAAACAAAGTGGATAATTGAGAAGGGTAAAAAAACAAAACAAAACCATGTTTGACCCCTTGGAACTTTATCACACATTTTATGGGAAATTAAGCCAAACCAAAGCTCCCACATGCAAACAACCAGAATGGAGTAACAGAAATTTCTTCCTTTTAGATCGAGTAGCTTTGAATACATACGGGGTAAATACGGACTTTTAAACCTTAAATAAAGACTCCCTATTACGGAAGAAAAGCTTCAAAATATAGACTCGGTCACAATCTAAAGCCAAAGTTGCTATCAAACTTGAGGGCAAAACAGATTCGTCTCTAGATTTTTCCAACTGCCGTCAAATTAGTTATATCCAGGGAAACTTGAGGAAAATTAAGGTCTTGCGAAACATTTTTCGACGGCGAATAATAAGCTTTGGAAATTGGAGGTATTAGATGTTCAGGTATTTTCAATACTTCAAGAAAATATAACCTCAACATTTCAATAGGAGAAACCATTTGGTTCCTGGGAAAATTAATAAGCCTAATATTTCTTCTTCTGACAACATTCTGATGCCCATTAGCAAGGGAACTTGTAGAGTCTTGAAGTGAATTAATTCCTGATTCCAAAATCTGAACTTTCTGAGATGTAGTAGAAGCCTGTTCCTGTGGCTAGTGAACTGCCAAACCTTGAAATTGGCCTACAAACAGACCCAGATGAGAAGCTTAGTCAAAGCCTCCAAAATGAGATCTAAAGTTACCCAAGGAGGTCTAACCAGAAGAAAGGGCTGTAGAATCTCCGATGAACCCTGTTCCACAGACCTTGAGGAAAAGAGAAGGGAAGCCTCAGATAGATGCGCATACCACCTCCCATGGCACCGGATGCCGCCAAGTTCTCCGCAACAGACAGCATAGACTCCCACTAGACCAGCACATCTGTGGGGTGCTGTATGTTGTCCCTCTGCTGCAACAATGTCATGGAGGTAGCCTCAAAAACAGGAGGGCCCATACCCGTCCATTGAGTAATCTGACACTGCTCCAGGGTGAGCGTGACTTCCAGGTCTGGGGTGGGAGACTGTGAACCTTCGACCTGCTCACCGCCCAACGACTGCAATCTGGAGTCATGCTGAGAGCCTGACTGTCAGAGCAGATGTCGATCTATCAGCTTACTTGGTGCTGGTTCTCTCAATGCACTCGGGTAAGTACGGGCCTTCTCCTTCCTCTTGCCCATAAAATGGAGGAAGGAAAGAGTTCCAAGGGGTTAAAAACAGCAAAGTGAGGAAGGGAGCTCCAATGCTGAACATCAGTGTGCGACCATCTTGGATCCAAATTGTTTTTGTTTTTTTAAATAAGAAACTGAATTAAACTGTTCAATTAGAAGTCAAAGAGGAATGTTTTAATGTGCTTTCCGAATGGTTGTTTTTTCCATCAATCCTAGTGTCATGCCTGTAAATGCTCTTACTATGGTGGAACTCAGCTAGGGCCTGATGGATAGAAATAAACTGTAAGGTGTATAAGTAAGTGACTGGCAATAGAAAGATATTTTACAGGAAAGCTCAAATGTACAGAAGCTTAAGCAAGCGCAACTATGAAGTGGGAGCACTCTGCATCTGACTCCTCCCAACACATATGGAGAGGACTCACTTTCTCTGGTGCTGTTTCTTCAGAGCTACCTCAGACATCTGACCTTGAAGGATCAGACGCCTCTGCTTGTCAACATCTTCTTCCATGCGAGCAAAGGCATGGGAGCCAATGAAAGACAAATCCACTTCCAATTCATGATCTGAGCCATCTGAAAAGACAAGAGTACACAAATAAAGTGGGGGGTTTTGGCAACTAGAACTTGGGTCAGGGGACTAAACACTGGTATGAATCACTCACTGCAGATCTTGAATAAACTGTGTCCTTAATTTGTCAATCTCTCATCAATATGATGGTACATATGAAGACTGCAAATCATGGACATCCAATTAGATTTTACTGTAAAAATCTGTTGATCTAACTCTACCAAGTCTTCTGTGGGGATTTTCCTGCGTGAAGTGGTACATAGCTATAAGCAGGCAAAAATCAGCAGAGGACACATTAAAGGAAATGTCAGGATTTAAAAATAGCTAAAATTAAATTATGTCATGTGCAAGCTGCACATTGACGGGCGGATTTTAAAAGCCTTGCTTGCGTAAATCCGCCCGGATTTATGCAAGCAGGGCCTTGCGCGCCGGCGCGCCTATTTTCCATAGGCCGCCGGCGCGCGCAGAGCCCCGGGGTTTTTCGAAGGGGGCGTGTCGGGGGCAGGACCGGATGATGCAGCGTTTTGGGGGCGGGGCTTCTGCCCGGGGCATTTCGGGGGCATGGCCGCGCCCTCCGAAACCGCCCCCGGGTCAAGTCTCGGCACGCCAGCAGCCCGCTGGCGCGCGTAAATTTACGTCTCCCTCCGGGAGGCGTAAATCCGTGGATAAAGGTAGGGGGGGTGGGTTTAGATAGGGCCGGGGAAGGGAGGGGAAAGTGAGGGGAGGGCGAAAGAAAGTTCCCTCCGAGACCGCTCCGAAATCGGAGCGGCCTCGGAGGGAATGGTGACAGGCTGCGCGGCTCGGCGCGCGCCGGCTGCCCAAAATCGGCAGCCTTGCGCGTGCCGATCCAGGATTTTTAGAAGATACGCGCGGCTACGCGCGTATCTTCTAAAATCCAGCGTACTTTTGTTTGCGCCTGGTGCGCAAACAAACGTACACGAACGCGCTTTTTTTTTTTTAAAATCTACCCCTGAGTAAGGAAGAATTGCACATTTCTATCTGACCACTACAAAATCTGTAAACCTAATTTATTCATTTAATTTTACATTTATAAAGCACCTTTATGAATCAACAAATTTATCCAAAGTGGTGCAGATATAAATATGTCAAGAACAAAATAAAATCAGTATACTAATACTCCGCCTCATCAACTAAGCACCAGCAGCATAGCTAGACATATCACATTAGCACAAAATGTGCCCAAATACAATAAAATACATTTTTTGCAATTGCTGCTGCCCCAAAATTACTAAGCAGTGTTTTCTCTTTTCTCAGTAACAAGCAGGAGCAAGTCCCAAATCCTGTTCAATTAAAGAAACCAATTCTCAGATCAGTGTGGCTCACCATCAGGGAGACCCGGTTTTTCACTGATCCGGATTTGCCGTTCTGGCACAACCGGCTCCCCGTCCGCATTTCCAATGTCTGTGGGAAGATATGCCAAGGACCTCCTTTCTTCTTCCAGTGACCTTGGGAAATATAGTGGCAGCAACTTTTTGTACGTGGCCTGCAAAGAAATGAGACGAGAAGCACTCATAGAGAACTCGAGGCTCAATGTGTCACACCGCGGTCACGACAATATTAGCCAAGTGCCCAAAATATGGGAATCGGTGTGGGACACATTCAGGACCGGATATGTTGCTGAGTCACATTTCATGATTAAGCATCAAAACAGAGGTGAGTGAATGGTCACCTCATAAAATGTCATGGCACCTTTCCATTTGTGAACAATGGGAAAACAAAAAAAAAAAAAAAGTTTAAAAAAAGGTGCTCAACCTATCTAAAAGGTTTTCTACAACATTGTAAGCAGTGACAAAAATAACCTACTCTGAAGCTCAAGCAACTTTTGCATTACCCAGTGTTTCCCTTTCTACTGGTAGCCTTCCTGATGCATTGAAAAGAGCTTCTGTATGCCCAATACTAAACAAACAAACAGCAGCTGATCCTCCACAATTTTCAAACTATCGCCCCCATCTCAGCCCTTTCATATCTTGCCAAAATTCTGGAAAATGCTGTGTTACGACAGTTTATAAACTTTCTTGACTCACACTCCATTTTCGATCAGATTCAATTTGGTTTCCAGAAACATCACAACCCTGAAATGCTGCTTCTTTCCAGCTTCGACGCTGTGTGCCGTGGGTTTGATAATGGCACTTCCTTTGCTCTCATTCTACTTGACATCTCCTCTACATGCGACACAGTAGATCATTCTCTCCTGTCCCGCTTCCTTAGGTGTCACTGGCACAGTTTTCTCTGTTTTTGTTTCTTATTTTACTAACCATTCTCAGTGAATTGCTATCGATTCAAATGTTTCCTCTTGGACTCCACTACCATCTAGTACACCCCAAGGCTCGGCAGTGTTGGCAGCCCTATTTAATATCTCTCAGACTCCTCTCTGCTGTCTACTTGCGAACCCTGGGGTACACCTTAAATTGTATGCTAATGAAATACAATTCTTTTTTACCTTAAAATCCACGTGGGCTCTTACAGAACAATTCATTTCACTTTGTCTGTCCTCTAACTACGCTTGGCTCCAGCATAACAAACTTGCCCAAAACATCAATAAAACTGAAACAATCCTGCTTTTCCGATTCCTGATCACTGATGGCTCTGATAAAAATAATCTTCAAAATCAAGTAATTACCATTGTCAAAACAGTACAGACCACTGGAATTCTTTTTGACTCTTCCCTATCCATGCAGGATTGCATTAAAGCACTTGCTCAATCCTCTTTCTTTAAGCTCAGTCTACTCCGTCACTTGAAGCCTTTGTAGGATTCCCAGACTTTCATGTGGTTCTTCACTCTGGTCTAGACTCCTGTAATTCTCTGCTCACCGGTCTTCCTGCTCACACTATCCATCCTCTTCAAATACTAAATTCTGCTGCTCGACTCTTAACATCCCCATATGCAGTCATATCACCCCAGTATTACAGTCTCTTCACTGGCTTATCATCACCTACCGGGTACAATACAAACTAGCTGGCACTGTTCTATCTCTATTAAATAAAATCCCTTCTCCTTGGACCTCTACAGTCCTGGCTGTTCACTTAAGATCATCTCGTCATGGACTCGTAGACGGTCCCTTCTCCAAATCTGGCCTTCCTCAATGAAACAAGTGAGCATACTTTCTCAGTAGCTGGGCCTACGCTATGGAGATAAGATCTATTACAGATGCAAATTTCTGCAAGAAAGATTTCAAAACTTTATTTCTGAACGCATATACAGCAGCAACATTAGAACTTTTGCGATATACTGCTGATTTAGTAAAAGTTGCCTGAACTCTGAAAGGGCAGGTAATAAATCTTCTAAATAAATAAATAAATAAATAGAGACAGAAAAGTTTTAGTTGCTTTAAGGTCAAATGTACTAAGTGTTTTTCCCTGTAGACAAAGTAGGAAAAACCCTTCAGTACACCTCGCCATAAGATGCTTTGGGCTACTATAAAAGAACTAGTGATCCATTGAAACCTGTAGTTAAAGACACATGGTGAGCAGGACTTCCTCTAGTTGAACTAATTTTACTAGCAGACATAAAATGCACATAATATATAGTCTGTCAAATATTTGGCCCAGTGGTGATAGTTATTGCAGATACACAATTATTAATTACTTCTATTAGCACTACTAGACATACGGTGCTAGAAGAAAAAAACAAAACATCACACACACATTTCAGCACACTTTTTAAGGCCCTTGCTCTTGCCAGTGTCCTCAAATCCAAGTTTCTGCATCATGTAATTCAGTTAAAGAAAAAAAAATATCAGCTTAGATAACCCAGACAGGAAAATAGAAATACCTCTTCTTGCTCCGAGACAGCAAAAACCACACTGTCAATGGTCTCTCCATGGATCTCCAAGAATCTTCTGACTGTTCCTACAAGGAAAAGAATCAGCATGGTCAGCAGCAAGGGAAATTTAATAGCCATACTGCACACGAGAAAAAGAAATGACCACTTGAGGAGGAAATGTTCCCATCCAAGAATCCTTGTGAGATTCTCCAGGATTCTCTCCTAGGTAGCGACTTTCAAAGCTATGTGGATTGCTGCAAAGTCTGAGCAGTGCTTTTGCCCATGGACTGTGCACCATTTTTCAAAAGAGAAGGTATATAAAAGCACTTTCCTTTTGGAAAGTGCCTAGAGGAAAAATTTGCACCTACATTTTCTGCAGACATTTTCCCTGAAAAACGTGCATGGCTTTGAAAAAGACAAAGCTATGTGTCTTCTCTCTCCCATCTTAACCACACCTACTTCAATCCATGGGTAAAAGTGCATGCCCTGTTGATTCCCGCACATACTTTTACCCATACTCAGGGTGGGGACATTTTCAAGACAGTCCTTTTACCTGGGTAAATGGCTTTTATAAGATTGCCCTCATAGCAAGAGGTTTTTATTCTGCAGATGCGGAATTCATCCACTCTTTACGAATCGCAGTTGTTAGCGCTGAGAGGTATATGGTATTAAGTTAGATATCTGGAATGCTGTCTACTTACGGAGGGCTATATGGGTTGCATCCTCTAAGGGATAACATCTCTTGGCAGAGGCAATGACACAGAACCCCACAGATGACATTGCATGCTCCCTATAGTCCAAAAGATAAAAGGCAAACCAAAAGCATTAAAGGGATCAAAAGCATTAAAAGCACCACGTCTTGCAAGTGGAGTACATTCATGCCACATGTAAGAGAACAGCAAGAGGTTGTGCAGAAACATTGTGAAGCCTTCAGCTGGGACTCATAGGGTACAAAAGGCTCTTAACACACTGAAGAGCAAAATAAAAAGAATATTTCATTATGAATTACCACTTTCATAGAACTTCAGTCTCTGAGGTTTTTAAATTACACCATATGCAAGTTTTAGCTCGGTGTGCAAAATAATCTTACTTTGCCAACTGCAGGACATTTCGATAGCAACTGTATAGGGAGCTCTCAGCCGCGGTCCGGTATTTGGGCTTGTATTTGGGTCCCACGGTGTGAATGATGAACCGCGCTGCCAAGTTAAACCCTTTGGTCAGCTTTGCTTCACCTGTCCTGCAACCTACATAAGCAAAGAAATTTCCATGAGGAGAGCAAGGTAGCATCATATTCTGCAGGTGCTGGAAACACGTTAAACATTAGGCTGCCCTCACCCTACTTAAGGTAGAGGCTGAGAATTTTGCCAGGCTGGACTATGGGATCGCTAAGATTTCATACAGCAAAAAGGAAGAGGCAGAAACTGCACGCACACTTTTCCATTTTTTAAAAAGTGCTTATTTTTTCCCCTCGGAACAACTGCCTGTATTAAAAAAGGAGCAAATGCATGCAAGTAGTTTTCCTTGGAATAATTTTCACAAGGGAAAGTATTCCCTTTGAAAACTGCTGTAAAGTCCATGGGCAACAGACTTGGAATCAATGCGGGCAATTATAAAAAAAAAAAGTTATTCCCTAGAAGGGCAATGATGCTGCTCATGGGGCTTTACAGTCCTTTTATACCTGCAGGACTGCAAGCTCATTTCAGAGGGAAATTCTGCACTGAGTTTTCCTTTGAAAATGTAGCTGGCGGGCACTTGGGTACAAATGTACCCATGTAGTTTGCATGGAAGCAGAAGCAAACTACGTTCAGAGATTTGAAAATGAAGTCTGTGTGTGTATGTTCACTCCCCTGACTTTTCCCCATCCCTTCCCCCATAGGTAAAACAGACATACTGTGAGCAATGTGCGGACTAAGGGGGAGGAGAGGAGCTATATTCAGACTTTTTACTGCGGTAAACACACATTTACCTGGGGCAATATGTTTGAACGTTGCCTCCTAAAAGCACACTAGATTGGACCTACACCCTGTGCATAGGAATACGTCAAAAGACACTCATATTTCCTAAACAGGAACAAGCAGGAGTCACATGCACTTTGATAGGCAATATCAGAAATCAGGATCTGTACATGACCATAAAAAAGTTTCAGTTCCTGAAACCCTCGTCCGCCATCTACCACAAGCATTTCCTGTTTCTCCTTTGCCTGATAGAATCACACACACACACACACACACACACAATAAGGGGTATCCGTACTATTTTTCCCCCCACAGACACAAAATGGGGGTAAGCTTTCAATACATCTGGGACAGATTATTTTCTGATCTATACAGCCAACTGCAAATATAACACTACCTCTGTGTTTTAAATGGGACGTTTGAATCACTGCTATCATTTCCTATTTGGCACAAAAATATTCAGTGCTGTAGAAAACGAAAAGCAGAATTTCCTCTTCAGCTTTTGGTACAGCACGTACTGTGAGCACCACATGCTCCTGCATCCCAGGAAGGGAGGCAGCTTTTACGTTTCCTACACGCACCCTAGGCATTACACTAGTAAATGCACCCAGCCTTCTTGCTCAACAATGACAAGACTCGCTAAGCAGCTGATAGCAAGAGGAAAGGAAGATTAAGAAACGTGCATCTTACAGAAATAAAACTGGTTGAGCAAAGGTGCCTTTAGTCACTTGCTGTCTCTGAGCTATCAGGTTTGATCATAGTTCCAGTTATTTTGTGCAAAGTACAGTCTCACTACACAAAGTATCTTATAGCACACACAGCTATCACTCTCACATAGTGAGAATAGAGCCTGGGCAGAACGGCACCTGGATCGCCTGGCAGCCTCCCACATAGCGGGCAAGGAGAATGTATAAGCCGATTTCCTCAGCCGTCAACGTCTCGATCCCGGCGAGTGGGAGTTGTCAGATGGAGCGATGGATCTGATTGTTCGCAGGTGGGGTCCTCCTCATCTGGACCTAATGGCTACCTTGAGCAATGCCAAAGCTCCCAGATTCTTCAGCCGCTGAAGGGAGCACTGGACTGGGGGCCAGTATCCCTGCGTAGCCTGGGATTGACAGACCGCTCCCCACCCGGAGAGGCTGGCATCCGTTGTGACTACGATCCACTGCGGAGCCAGTAAGGGCATTCCCTTCAAGAGGTGCGCTAGCGACAGCCACCATTGTATGTCGGCAATGGTAGAACCGGAGAGAAGTAGGGGCATCTGAAACTGCTCGGACAAAGGCTTCCAGCGGGATAGCAAAGCTTTCTGTAATGGACGCATATGCGCAAAAGCCCAGGGGACCAGGTCGATAGAGAAAGCCATGGTTCCCAGTACCTGAAGGTAGTCCCATGCCGTGGGAAGTGGGAGTGAGAGGAGGTTGCACACTCGGTCCATAAGTTTGAGCGCCCGAGCGTCTGGGAGGAACACCTTGCAGACTCAGGTATTGAAGCGTGCCCCCAGAAATTCCAGGACCTGGGAGGGCTGAAGATTGCTCTTGGGGAAACTGACTATCCACCCGAGGGAGGTGAGGAGAGCAAGAACCCGGTCAACCGCTATTCTGCAGAGAGTCATTGACTTGGCCTGCACGAGCCAGTCGTCCAGGTAAGGATGGTCTAGGATTCCTTCTCGGCGAAAAGCGGCCGCCACTACCACCATGACCTTTGTAAAGGTGCATGGAGCGGTGGCGAGGCTGAAAGGCAGAGCTCAGAACTGGAAGTGTTGGCCCAGGATGTTGAAGCGGAGATATTTTTGATGCTTGCGTCGAATAGGTATGTGGACATAAGCCTCCGTCAAGTCGAAGGAGGCCAGATATTCGCCTGGGCGAACTGCTGCTATCACCGCCCTCAGGGTTTCCATTCAGAAATGGGGTACCCTGAGGGCCTGATTGACCCTCTTGAGATCCAAGATGGGATGGAAAGAGCTGTCCTTCTTTGGCACGACGAAGTAGATGGAATACTGGCCGACGCCTTGTTCCTCCACCGGGACTATGGCTCCTAGATCCTGGAGCCTGGCAAGAGAGTCTGGCAGACGGCTGCCCGCTTCCGGTGTCCGCAAGGAGAGACTATGTACAAGTCTGGCAGATCTCGAACAAACTCTAAAGCGTAACCTCTCTCTATCACCTTGAGGACCCACTGGTCCGATGTGACTTTGACCCATTCCTCCAGAAAACGGGAGGGACGTCCACCTAAGTCTGGAACAGAGGAATGGGCCGGCCCTATCTCATTGGGAGGCGGGCTTTGCGGTTGAATGTTGTGGGTTACCATTCCGGAAGGCATGGCAGCCATGAAAGGAATGAGACCATGCCTGGGACCTGGAGGAGTTCCCTCTAGGAAAGGAACCCCGTGCCCTGTTGGTATACTTTCGCTGGCCCCTGAAACGGAAAAGCCTAGGGATCTTGTTCTCACCCAAAGATTTAATAAGCTGCTCTAGGTCCTCGCCAAAAAGCTACTTACCCTTGAAAGGAAGTGCCCCCAACTGGGATTTAGAAGAGGAGTTCGCCGACCAGTTGCGCAGCCAGAGGAGGCGTCTGGCTGACACTGCTGAGACCTTCGCCTTGGCCTGTACACGGAGTAAATCGTAGAAGGGCATCCGCTCCATATGCCACTGTACCCTCCAGTTGTTCAGCCTGCTCCGCCTCTGCAGACGGGAGGCCCTGGGTGCTGAGCAATTGTTGGACCCACCTAAGACTTGCCCGCTGCATGAGACTGATGCAGATCGTCACCCAGACACCTAAGGCGAAGACTTCGAAGATACACTTGAGATAAAATTCAAGTTTGCGGTCCTGGACATCCTTCAGAGCAGTGACTCCCACCACCGGAATAGTGGTGTGCTTGGTGACCACAGAGACGGAAGAGTCCACCTTGGGAATTTTCAGCATTTCCAGGCAATCCTCGGGAAGAGGATAGAGCTTGTCCATAGCTCTACCCACACGTAGCCCCGTCTCGGGAGCTTCCCATTTCCGAAGGAGCAGCAGCTTATGCATGGGATGGACCGGAAAAGTGCGTGGAGGCGCCCTGAGTCCCACCAGGACTGGGTCCATGTGGGCTGGCATTGCGGCTGGCATTGCGGCCGTAACTGTATCATCTGGAGGGATTTCAATCCCCAGGTCTTTTAGGATGAAGGGAATGAGAGGCTCCAGCTTCTCCCTTTGAAACAAACGGAGCACTTGGGGGTCATCCCCTTCAGAGGGGAACCGGCAAAGACAAATCTGCATCCGGATCCTGGTCCGGAGCTGCGGGTGACTCAGGCGGATCCGGGGGGGGGGGGGGGGGGGGGGGGGGGTGGGTGGTGGTACCCCTGGTACCACTCTAATCCTGACGGAGCCTTGCATATCTGGCGCCGCAGGAGCAGGCGGAGTGGGCATCCGTGGGATTTTGGTGGGCGGGAGGGGTGGGGGGTTGTCCTCCTTCTCCTGCAAACTAGCCAGGTAAGATTTGTGCATCCACAGCACAAATTCTGAAGAAAAACATGGCCTGGATTTCCCAGAGGGAGGATGGGGAGGGGGAGGCGAGGGAGGGTCAGGATCCTCATCTGGGGGGGGGGGGGGGAGAAACTTGAAAATCTGGCTCCTCTCCCTCCTGCAGCTCCAAATCGGGAGCTGCACTAATACCCAAAATGGCTGCTGTTCCCGCGGTTTGCCGAGTCGGGAACAGCTTGGCCATGTGGCGCAAGGAACGCCCCAGGGTCACTGGTAGAGTCGGTGCCGCGGAGGGATCCTCCCCACCCGGCAGGCACCCCGAACAGAGTCCATTGTGGGAGAACCGCAAGGCAGGCTCCCCGCAGGCTAAACATAAGTGAGATCGCGGCATGATTGACAGGGGAAATCGCCATGAGCAGGAGAAACAGCTGAGCAGTGCCGGGGACAGGAGCGAGTGCAGGCAAATGAACCCTGCCCGCTCCCTTCTCTGCTGAAGCAGAGGAAAGTAAGCTGCCTTCCGTTTAACTGAAATATAAATAAATCTTGGTTATTTCCTTTTTTTTTTAGACAGGGGAATGAACTTCCCTGTAAGTGCTGCCGAGGAATTACAATGTCCCGGGGGCCAAGGCAGTTATTTATGGGGAGTGACTGGACCACCAGTATCGTCCCAAGTACACGGGTCACCGGAAAGGAAGCCTAGATTGAGTAACTTAAGGGGCAAGCCCCTCTAGGCCCCCCAAGGGCGAGGAGACAGCGCTGTCTCCTAAATGACAGAGCTGCTTTAAAAACTGTTTCAAACTTTTTTTTTTTTTTTTAATTAAATACAAAGAAGAATACTTGCTTGAACTTGAGAAAAAGAGAGAAAACCCCGCAGGGCAAAGATAAAGAAATGAAGTAAAGGAACCGCAAGGTGAGCTGCCTGGCATCTGCTGGAGACAGACAAATACTGAAGGGCTGCAGGGTAGGCTCTGTCCTAATCTAGGATACCCTTTCAGTTTTGGTCTGTCTCCATCTGCTGGACAGGAGGCTCAACCCACGGTCTGGACTGATCCAGGTACGTACAGGGAACTGTAATTCTTTTTTTTTTTTAATTAACAAAACTTGCCCGATCGCTGTCCATGGTTCTGCACAGTTCCTGCTCGGGTGAGTGAGCTGGGCTCCCCGGTATCACCCCAGGGCTGCTTAACTCGGGTATAGGGTCCTCAACCCTTACCAGGAGCTGTCTCAACACACGGGGGGGGGGGGGGGGGGGGGGATTGGTCCTCTCAGGACCTAACAACCCCCTGGGAAACTGAAGGCTTCTCTTTTGTCCAGATTTTTTTTTTTTTAACCTAGAGAAAATTAAAGGAACCCCTAACTTTCTAAACATTACTACCCTGTCTCTACAATCTCTTATTAATTTTTTTTTTTTTTACAAGTAGGTAATCAGAAAAGACTGTGGGTTTTGTACCTCCACCATCTGCTGGAGACAGAGAAATACTGATGGACTGTGGGTGGCACCTTGGTATATAGGGCAGGGTTGTTTTAAAACTTCTCTGTCTCCATCTGCTGGAGGGGAGGCAAAACCCAGGTGTCTGGATTGATCCAGGTACGTACGGGGAACATCAAATTTACTGTTAGCCTAGTTTCCTGCAGGGAAACTGGGCTTGGATCATGTCAGTCTGTCTTCTGTAAGTGTGCCCCCTCCATCGTCCTTTATAATATTTGAACTGTTCATCCATATTTGTGCCACAGACCGTACGGTGCTCAGTGACCTTCCACTTACATTTTTAGGTGCCCTTGACATACCCCCCTTCCCAACACAAAATCCCTTCTTTGTATTCCCGACAGAACAGGCCAGTTGAAATCTCAGATAGATCAGAGCATACTGTCATCAAGCATTTTTAAAGCTGCCCTGCACATATTTCAGTACCATGAAAGGAAACTAGGCATCATGAAATATTCCAATATCTTATTTATGGTTTATTGTTTTTTTTTATATACCGTCACATCGGCATAGCCTTCACAACGGTTCACAATCATAATACATTAAAGAAATACAATAAAACATTCAATAAATAGTGATAACAGCTAAAATATTTAAAAAGAGAACATACATATAAATTTAGCTGTTAAAATCCAGTTAAAAATAATAAAACTTATTATTTTACTATTCCCAACAAGTAGTTGCTAAACACATCTAAAACATAAAATACCATATCAGCATAAAACTAAATATTAAATACTAAAAAAGATTATGCTCGTGCAATCGCCTGCTACTCATTTTCTTTGTAAGCGCATTGAAATAGCATTGTTTTTAATTCTGCCTTAGGATTTCTTCTTGTCTACCGTTAGTCTTAAATATGGTGGTAATGTGTTCCATGCTACCACATAGCACGTTCCCTCACTTGACTCAGGCGAGCCAATCTGATTGTTGGAATTGTTAAAAGACCTTTGTTAGCCGACCTAAAACTTCTCTGTGGAACATGCAGCTTTATAGAAAAATGTAACCATTCAGTACTTTCACCATGGATTATGTTGTGAATTATACATGCTGTTTTATATTGTATCCGATAATTTATCGGAAGTCAGTATAGAGAGACCAGAACTGGGGTATTATGATCACATCTTTGTTTTCCTGTCAGAACTCTGGCAGCAGAATTCAGTAGGACTTGAAGCCGTCTAATTGTGGATTGTGGCAGTCCCAAAAGTAAAGAATTGCAATAGTCTAGATTTGCAAATATAAGTGAAAAATGTTGATAGTCATTTTGCTCTTGCCATCTTGCCAGGATGATCTTGAAAACAGAACATAGGACTTAACTGTGTTTCCAATTCATCTAGTGGCCCAGAAATACCACCGAGGATGTAAAACTGAAAAGCCGACAAGGCTCTTACCTTTAAGTTTCTGAAGATCCTCTTGGAGCTCCGGCCCTGCAAGCATTAATATGCTCTCAGACACAGGATTCTTGTCAGTAAGGGTCTCGTTGCTGGTGTTCACTATGGCCGTGCAGTTCAGTAATGCTACCGCTCCTTTCCTGAGGCATTAAGAAACCCAGACATCTCAATCAGCACATGGTGTGCTTTACTAATCCCATGCATGACATAATATACTAAGTCTCCTTAAGATCATATTGCTGGTGTCCTACTTTTGAAGGAAAATGAAACTTACAGACAGAAAATAAGATGCCATGAGCACAGATAAAAAAAATGTCATGCCTTTTTCTGCAGGAAGTGCTGGGGGAACATACTGAAACAAACATTTCAGGTTAAGCTTTTTGCTCAAGCAACTTAGAAAAGGTTTGGAAATATTCTAATACTTGTAAAACTGCAATCAAAAAGGCTTCTGGTAGAAAACCATATAAAAAATTGTAGCAGGCCTCCCAAAACAGGCAACCACAGTTCAAACATTATATAGAGGTGCAACAAATGGAAAGATGTGACTTCTACAAATTAATTTCATTTTAGTCTAACTGGAATTCCATATCTCATTTCATGTAAAGCAAAAAAATGTGTGTTTTCCCAAGACATCTGCCTTAGCCTCCTAATACCTTTCTACAGAAAAATTAAGATAACCCAATTTTCCTGCATATATTTTGTCTTAGCAAAAGCAAAGTTTAAATGGGGGTTGGATTAAGTATACTAACATGTATGCTTAATTATCCAGGATGGCAGAGACAGAGGAAGATGTGGCTCTTCACGCAGGTCTTGGGATACAGGCCAGCTGTAGAGCAGAGCAAACGGGCTGAAGCGATCCTAGTTTTATGTACCTGAACGTAAACTGCTTTGAAGTGGCTGACCAGTCAGAAAGGCAGAACATAAACAAAATGTAAATTGTGTATATCTGAATGCACTTGGCAGCTAACCCTGCTATTACCGGAGACTTATGCTGCTGGGGCATAGTTGCTTGGCGCATGCCTTAGTTTGTCACTGTTGCAAGGCTATTGTGGCATCATTCTTAACTTACTAGATTTCAGTATTATGTGTTTTCTTATGTTTCATTTTAATCTGTTGATTTTATGTATGTTGGTATATGGTTATTGGTTGTAAACTATTAAGATATTGTGCTTGTATTTTTAAATTGTGTATGTATGATTGATAATTTTAATACCTACCATGCTCTGAGATTTATTTACTAGTACGGAATAAATAAAACTGTTAAACAATAGCCGATTGGATGAGGCATAATATCCTATAAGCATTCAAGCTTCTAGGACCAGCAACTAAGATATATCCTAAGCAGTGTACACTGGGCAGACTGGATGGGACAATTGGTCTTTATCTGCCATCATCTACTATAAAAGACAATGTTACACATTGTCCTTTGATCAGTAAGAACATAAGAACATGCCAAGGGTCCATCAAGCCCAGCATCCTGTTTCCAACAGTGGCCAATCCGGGCCATAAGAACCTGGCAAGTACCCAAAAACTAAGTCTATTCCATGCTACTGTGCTAGTAATTGCAGTGGCTATTTTCTAAGTCAGCTTAATTAATAGCAGGTAATGGACTTCTCTTCCAAGAACCTATCCAATCCTTTTTTAAACACAGCTATACTAACTGCACTAACCACATCCTCTGGCAACAAATTCCAGAGTTTAATTGTGCGTTGAGTGAAAAAGAACTTTTCAGTGGCTCACAAATTAGTTTTTGTTTTGTTTTTTTAAGTGGCTGGATGAGAGCAACCAGTTAAAGGGAAAATACTATCTGATTCAACCTGCCTGGGGAATATGGGATAAACATGTATTTATTTATTTATTTGCAATTTTTGTATACCGACATTCGTTAGGTAAACATCACATCGGTTTCCATGTAACAAAGTGGCCAACTGGGCTTTACAATGAAACTGATAGGCGAACTGGGTAGAGGGGAAGAGGGGGGAAAACAAGGGTAATACTGTATAAACATAACAGAAATAAATCCTACAGAGCTCCATTCCAACAGAAGGAGTTGTGTGTGCATCTGCATTGTTCTTACCACAATATGACTTTTGCATTAATATCTTTTCTATATGGGAAAGGTGAGCTAGCAGCTCCATCCTGCTCTTTTTCCAGCTGATTTCTTGAGGAATCAACCTGATCATCCTCATATGCGTCAGTCCAACAAGGTAAGGTCTCACTGTTCACAAATTGTGATGGTGCACCCAGGGGATCCATGGAACAAACTGCTACTCCTGGGTCTTCCAATGTGGCAGTCTGCCAACACTTTCTGGGCTCCTACCAAAATTCAGAAAGAACAATGTGATAAACTGACAAGCTGATGATTAATTTGTAATACAAGTGAAATAAACTACTAAACATATTACATTTTGCAAGCACTTTTAAACATGAGCAGAATTAATTGAAATACAAAGACTAATTCAGGAAAAATTTGTTGCTGATCCAATTTAATAAAAACTGAAACAAAAAAGATTTTTTAAAAAGTTAAAACAAAGATGGTCACAAAGTTATACATATAATCCAAATTCTACATTACTTTTTTTTCCCTTTCAGAGTGGGAAGTTGGGCACTAGAGAATGCATTTATAAACAATGTAGCCTTTAGACTAAGTTGGCAGCTGCTATAGTAAAGAGCATACCAGGGTAGCCAACTCAATATATATATATATATTTTTTACTGCTGATCTTCTGCATTTTTACTAATACCTTCAACTGTCATTATTTTGTACATAATTGAGCTAACTCTACAGAGATTCCCCCTTCTTCTGGTGGGGCGAGGGACCCAAATTTCTTACCTATAAGATACCTCCTACCATTTCACAACTACCACTAGGAGGAACATGGAAGAAAATTACACACACATTTTGAAAATGACATTCCTCTCATAAATGTTGGTTTTTTTTTACCTTTAGATAAGATCTAGCACTTTCTCTTTGAAAAGCTATTTAAACTGTAAACATAATTTTAAATTACCAGTCTTAAAATTGTACAATCAGATCCCAATTCTCCAAAAACAGGGAGTAACAACCACAGTTATGAGGTCAGTGTTGCTTTTAAATATATGTATAAGCAAACCCCTGGGGTCATTAGTGTTTCATTACTGAATTTGCTAAGGTTTTACTTCTGCTCTTGCATGTAAGACTCTTGTGGCTGATTTACCACTGCAGATGGGCAATGTTCCAGCCTGATTTAAATTTCTGATCAAACTGTGCTGTGACATTCAGATTCTGCCTGCAGGAGAAGTTATAATCACCACCATGCTACAGAGCCAAGAAACTGAGAGACCAATGGCCAGAACTGGCTGCTTTAACTAGACACAAGATCAAAATACCTAATTTTTTAAATTTAAATTTCTGATAACTCAGGCACATTGGATAAATGTTTTTGAAGTAATGCCTTATAGGCAGAACTTTTAATGATAAAGATACAAAACATTGATATTAAGCAAACATAATGCAACTTAATCAGCCTTTGTAACATACCAATATGATGTGGTTCTGCTCAGTAATAACAGATTTTTTAAGAAAATCAACACGTTACAGCTAAATGTTCTGAGCAGCCTAGCAGGGAATTTAAATATCACTCATCCTGCTTCTTTTATCCAAAAATGTTCTGTTAATCAGTCATGGTCAACCTTGCTTGCTTTTTTGATTGACTAGATAACATCCTGGAAATACCAGCTTGTCAGTTTCTTTGCTGTATTACTTCCTCTTCCGGTTCTATGACTTGGGCTTTTTTGGTTTGTTATGAATTTTTTAAAATCATTTTTACCCTTGAAAATGAAGCTGTGGGATTTTTGTAAAATTTTTCTTTCCTCAATTGACTTTTTTGTTCATGTTTTGCACACCTCATTGGGACACTTCTGAAACAGGTGCACCAGTTAAGAATGGTCAGACAAGCTTATTCCTTGGCTAGACTGCTTTTGGCCTCATTCCCAAATCACTCCTGCTCCTAATATATTACATTTCTTAGATTTTATAACCTTTTTTGGGATCAGAGCTTATATTCATATGGTGACCATCCTTCTTGATTGTAAGTCTCTTTCCCTGTATGCATTCCTTGGTTGCTTTATGCTATATTTATTGTTTTCTCATTCATGCGAGGTTTTTAAAGCATTTTGGAAAGGATCAGCCTAGCTGTAGTCTGATGTACTTAAGGTCTGTAATGGCCACGGTTGTCAACTGAAGCTAATTTACTGTTGGTATTAAAAAGCAAATAATTATACATCCATAGAATAATCTCACTTCAGTAAAAACATCATAAGCAATGGGGGTCAATCTCACTCACATTCTGCAAGGCTGCAGTACTCTAAGTTGGGAGACTACATCTTTGTACATACAAAATGAGTAAAAAGCATGTTGGTATAAATCTGGAAGAGCAGCAATAAAAAAAAATAAATTATATATATGAATTGGGAAAGCCTAATGATCCCTAGGATCCTGCCAGGTACTTGTGACCTGGATTGGCCACTTTTGGAAACCGGATACTGAGCATGATGAACCTTTGGTCTGATCTAGTATGGCACATCTTATGTTCTTAATGATTTTAGAGGCCAGCTTAATTACTAAAAATGTTTTGCTGGTAATGCTGTTTTAAGGATAAGAAGCAGCATCTCAGTGTACTTTAGTTTATATTGGTGAGAAGATATAAAAATACAAAACCTAGCATCACCTACAAATGATATATATATATATATATATATACACACATACACATTCATAAAAATTATGAACACTGGGGGAGGGGCATACAATTGATTAAATGGCATTTTAAAGCATCTACAAAGAAAAACTAAGGGTCCCCTGAGCCACTGGGGTATGCCTGGAAGAGACACTAAGATCTACAACAGAATCAACAACCCTGAGGCAACAGACAGAATGCAAAGTGATGCAAGAGCTCAAGCAGTGGTGGAGTGCTTGGCAGCCTGCACATTCCAATACTTCAAAGATATTAACAATAATAATAAGCACTCTATAACTGGACCAAGGCTTTTGAATGCAATGCCTGAATCACTAAGAACAACTGATACCAAGTCCTTCAAGTCTTAAAAACTTGGCTTTTTACAACAGAATCTGAGATGAAATAATCATTACATATGATGAACCAGAGAAATGACTGTGCCACTGTTTATGTACTGTATGTACATATACACAGTACTACAAAATTGTAAACCACCCTGATCTTCCCTAGAAGGACAGTATATACATATCTGGAAACAAACTATGCACAAGATATAAACCTTATTCAGAGGAAAAAGAGCTCTAGAGCAAGAGGTTCTAAAGAGGTAGACAGGATTATTTATTTAAAATAATTTATAACTTGCACCCTTCCTAGTTCTTGGGACAAGGAACAAGTTAAAAGCCTAAAGGTTGTAAATCAGTATAAATAGAAACAAATACTACATAACAAAGAGGAAAAAGGCCATAAAGTTAAATGTTTCTTTGCCTATCTAGCACCTCTTCTAAGCCAGCACCTACTCTGACAAATTAAAAGCACTTCTACATAGCACTACTTTTAAATACTTTTTAAACACTAACATATCTGCAGATACGATAGAAGCCGGGAGAGCATTCCAAGTAATTGGAGCAGCCATGGAAAAAAACTATCATGGGTCTCTCTGAGATGAGCATGGTGGATTGATGGAACTTTGAGAAGATCTCAGTGGCCTACTGGATTTCTCACCCCTATATTTTTTTCTGGGAACAATCATTTTTACATGTATAATAGTATTTTTACCTAAGATAAGAGATGTTATTTTTTGGGAGATTTTTGTTATATTGTATTTACTTTAAAATATAAAAAGAAAATATACAAATCAGTTCTACTAGCACTATTGTTTTAAATAATAGTGGTTTTGATAGAACAGAAAGATGCTGAGGGAAAGAAAACCTAACCAAAACTCAATTTATCTTTTAGAAGCTGGATGAATTATGTATCATTCAATCCAATTTAAAACATACACTTCAGACATTCAGGTTTCACTTTTTAAACACGGGTGGCACACTGATCTCATTACTTAGATGTTGAGAGATACATGTAAAGTGCCCATAAACACATTTAACTGTAAACTGGCTATGAAAGACCACTACATACTGGAATGATATAAAGAGAAATGGAGCAAGTAAGTTGTGGGACTCACTAGGGTTTTGAATTTTTACTGTAGCTGTAAGTAGTCTTTTCGTTGAGGTTACTGTTTGCTTGCTCCTTGATCAAAATCACATGGGTAAGAGTACTGAGCATAATAGCAAATTTTCTATTGCACTAGTAAAATTGCACACAGTCGGTTTTTTAGCATGCCTTTTAAAGGGAAGAAAATGTGAAATGGGTTTTAGCAACATATGGAAATTTATACTGTTTGATAAGTGAAAGTGTTGGAAGATAAGGGCCAGTTCTCAACTCATTGCTATAAACTTGGATCTCTGACCTCAAAAGGTGCACTGAAATGTTAATGCTACTTACTACCCAGTGGTAGGTCCCCTTGAGAAGAAGCAAACTTGGATCTGGATGCATAATATCAGTTTGCCCATTTATTAACATGAAATATGATAGCAAATAAGGACCCTGATGTCTATCCAGTCTGTCCCAGTGTCATTCCTAGCGCATAGCTTCATTCGCCTTTTCTTTTCTCCCTGTTTCTTTGTTATTTTCGCAGTTATTCAGGAATAAGAACAGCGCTTTCATTGCGATCACACTATCAACGTTAAACAGTCTGTTAATCCACTCTTCAGTAGGTTATCAGTGTGATATTTACATGGGATTTTAATAAGGGAAAAATATACTACACGTTTTCCCTCATATTGTATATATGGGAAACATTAGAACAGGAGCCTTTGTTTGAAAAGAGAAATCATTGGTAAACAGAAGCAGTTTACAAATTCTGTAACACCAAACATCCTCTCAGGGAGTAACCCACAGTTACAAAAACTAAACGTGGGTATTACCCAGCAACGCCAGGCTTACACAAGCAGCCTGTATTATTTTGGAGTTTCCCTGGAGAACCGAAAAACTAAGCGAGTTCTTGTCATAGCTCCTGGAAAGCTCGTTACGACTATCCAGAAAGCCAGCAGCGGGTGAAAGTCCTACGCACCCCTCCAAGAGAAAGCCGGATTGAGACCCCTTAGCAGCCGGAGCGCTCTTTACGCATTCTGCACTCGCGTGCAATCCTCCTCCTCCTCCTTTGTCAGTCTGCGAGGGCCTCTCTCCTTATCTGATGCCACAATCTCTCCTCCCGGACAGCCGAGCGACTCTCACCAGTCAGCCTTTCCGACCTCAGGTGGTGCAGCCCCCCGGGGCCTTCATGCCGGGACTGCCACGTCTAGCTCGCGCTACGGCATAGGACCGGCCGGGGCTCCCACTCCGCTAGGGCTCTGCAAAAGGTCGATAAAAAAAACCCCAAAAACAAAACTTCCCCTCTTCCTTTGGCACCTCTTTGATGCCTTCTGTACCACAGATGCCCACTTCCGCCACCAATCCCCCGGCACATCAGCTGACAACCCAGAAGCGGAAGTAGCGCGAGCCACAGTTAAAGAAAAAGAGAGAGAAAACAGAGGGCGCACGAGCCTCCGTCACGTGACCGTCTCGGCGCGCGCACTTCTAATTAAAAATAGAGGCGTGCCTCGGAACTCACGCCCTCTTTCAAGCAGAAACGGAAGGTGGACTCAGCCGTTCTGGTGGAAGAGGGAGGGGCGAAATGTGTGATGTCATCAATGCACGCCGGTGTCGGCTGACTGATGGGCACAGGGTGAATGGGCACGAGGTGGGGTGAGTAGACGCTTGGCGGGCCGGTTTCGGATTGATAGTGTCGCTTCCGCTGTTCTGCAGTTCCGGTCCTGGCTACTGCTGCTGCAGCGTGCGCCCTTTGGAGTCTTGGAGCTGGTACCCTGAACCCCAGACCTGCCTTACCTCTGGCAGTGCCATCGCCCGCACGATCTGTTCCCGCTGTCTGTAAAGAATCTCTTGCCACATCGAGCCAGTGAAGAAGACGACCGACTACTGCCTCAAAGTAAAATTAGAGCAGCGGGATTGGAAGCAGATCTTGGTATTTGGCTTTAATCACATAGGGATTGGTTATGCTGATGTAATCGGAAGCTTTACACATCATGGGTCTCACTAAGCAGTATCTGCGCTATGCAGCCAGCGCAGTGTTTGGGGTGATTGCAAGCCAGAAAGCTAATGTTGTGTTCCTGAACCTGCGAGGTGAGAAGGGCCGTTATGTGGCAGTGGCTGCATGCGAACATGTCTTCATCTGGGATATTCGGAAAGGCGAGAAGGTAAGAAACTCTCTCCTTTTCTATCCATGCACAGAAATCATGTGGTGGTCATTTTGATGTTCTGAACTTGATGTATCAAGGCTTTTCCCCATGGCCACAGACTGAGGGTGTGCCCATGATAAATAAGCCTTTTGGGGTAAATCAAAAACTGGGCACATGGCTGTTAACTCTGAGTGTGGGGTTTGCATCGTAATTAAAACAAAAGTACCTGGGTACTTATGCTTCATTGCTCAGTGAAAAATTACCCACAGAGATTTGCACCAGAGTGACTTTTCAGCACAAAACACATGTAGGTTTGAATAACAAAATCCTCATGTTCCTCTCTGAATCCCCAGGAACACCTCCAGAGTCCCTGGGTTGAATACTTTTACCCACAGACAGGTTGGGCAATGTTCAAAGCCCCTGTTTCTGTAGGTAAAATGCCTTTTCACCTGGAGAAAGGACTTAGGGAAGGCAATATTCAATGTGCAGTTATTTTTATTTTTTTATCAAAACTCTGTGCTTTCAGAATTGCAGGGTTTTTATCAAGTATGTTTCAGGATTGACATCTCAGACCTCTTGTAAAGTAGAAAGTTTTCTCTACTGCATAAACAGACACAAGCCTAGTGACACGAATTTCCTTAGTGCTCAGCGTTTGTTTGCAGCTTCTTTTTATTGACATGAGAGCGATGTGACCCTTCAGATCCGTTCTGTGCATGTGGGTGTGGATGATTATTCTGCATAGTAAACCTTCTTTCCTCTTAGCCCTCTTCACTTTCTGTCCCCTTTTCGTCCTATCATCCTCTTCCCTGCCACAGGTGGGGGGGCCGTAGCACTATCCCTGTCTTCTTCCCCACTCTGCCGGCCTCTGGTCTGCATGGGCAGCTGTTTGTATGTTCGTTTGGCCACGTGGTTGGGCTTCCAGCTTTGAGCTCTAACAGCTCATGCTTGATGCAGCCCAACTGGGCTAACATTCTTTTTAGGTATAGGAAATTATTACTTATTAACTCCCATGACTGTTTTCTGGCCTCAGTTCACAAGGAAAAATGGAAGACGTTAAATACAAATCTTATATTCATGATTGGTGTGTAGAAATTTTGCAAAGATCTGTTGTGCGTGTGATTTTTAAAAATGGTTTTCCTTGCAACTTCTTTCACAAAATTCCAGGTTCTGATCCTCTCTGGTCTCAAACATGAAGTCACTCATTTGTGCCCTGCCCCTGATGGCCTGCACTTGGCAGTTGGGTATGAAGATGGATCAATTCGCATTTTCAGCCTGCTAAGTGGAGAGAGCAATATTACTTTCAATGGTCACAAAGCCGCCGTCACAGCTTTAAACTATGATCATCTAGGAGGCAGACTGGTCTCGGGCTCAAAGGTGAGAAGTTTCCGTTTCCCCGTTTTAACATTGAGCGCGAGAGAAGATTAGAAGCTGCCATTTAGCTATAAAAGTAGTAGAGCAAGATTTCTTCTGCACACTGCCTGGCCGAGTACCTTAGTTCTTCTTAGAGTTGTCACCTTTAGGTAGTGAAAGGAGCCAGTCGTCTTGGAGAATGGCTGATCTGTTTTTACAGAATGAATCGAACTTCATGCTGAAGATCTTTTACTGAGACAGTATGAATCTTGCCACTCTTGATCTTGTATTGCTATGCACCATGCATTCAGTACAGTGTTAAGTATTGGGGAGCCATATATATTCCTGTTCATTTGCGGATCAGTCCTGACAAGTTTCAATACAATGTTACGCATTGGGGAATCCTATAGTTGCATTTCTTTGTTATTAATGTTGCAGCTTTTATTTTTCAGGACACTGATGTGATAGTTTGGGATGTGATCAATGAAAGTGGCTTATACAGACTGAAAGGTCATAAGGATGCTGTCACTCAGGCTGTCTTCCTTAGAGAGAAGAACTTGCTGGTTACAAGGTATGAAATGCAGTGCAAGGAGTCTATGAAGGACATGGCTGGGGTCTGGTCCCAATCTTTCCATAGGATCTTTGCAATTGTGGGGAATTTTATCTTCCTGTATTTGCTTTATTACATAAGACTTGTTTTATTAGATGAATGGTGGAAGCAAACCAGTAGATCTGGATCCACCTGCATTTGGGACTTGGAAAAAGTTTCCACCAGTCGTCTTTTTTTTTTTTTTTGTCATCTTAGAATTTGATTGTTAAATAAAAATGTTAGACAAATCATAGGTTAAAAGCCCCATATATTTGCAAGGTGTGACCTGAATGTAAGTAAGTGAGAGCAGAGTTGAAAACAGGAGTAACAAAGTTGTTTTGGATTATGGTAGGGAACTGTGCATGCATGCTACATGCGATTCTAGATGGCGATGACAAGAATGTTTGTTTTTTTTATGAGTTTTAACTAGGCTGATCAGCTGTTTTAAAGCCCTCCTTCAATGTGGCTGAAAGGCTGTGCAGTGTCCTACAACCTGTAGTAGTACTTTGGCTGGCTAATATTGTAAACATTTATCATTTATCATTTCTTTGGATAATTGTCTACTACATGGATATAATTTGGTTTGTTTGGTTTTTTTTCTGTTATGATGTTTGTTAAATCTAGTCTTAATTCATTTGTTTTGCATTATTGCATTTTATGTTCTATGTAAGATGCAGGTTGCCTTGCGCTCATGTTTAGAAAGGCATCGTTTAATGGAAATAATTTTTTAAATTTAAGACGCAAGTCCTTTTAGCCCAGTTGAGGAGTCATTTCCAAGGGTGTGTTTAGGTAGTGAAAAGAAAATTCATGTGTAGATGGCAATTTTAAATCTCTTCATGCACTATGCCAACAAAGTCCCACTCACAGAAAAAGTAGGCACAAGTGATTGTGCATTCTTTGCACCCACGGTAAGCTTCAAAGGAAAAAGCATGCATGCACTGTCACTTTAAGACTTGGTGCAAAGCCTGCAGATGTGTGTTTAAAAAAAATATATATATACATGTAGTCTCTATTCCAGGGCAGGCAGTGTGAAAATTGCCTCCTACAAGGCTAGGGCCTGCAGCTCTGGCACGAAATGTGGCACTTACCCCTTAAAGAAGGCTTTTTCACGCCAAACGTGAGCAGCGTTGGAAAGAAAGGGAACCTGGCTAAAATTTTATTTTATTGTATTTGTAGATTATACCTTTAAACAAATGCCAGGTCCTTCGAGTGTTTTAGATTAGCCTGCGGATGATACTGGCCCTGTGGTTGGATTTTTAAGCAAATGTTTTCGCTTTCTTTTCAGCGCCAAAGATACACTGGTGAAGTGGTGGAACCTGAACACTCAGCACTGCTTTAAAACTATGGTTGGACATCGTACGGAGGTACTCGACAAATAATATAAATTGAGAGAAGAAAAGCCCAAAAGAGCCGATGTTTGTTTTTATAAATTGGTAGAAACGAATGGGTTGGCTTGGCTCCTATTCTCATGCGGTGGAGGTGCAGCTTATCAGCTTTATTGCCAAGCGTACAGTGTGCCCTTGTCCATTTCCACTCTTGTATTGGCAAGAACATTAATGCTTTCTTGTTTGCTCCAATCATGTTTCACTTTTGGCTTTTAGGCCACGTTGGCAGTGTTTCCTTAATGTGCTAAATGTGGGCTGTGGTCTTTGGTAGGTTTGGGGAATGGTCTTACTCGCCAAGGAAAAGAGAATCCTAACTGGCTCAGGAGACAGTGAGCTGCGAGCCTGGGACATCACGTATCCAGGAGAGGTAAAAACCAACAAAACAAAGTGAACAAAACTCCCAACCCACCTCATGCCTCCTCTTCCTTTAAGAAGTCAAATCATAGTCTGGTCTCTATCTGCTGACCACCAGGTTAGCACTGGAGTTGCTAATGTTTTTGTTGAATTGCCTGTGTGCTAACCCTGTTGCAAGGATGCTGATTTTCATCTGGGCGTTGCATATCATGTCATGAATGCAGCAAAAAAAAAAAAAAAGTAGGTCCTTTCATGCTAGTGTTTATCGGCACAAACTGGAACTCATTCTATCTCAGAAGATTGCGGCAGTCCTGAAGAACCATATAAAGCTTCCACGGTGTCCAAAATGACCTCTAATAAACTTAGAATGGCAACAATGTGCACTATATTGTGATGAACATGAAATTGTGCCTGGTGTCTGTCATTTTGAGTATTCTAGGTACTCTTGAATCGAAACCACTACCTGGACTCAAATATGTCTTCTTATACATGCAAACAATATCACACAGCAATAAATTGTCTATAGGTAGCCTCTTTTCCTTAGTTTCATTTTGTGCACACATTTTAGACAAGATCTAATAATTCGGTTAAAGTCCCTGCTTCCTGTTCATAGCCCAGATCAGTCCAGGCAAGTGGGCTTTGCATCCCTGCCAGCAGATGGAGGCAGAGCATGAGAACTTTTCAGTCACAGCTACATAAGAGGTGCCACCTGCAGTCCCTCAGTATTTCTGTCTCCGGCAGATGGTGGAGGTGCAAACCTGCAGTCAGAGAAATTGGGGGGAGTAAAGAGAAGTTATCCAAGCTGCTCCCTGAGGTGTTAGGCACCTTCATGGGCTATCCTTCAGGTAGAGCCGTGCGAGCAGGGGGTTGGTAATCCCTGTCTGGTCTCTGCCTGAAACATCCGGAGGGGCTGACTCCCCCTCTCCTTCCGTGGTCTCCTCCCCAGTGCCTTCATCCAAATTCAGGGAAGTATACCTCCCATGTAAGGAAGCTGTGCTTTTTAATGTGTGGGTGTGGTTTAAAAAAAAAAAGAAAGTTTAGACTTTGCTGATATCTGTTGTAGTCTCATGCAGAGGGCCTGTTTAGGCTGGGTACAGAAGGCTGAGGAGAAAGATTCCTCCCTGGCAAGTCCGTTCCATGCAGGCGGCCTGGTTGGAGGCCGGGTTGCTTCTGTGGCAGATGCGCAGTATGATCTGATGCCAGAAGTATGGTCTCAGCAGTTATGGTGCCTCGACTTCTGTGGTTGCGAAACTGGTCAGCGGATATGTGGTCCAAGATCCAGCTCTGTGATCTTCCCTGCGTCATGCGACAGTGCCAAGCGGCTTGGTTCTTCAGTCGCAGGCGAGAGTTCGGGTCAGAGGGGATGGATGCTCTGGTCCTGCCTTGGCCGAAAGGGATCCTGCTCTATGCAGTGCCTGAAAAGTTTTTATTCTCTGCCTCCAATTGCTGGTAGGGATGCAGCACCCGCTTGTCTGGACTGATCTGTAGTGTTCCAGGTAAGAACCAATCCTTCTTTGAATAGAAGGAAATTGATATTAGCAGAACAGATTAGCTACACTGTAATCTTACAAAACAAAATATATATATATATATATATATTCAGTATAATTGACCATGCCACATAATCCAATATATTAGATGAGATTTATTAAAATGTTTTTTTTCCTTGAGTAATGTGATCTTTGGTTGGTTGGGATGCAGGTAATTTTTATGTTTACTTCAAACAGATGAAAGACCCTGAAGAGCCAGAATTAAAGAAATGCAAAGGGCCACCTGGCAAGGAGGATGACACAGAAGAGATGGAGGAGAGTCCTGAGGAGGTAGTTCTTAAATATTTTTATATAGCGTTATCTGATCTGAAAGCTTCAGTTAGCGTTCCGAACACACTAATTCTAATATAATCGGACTATGGTACAGAGTTCTACAGGAATTTAGATATTGGCATTCACTTGGGATCCCAGAGGAATTCGTGACAGTTTGTTTGCTAAAATTAACCTGCAGCTCATATAATAGGACTAACTGCCCACGAGGCAGCCGTTTAGTCCTGCTTATAGAAAATTTATACTGCAATCACTTATTTTTCTCAGCGTATCCTGAGCTGCCAAAAGGCCGGTTCCATTATGCGAGAGGGAAGAGACAGGGTCGTCTCTCTGGGAGTGGATTGCACAGGACGGATCCTGGCTTGCCACGTAAGTTGTGGACTCTTGTGCGCTGACTCGATTGTGGTATCTGAGTCTTAGGCCCTGCTCACTGGGGAGCATGTGCAGGGGTGCTGTATAGACTGCCCGCCACAGGCCTGTGTAGTTGTGAGCATAGTTACCGGGCACATTTCTAGTTCCCTGTATGTACCCAGATTAGCCCACACTCCTGGGTTTTGTACCCCTGCCAGCAGATGCAGGCAAAGTTTTATTGAAACTGCTATAGAACCTAGAGTGCCACCTGCAGTCCCTCAGTATTTTTCTGTCTCCAGCAGATGGAAGGTGGTGCAAAACCTGCAGTCTGAGTAAAAAAAAAAAAAAAAAGACTTGGAAAAGGAGCCTGCCGGGGAGTTGTAAGGTCCTGGTGGGGCTATCATCCCTGGTCGAGGTGGATGAGCAGGGGTTGGTGACCCTTCTGTAGCTCACTCCTGTTACCATATGGCTGGCATCTGGTGATCCAGATCCCTCAGCTTTCACGAGGCAGCGTTGTGACCCAGTCTGTGATCCCGTCCACTTAATCAAGGATACAGGAAAGTATCTTTTTTTTTTTTTTGGCTTCTCTTCTTTTCATGGTAAAGTTTTGTTTTTTTTTTTCTTAGAAAAAAACATTTTTTTTCCTCTGCTCCTGTTTTGCTGCTTAGTTTGGGGAAGTCAGGTGACCGAAGGGCTGCAGTGCAGCCGGTGAATCTTTCCCGCAGTCTGTTTTTTCAGCGGTGCTGTGAGGGGCTGGTTTCAGCCACTAAGTGTGCGTTTTTGTTCATGCCACGTGCTGCTCTTTGCCAGGTCTGCAGGGAGTCTCGTTTGCAGCTCAATAATTTCCACCTATGCGTCGGATGTGCTGCTGGTGGGGAAGGCGAGTTGTCAGGACCCTCCTCTTTTTTTTTTTTTCCACTGCATCTTCAGCGCGCCATGCCAGAGCTTTTCCCAGGGCCTTTTTCTCCAGCGTGGGGCTGCGCAGCCGGCCATGCGGTCTCCCACAGTTTCGGGGGACACCGGGCCTTCTCCACATCTCTTTCCAGCTGCTTCTGGTCCTGGGATGGTTCAGGATGACCTTGAAAGGAAAGATTTCCCTCTGGATGTGGGGCCTGCGGATGTTGGATCTCCTCAGAATCGTCATTTTGACGACTCTCAGGTTTTTTTTCCTCTGAGTTTGTTCTCCTGATGCAAAAGGCTTTTCTGGCCAGGATTGGGGGGGGGGGGGGAAGCAAGGTGACTCTCAGCCTCCAACCCCTGGGGTGTCTAAATTGCGAAGAAAGTCTAATACTCCTACGAGTGCATTAAGGGACCTCTGCATCTTTTTGGCTTGGCTTTGAGTTCTGGAGACCCACAGGACGATATGGATGATTCGGAGGCTCAGCAGGACAGCCCCTAGGGCAGTCCCAAGACAAACTCCACTGCAGGATGTGCCAGACTTAATCCAGGAGCTGAAGGGGACGATCCCAAAGTGGTTCGCCTCTTTCACAGGGAAGGACTGCTGATTCCACAGTTTCTTCAAGCGCCTGGAATCAAGGTGCCACAGAAGAGCCTGACTTGGGAGGGTGCAGATCTGGTTTTGGATGGCCTGAGAGGCCGGCTAAGGCTTTTCCCTTCCACAAGTCTATGAAGAAGCTGGTGGTCAGAGAGCGGGATACTCCTGAGTCAGCTCTGCAAGTCGGAAGAGCTATGGCAATGCTCTAGTCTTTACTGGAGGACACCTTGGAGTATTTGTCTCTGCCCAAGGTTAATGCCTTGGTGTTGGCAATCACCAAGAAAACTACTATTCCGGTAGTGGGCTCTGCCACCTTGAAGGTCGCACAGGATCGAAAGTTGGAGCTCCATCTCAAGCGGATTTTGAGGTTTCTGCTCTGGCCATCAGGGCTGCGGTCTGGTGCCTCCAGTGGGTCCAAAGGATGCAGGAGTCACATCCTGCAGGAGCAGCGGAAGCGCAACAGGTGGATCAGCTGGAAGCAGCAGTGGTGTATGGAGCAGATACTTTTTATAATCTAATCAGGACCTCTTCACAGATTATGTCAGCAGTGTCTGCTAGGTGTCTGCTATGGTTGTGAAATTGGTCAGCAGCTGTTTGGTCTAAGTTGCAGCTTGGAGCACTTCCTTTGGCTCAAGCAGGCTCAGTTCTGCTTATATTTCTAGGGGCCAATCTGTGCCTGAAGGTTTGAGGGCTCATTTGAGGCCCAGCAGGTGTCACTGGAGGAAATATGCAGGGCAGTGATTTGGAAGCTGCTGCACACTTTCACCAGACACTATTGGTTGGATGTCAGGGCTCTGACTGCGGCTGGTTTTAGTGGGAGTGTTCTATGAACAGGAGTCTGGGTACATACAGGGAAAGGAGAATTGGTTCTTACCTGAGAATTGTCATTCCTGTAGTACCACAGATCAGTCCAGACACTTGGCTGTGGTATAAGGGGGAGAGTTGTCTGCTCGTGTTCATAGTTTGAGTTACTACAGAGCTGTTAGCAGGTCGCTGAGCTGTTTTTTTTTACTCTACTCTGGTTCTTAGCGTGTCACAGCGTCACCACCCTCTCGTTCATGGGAATTAGGGTGGGCTGTTAAAATTATTTTAGTTTTGGCATCTTGGCTTGGGTTCAGTTCCATACTGAGGGGACTGCAGGTGGCACTCTACGTTATTTAGCAGCTTCAATAAAACCTTGTCTTTATCTGCTGGCAGGGGTACAAAACCCAGGAATCTGGACTGATGTGTGGTACTACAGGAACAAAAATTCTCAGGTAAGAACCAACTTTCTTCTATTTTCTGCCTCTGTAATACTTCCATTAAAGACTCCCTGGCTTGTTTCACAAGGGAACAGATGCTGTGCTGGAAGTATTTTGCATCCTCCGTGAAGATGAAATAAACAAGAAGATGGAGAAGAAAATGAAGAAGGCAAAGAAAAAGGCCGAGTGAGTGTCTCTTTATATTAAGTCTGAGGGCGGCCCCGTGCGGTCACTGGCAGAAGGACCTGGGTTGGCTGGGGCTTGGGATACTGTCATCCTGACTCCCGGTGAACACAAGTCACTGCAGCGACCAGGCTAAGTGAGTGGGGAGGGGATGTAAAACAGGCGGAAAATATCCCTAGGTAGCCACGCACAAAGACTCATGGCCCTATAGCTCAGCAAAGGCTGGTTTTGATTGAGCTGGAGAAAAACAGCCAAGCCCAAAAAAAAAAAAAAAAAGAATTAAAGGTCAGGCTTTTTTTTTTTTTTATTTTGCCATTGTTATACCTGTGTGTGCATGGATAATTTTCAAAGAAGGACTGTGCCATAACTGGAGACACTTCCTTACATATTCTGTATGCGGCTAAACTAGTCTAATGGCTCCCCTGCCAGAGGATGAATATTCTCCTCATCTTCCTAAAAATATTTCCCTAGCAAAAAGGAATGTTTCTAGGATCCTGATAACCAATGCTACCAAACATGTTTGCTGAAATGGAAATTTTATCTTTTGAACTTTTAACCTGCACTGCTTTATAAATGTATGTAGCAGATACTTCCCGATTATGATCCAAAGTAAGAGAGATGTATTTTCTCACTGCAACGTCTGTCTGATGGGCCTTAGGCAGTTTCTCCAAGCCAGTGTCTAACTACAACAGTGCAGGCCCGGCCCTGCTGTTCTAAAATTTGTGGCTAGTATGCCGTTTGTGTTGTCCTGCTGTGTATTGGCTGTTTTAGGACTTTTACTTTTCTTTTTTTAAATAATCTGGCTGTTTTCTCTAGGCAGAGGTCAGACATGGAAGATAATGACAGTGAGCCCAGGACGGAGAGAACTCTTCAAGATGAAATACAGCGACTCAATAGCATCAAAGCTTCCGCTAAAATCAAGTGAGAGAAGAGAAAATCGCGTCTGGGTTATCCCATTGCTGATCTGTGCTTTTGTGCCTCAGTGAAGGGAGGTGGCTAGGAATTGGCCTTGTGGTCAGACAGCAGCCGTGCAGAAGATCTGAGTTTGCTGGTGGATGTTTGCCTTGGGCTGGTGTTCACACATCTGTGGCAGAGCCATATGGCTTCAGCACTGTCCTGCAGGCTGGTGCCGTAGGAATGGGGTTAGCTGCCAGGAGCCTTTCATTGGGGCCAGAGTGGAAGAGGAGCAAATTCTCTGTAGTTAGCCCAAGGAAATAATGTTTAGTGCACCAGTTAAAATTCCTCAGGTTTTCAGATACACTATAGTAGGATAAAAATGAGTGTTCAATGTTTGTGAGCTTTGCTTTTTGTCTCTTCCTCTTGTTAGTAGCCTACAACTCATACTGTGGTATGAAATGTGGCATGCTATTAGTCTGTCATAATGAGTCTAGTTAATGCTAAAGCTTAAGTGGAGGAACATGATGGTTATTTGCATTGCTAACCTTAAGGGGAGACCCTCTGTTTCCCAAGTGAAGAGTACATGAGTCGCACTGAATGAATACAAATCAGATTCCTATAAACATAGGCGGCCCAGTTTTAGGAAGAACAAAGCAGCAAACACGTTGGACTATGAGTAATTATTTCGACGTGCTGCAGGAGGGTTTGAAGCATAATAGGAAGGCATCTGAAGGTCTACTACTACTACTTTAAATTGTATATAAAAACATTGTAAGCCTCACTTTCTAAAGGAGAACAAAAACTTTTTTACTTGAGAAAAAATACAATGACTTCCTTCACCCACCCCCACTGCAGTTTTTCTGCCCCTAATCTCTTTATACTTCTCTCCCTACCCCCTAGATCCATTTGCTTGTGTGGATGACCTCTTACTTCTGCTCTCCTGTTCCATAACGCTTCAGTGTTTTTAGGGCAGAAATTTGCTCAGCTCCACTTTCTCTAGCTTTTCCCAGAAGTATGGATAAGGAGAGGGGAATACAAACCCCAAGTGCAGTAAATGATGGCACATTCCTAGGAAAGCAAAGCCGAAGCTCCCTGGTCCCCCTTCATGAAACCTTGGTTATGCCATGCGTTCATAGCCTGCGAGATTTTCTTTGGGAGACTCTGGACCAGACCAAGGGTCCAGCCATCTTGTTGCGAGGCAGATAGTCTTCAAGCCTGCTGCCCAACAGCTGGCAGGGCTTGGTCACCCTGTGGAGCTGATGCCTTCAAGCTTGAAGGGAGAGAAAACAGCTGCTACTTCCATGATGGTCTCTGCCACCTGCAGAATGGCGAGGAGAGATTCAGTGCCAGTGAGGTTCAGGCAACAACTATAAATATGTGTAGTAAAACTTGCTGTTCATATTCTGATCGCAGATCGTTTGACCTCATTATGTGTCCGAAGGGGGAGTTGAAGATTGTGGTACTGCTCCAAAATAACTGCCTAGAGTCTTACACCCTGAACACAATGGCAAAGGCTTCTGAGTGCACCAAGACGGCCAGGATCACCATTGGGGGTCACCGCAGTGACGTGAGGACTCTGGCTTTCAGCTCCGACAATATCGCGGTACTCTCCGCTTCTGCCGACACTGTGAAAATATGGAACAGGTTTGGGCTGCATTTATACCACATCACTTTCAGAAACTGATGAATAATAGTCTCATGCATGATTTTCTCCTGTACATATGTGCAGATTTACTGACTGTTTTTTGACTAAATCTTTCTGCTCTTTATTAAATAGGAAAAGGCTGTGACATACCTGTCAATGCACTGGCGTTGTTCGTCCTTGTAGTCAGTTTTTTGTTTTTTTTAAATGTGGATTTAATGCTCACGAAGAAACAAGCAGCCAAGCTGTTTTCAGGCCTTGCTCATTAAGTCTTGTTCTATGTTTCTCAGTTTCCCAGTGTGCCAGGTGTAAAATACCAAACACATTGTTGGGATCTTACCAAATAAGTCAATAATTGGTGATCCTGTTGATTTCTGCTACTATAATTTGGACATGTGGTCAGTACTGTCAGGAGCCCTTTGTGAGTTTATTGCAGTAGGATACCTCCTCCAGCTCTTTAGCAAAGAGCATGACTTTTTTTCTGGGCCTGTTGTCATCCCTTCTTTCTGCTTTCCTTTCTTTAACCCAACTACACCATAACCAAATGATTTTCACTCCATAAGCTGGGAATCTGACTGCAGATTGCCCCAGCAAATATAAATGTTCTGCCAGTATGCACTGATTACTGTTAGTGCAAACAGATACATATCCTCCTCTGCTTACTTGGTAGTTGTGAGATGCTGAGTTCCTGATAAGCTGGACTTTGCCCTCACAAACCATGAAATACAGATGCATCTCTCCCTCAAAATCTTGCTGGTGATGCAGATCATATAGCAGTTGGATTACAATCGATGGGCCAGGGAGATATTCTGAACCAAAACTGACTAAAGAGTCTCTACAAATGTAAAGGCCATGTCAGGACATGAATAAAAAAAAGTGGTTCAACCTTTGCAATTAGGAAAAAAACGTTAGTAATACATAGAACAACTTATTTGAATTGTAAATAAAATTTTGGTGTGCATTACAATACTTTGCCATGACAATTGGGTATTTAGTAGCATAAATCCTCTCTTTAGAGAGAGTACAGAATTAACATCCATTTCTGTTCAGCCTCCTGTAAAAGAAGCATGAGCTGGATGCTATAGACTTAAGTCTCTGTGTGTTTCTTCACTCAGATCAACCTTACAGTGCATTCGGACGATGGCTTGCGAGTACACTCTGTGCTCCCTCTTTGTGCCAGGAGACAGACAGGTCATCACAGGAACAAAGGTACCCTTTAATGACCATCGGGCACTCAGCTAGCCTGTCGCTGTAATAATGTGTGGGATGTCATCGCACAGTTTGGGGGCAGACAGAACCTCTTGGAAACTCAGGCGCAGTGGCATATCCCAGACACAAGAGGTGTTGGATGCAGTGCTCAGCAGGTGGGGAAATGGTAATTCTCTTGTTTCAGCTGAATGTTGTGTCTTCAGACAGGAAAGTTGCAGCTGTTTGATTTGGCATCTGGAAGCTTGCTGGAGACTGTGGATGCTCATGACGGAGCCTTATGGTCTATTTGTCTTTCACCTGACCAGGTAAGGAAGCAGTAAATCGATAGTAAACCCCTGTCACTATTTGTGTAATACCTTATCTAATCTGATCAGGAGCTTTAGCATAATAAAAAGATTATAAGGTTGTTAGGGGAATCAGAAGTAAGACTAGTAACAAAACAAACACAATTCTAGAGACCAGCAAATCTCTAGAGTGCCAAACAGATTAATATCAGTATTATCAGATTTTGTGTGTATTTCTAGAAGAATTTAGATATTTGCAATCACTTGGGATTGCAGAGGAATACATGACAAAGTTAATTTACTAAATTACTCTGCAGGTAATACAATAGGACTAACTCCAAGAGCTGGCAGCTGACCAAGCCGCCTCCTGTAGGTCAGATTGGGCAGGGAGTTCTCTTGGATAATAGGTCTGTGCCCAGGTTTTGTTTTGGTGCAGGATTTTGACTCCTCCAGTCTCCTTTTTAGCAGCATAGTCCCATTAATCACAGGTCACGTGCGTGCATACCGGAGATTTCCTGTTGGGGCTTCACCAACAGATGTCTCCAGTGTTCTGGGAGAACCGGAGAAAGGCCTTCTCCATCTGCACGCACTGGTAGAACTGCAGTGTCGCAGCAGAAGTGTTGTACTCTGCGCTTAAATACGCCTGGCGTTTGTCCCGGTGTGGGCGGTTTGAAAACTGCCTCACCAGTACCTACTTTTGTCTCTTAAACATAGATTTTTACCTTAAATTTCAATGCTAAAATTAGCAAAACTGTGTGCCTTACGAGCCTGTGTCTTGTTTGTTTTCTCCTTGCGTAAGCGAGGGTTTGTTACAGGTGGAGCAGACAAATGTGTGAAGTTTTGGGAGTTTGAACTGGTAAAAGATGAGAACAACCCCCAGAACAGGTATGAAATAAGAGCTTAAGACTTGCATACTGGATCAGACTAAAGGTCCATCAAGCCAAGCATCCTGTTTCTAACACAATCCAGGTCACGTGTACCTAGCAGGTTCCCAGGAAGTAGATAGTCCTCCTGTTATACATTAAGTGGTTTGAGAGGTATCCTCTTGTTCACATTGAGCTGGGAAAGGTTTCTTGTGCTTTTTCTTTTTGATGTGGATATGCCAGGCTGCGATTCAGACAGCCAGAGGTGATGAGAAATGCTATTTAGAGGCTCTGTCTTTGCGCCTTTTAACGGATTATTCAGTGGGTGCCCATAAATTGCACCCGTGGTGGAGGTGGAAGAGAATACCAAGTCTTCACTCCCAGGGCCTGATTTTAAAAAGCATTTACTCACTTAAAACTGGATTTTACTCGAGTAAATGCAATTTACTCATGTAAGTGGGCTTTTGAAAATTGCTACAATATATGCCATGAATTGTCCATAGGATTTGCTCACGTAAGTGTCCTTTACTCAAGTAAATGGCTTTTGAAAATTGCTACAATAGCAGTTACATTTACACGTGTAAATCCTTATGAAAATTACCCCCCCAGGGTATAGATTTACAACAATACAAGCAAACTTTAAAAGGCACAAGCAATATATTTTATTTTAAAGTGCCAAAAAGTGGAATATAAAAACATAAATAAATAAAAATAACCACACAATTATAACAAGTCAAATGAACCAGATCTCAAATACCAAAACACTGCTTCCTCTGCCATCCTTCTAACGTGGCCATGTTTCAACAAATCAGTCCACTTCAGAGGTAAACTTGATCTATATTTCCTTAAAAATGTGAGAATTCAGGTAAGGAACAAACTACATTCACCAAAATGACTCTGAACTTAGAAAGATGCTGTCCATACAGCACAAAGAACTTCCCTTAGGTTTTAGGGTTCCAGGAGTCCACATAACACACCCCGTGGACTGATTGTCAGCAAGTTGCGCCTGAAAAGTCTTTTGAATTCTCCAGTAAAATAAAACCGAGATGGATTTGCACACCAGCACGTGAAAATGGCGTGAACTCTTCTCTGGACGGATGCAGCATTTCAGACAGACGTGTTTTGGACTATGTCTTTACAAACTCCAGAGTCCTTTTTGCTGTCTTTTATTGTTTTATTTACTTATTGTCCTCTGTTTTTCAGGGAATTTATATATTTACCTTTGACTCAGGCAAATTTGCCAAAACATGGCCTTGTTGATTTAGTGTTTTTGAGAATGTCTGCCCAAATTGTCACACAGGCTTCATTCCAGATGCCTGGACTTGCTGCTCGTTGCTGAGCTAACAGGCGTTAAAATGTCCCTCCGGTAGTCTCATGCGGAGAGAGAGCCAAAGAAACAACATAATTTCAGTAGTCGTGCGCAGATAAGAGCCTCTTAGTCTGCCCAATGACTGCCTGCCTCCTATAGCACAGCAGACCCTACTGGAGCTCAACTCCCTCCCTTGCACTTAGCTCTGTTCTCTGTATCACGTGTGACCACCTATTGTAAGTTTCTGGTTATTTAAAATAAAACTTTATTTATGCTTTTTATGTTCAATTGTATTATAAGTATTTACTAAGAATGTTACCTTGATGTTGTGCTCTCTCCTACCTTTCTACTTTCTTGGTCTGTGTGACAGCTGTGCTGGGGTGCTGCAGACTACAGAAGACTTTTGCCAATTTTCATTGTTTATTTAATATCCTAATAAGATGAACATTGGAGTGAGAAGTAGGCTGTCAGTGAGTGATACAGTTGTCCGATTGGCTGATAGACCTGCATAGCAATTTGTATAGTTAAGACCAATAGTGCCATTAAAACATTGACATCTGGCTGGCTGGGTTTGTTTTCCTAGCTCAATAGCTTTCTTCTCCACAAATCTGCAGTGCTTCTTCTTATGCTGGGAACTGCAGAAACCTCTCTATTAGACTACTTGGATTTTAGCTCTGAGTGGCCACTAATGTTGTTTCCCTTCTGCATCAGTCGGCGCTTGTCTGTGAAGCAGACGCGCATCTTGCAGCTGGATGAAGATGTTCTTTGCGTGCGCTACAGTCCCAGCCAGAAGCTGCTGACGGTCTCCTTACTGGATTGCACTGTGAAAATCTTCTACACAGACACGCTAAAGGTACCAGGGCTGGAGGGGAAGCTCTCTCCACATGAATGGAAATACCTAACTAACTGCAAATCAAAGGGCAATAAGAGAACCCACTCTTACTTATTTTCAAAATGAGAATTTACACCAAAATGTTTTGTGGTAACTGAGCAAAGTGAGTTGCCTGTATGTACCCGAATCAGTCCAGACTCCTGGGTTTATTCATCTGTGCCAGCAGATGGCGACAAAGTTAAACATACACTGGTGCCACCTGCAGTTCCTTGGTGTTTCTCTGTCTCCAGCAGATGGTGGCTGGTGAATAGACCTGCAGTTTCGTCAGAGTACGCAGTATTGGGATACTGCTCTCCTTTTTGCTCTGGGAGGGGGTAGTGGGGGTTATGGGAGAGATGGTGGCTAAAAGCCGTACTGAACATGTAATGTAAAAACCCTCATCACCCACTTCTACATATCAGCGTTAGAAATAGTTGCGGAAGCCATGCCTCTGCATGCTTTCCAGGATTTGAGATTCAAGTCCCAATATTGTATAACAAGTAAATATCAATCCACTTACGGTATCTTGATGTTTGTCCCTCTGCTAAAAATATTTATCTTGTACAAAGTACATTGTTCTGGGGAAACTAGTGGACTTTACAAGTCTTTCTTTAATGAATTATGTAGTTTTTCTTAAACCGTGAAGAGCATTTCAGAAACATCAAAATAGGCTATGATGTTGTTGGAATAACTCTCCTGTACTCTTGCCTTGTAGTTTTTCCTCTCCCTCTATGGGCACAAGCTGCCTGTGCTCTGCATGGATATCTCTCATGTGAGTAATATTTGGTAATGTATTAAGGAAAAAGTGAGACTGGGGAGGTCTTGGATACAATTTTGGGATAATGTTGTTTTTGGTAAGAGGATTTATAATAGAATGCTTAAGAATGAGTTATTCTGTAGGGAGGAGTTTGCCTAAAAAGCACAAGAGGGTGATGTAACTATTTTTTTACCCTTTTATAAAATGTCGATTTGTTTGGGCTTTTTTTTTTTTTTTGTTTCCAGAATTTTGCATGAAATAGTTCTCTCTGATTATCTATATATAGAGCAGAAACAGCTAAGTTGCTCCATTTCTGTAGAAGGACTCTGTTTCTGTATAAGAAGGATGTTTTGACCTGTAAAAGAACCACCCGGCCTATGACTCCAAGTAAAATGCTTGTTGCGTAGTCATAGACCGTGGTAAATGGAGCATTTGTATCAATTTTGAGAATTGCCTTTTCACAGGAGGTGCTGGAGGCAGAGAGATGTGATAGGGGGAGTCCTGAACTCCTGAGGCAGTCTAGTGCTGTAAACACTAAACAGGTCGGATGTCTGTGCGCTGATCCCTGCCTCCGCTGAGGAATCCTCCTGCAACCAAAGGCATATTGCTTGTTAGGCACACTGCACCCTCTCCAGTGCTGGCACCACATTTTCCAAGCTTGCAGGCTAGCTCTGCTAATCTTGTACGTCATGTGATTAGCATAGCCAACCTGCAGATTTTGATACAGATTGCTGATTGTAGTACTAGCATTGCAGAGGGAGTATTGTGCTGGGAAGGAAGGTCTTTGCATACTAGGGTATGGCGTGCAACTGCAACATCATTGTCCCCTTCGAAGGTGGGGGCTTGAAAGGAAACTAGAAATTTGGATTCAGGGACGACCAACACGAACCATGACTTTTCAGTCTGGAGTACTGATACTCAGACATTAAGGAAAAAAACCCACAGGGCTGCTTCTGCGGCCACATCCATAAGCAAAGCACGTCGAGCAAAACTGATACATGGGGATAACCTGCACGCTGGGGCAGGTACAACCATGGCAAGCCTGCTAGGCAGACTGGCTGGACCATTGGTCCTTTTCAGCCTTTTATTTCTATGTTTAAGGTGCGGCTTACCCACCCCTGTGGTAGAGACTACTCCTTCCAACTTTAGTACATTGTAATGGAAATTTAATTTGATGCTTTATAAAAGTTGGCCTGTATGGTGCTGACTGCAATTTTGCAGCTCACTTGATGGACCTTGAGTTGAGTTATCGTGTGAGGCAGAGCTATATCATGTGGAGATTGTTAACAGAAATGGGACTACCTGGCTACCTCTGTATTCTGGGAGAACCTATATTTGAAAATTCCTACTAAAAACTCTTGAAACCTAATAATTAGATCACTGAAGTATTTTAAGAGGGAGAGCTAAAATCCTAGCCTGTGCCCTTTCCTAATCAGCAAAACATTATTTGCTGGAGGCATGTCCCTTTTCTTAATCTCTATAGTTACTTACCTTGAGCAGATGTTTTCAATTGCAATTGACAATGACCATGGAAAGCTGTATGGTGAAGCTCTCTGCTTTTTATCCTAGGATAGCACACTCATTGCCACTGGGTCAGCAGACAGGAATGTGAAGATCTGGGGTATGGACTTTGGAGACTGTCACAAGTCGCTCTTTGCTCACGACGACAGGTAGTGTCTGATAAAATAATCTTCATAAAGGTTCCTGTTCATACCCAGTTCAGTCCAGACAAGTGGGTTTATGCATCCCTACCAGCAGATGGAGGCAGAGAAAAACTGAGGCACTGCTACATAATCGAGAGTGCCACCTGCAGTCCCTCAGTATTTCTGTCTCCAGCAGATGGAAGAGGTGCAAACCTGCAGTCTGTTTAAAAGAAAAAAAAATCTGGAGCTCCCAGAGGTGTTGCGTACCTTCAGGGGCCATCCTCTTGTTGAGCTGGGGGTTGGATAACCCCGGTTAGGCTCGACCCTTGATTCCAAGGGGAGGGAAAGCCAGGAGTCCTGGTTCCCTCACTCCCCCTGAGGGTCTCCCACTGAAGCCAGCCTCTGGGGCTCCAGGATGCTTCCACAAGCAGGAGAGTATCTTTTTCTGCCCCTTTCTATCCTTCCTTGAGGGGCTGGGTGCCTTTCAGGACCGTCTGTGCGGCTATTTTTTCGCTTGCCGTGGCTGTCTGCTCAGCATCTGGGGGGAGTGGGAGGAGAGGCTTGCGTGGCTCGTGCTGTCCAGTCAGTAACTGGAGCCCAGACAGCAGCACGGCTTTATTTTTTCTCCTTCTTGGTTTATTTTTAGCTGCGTGCACCATGCCGACTCCCACTGAGTGTGGGAAATCCTGTCGTGCCAGTGGGGGGGAGGCGTTCTTGCTTCAACGCAGCCCTTCTCTCTGCCCGAACTGTGTCTGAGGTGAGGGAGCCTCGACAGACTCCCAGGGTCAGATGCTGCACTCTGGCTGCAAATCAGTGGCCATTTTAGCTCTACATGGCAGGAGCCCTGCCTTGAATGTGGAGAGCAAGGATTCCCCTCCCCCGCTTTCTCCTATGGTTCAGGGATTGGATGGGGGTGGAAAAGTGCCAGCAACTGCAAGAGGACGCAGTGACTGCAGAGCAGTTGACCAGTGGTGGATTTCCTGCGGATTTTGTTTTGCTGATGCACAAGGCCTATCTCGCCTGGCAGGAGCTGGCAACCAAGCAGCCAGCCTCTCAGCCAGTCTGGGTTGGCCTTAACAGGCCTCGGTCTATTCTCCAAAACCACTTTAGGCAAAAAGGAGCAGACACTCCCAAGTCCGAAATTTGCAAAAAGGGCTCACTGCAGGATAAAGCCTGACGCTCGGACACCCGCCTAGCAGATGATATCGCCACCAGGAAGATCACCTTCAAAGTAAAATCTCTCAATGTCGCCCGCTTCATAGGCTCAAATGGGGAAGACAATCAAGCTCCAGGAAGGGCAAGGATTCCGAACCGGAGGTCTCAGATGTTTCGCTCCCCGGAGAAAACGTACCACATCTGGATGTGCAGACAAAGCAACTTCTCGCATTTTGCCACGAAAAGAACCTAGGGCCGCAACCTGAACCCTAGCACTTAACAAGGCCGTCCTGAAAAAGGACAAAACATCCCCCGCAGTGCCCCAAAGAGGATCCACTTTGTGCGCAAGGCACCATGACTCGAAAATCCCCCATGCTCTGACGTATGCCAAAGACGTGGAAGACTTCTGGATTGGAGCAGGGAAGCGATCACCGCATCAGAACAACCCTTATCCCTCAAACGCTCCCTCTCAAAAGCCAAGCCGCTAGACAAAAGTGATCTACCTGATCGAAACAAACGGGGCCTTGAGGCAAAAGATTCGGCAGGGGCCCGTCAACCGCTAGGTTGATCAGATCCGCAAACCACGGACATCCCCTAATTGATGTGCACACTGGGTTTTTTAAATTTATCTTTGTGTAATTCAAAAGAAAGGGGGATATGCTAGATTCAAATACCTCAAAGTTATAAAGGCACAAGAAGCAAATGTTTTCCAGGGGGAAAGAATAGTCTAGATCAAGAGGCAATTATATGAAGTGCCAAGGCTTTAGGACCAAGAGTAACATCACAAAATATTCACAGGGAGGATGCTGGATGCATTCAGTGGCTTTCTGGAGGACGTGATGGAGGGAATAACGTTTTCTGTGTTTGGAGAGAGAATGGAATAAACACAGAAGCTCCTTAACAGTAAAGAGAAGGAAAGCAGGAGATCTAGGAGCATACAATGGGGAGTAGATTTAGATGGGGCCCTGCTGTCATACCCAGTTTCCCGTAAAATATTTTGCTATCATGGAGTATACATCTGTTAAGACCATTCACTGTTAAATATAATCTTGATTAAACAGGTGACAAAAATCATTTCCTTACCTAGGCATTTATACTTTTCTCCTGTTCTGTGGGGAAAGAGCTTGATAAATCAGGTCTTTGAATATTAATGGAAACTCGCAGGTTCTTTTTATTGCATCGGAGTGGGTCATAAAAAACGTATTGAAAACCTCTCCTTTTGAGTGCTGGTAGACTGAATGACATGACCACCGAGTTAACATGTAATGCACTGACTTTGTGTTTTTATATTCCTCAGCGTGATGTTTCTACAGTTTGTACCCAAGTCCCATCTGTTTTTCACAGCTGGAAAGGATCGGAAGATTAAACAGTGGGATGCAGACAAGTTTGAGCACATTCAAACCCTGGAGGTAAAAAGATCTTAGGGAAACTTCAGAATTCCCAATTTTGTTTGTAGTTGAATTAAATAACTGCTCAGAATATATATTGGAAAATATTTAGCTTGTCACACTTCCTCTGTCAGACCTGTGTACAGCTGGAGTGATCTGATGCAGCCACAAAAACGTATAATCTGTATCTTGATACAAGAATAGAAATATAAATCATAAAAATGTGAACAAAATACCATTTTAATGCTATTTGTAAATGTCTTTTTCAAACTATACCATTGTCTTCACGGTATTACTTAGCTGTTTCTGCTTCCTTTTATTGTTCAGAACATGTCTATTACAGATTTTTTGCAGTTACAAATACACACACCTCAGTCACTTCTAAAATATTTACTCTATTTGGATATGTCTGGGTGTCAAATGATTTCAAATAGCAGCACCTTGCAGCTTCTGGCATTATCGGGTGAATTTTCAAAGGGCTGCGTGCGTAAAAATCGGGGCTCGTGCCCATAAGTCCAGATACCTGCACAAGTGCTGGGCCCTGAAAAAGGGGCGGGCTGGGGGTGTGGTCTGGGTGGGGCGGGACAGAGGCAATTAGCCACTATTCCGGGGAAGTGTGCGTCTGCAGCCGGCTGGCGCGCGTAACTTGCTTCTGCTCCGGAGAAGCAGTAAGTAATAAAATAAAACAAACTAGGGAAAGGTAGGTTAGGTTTAGGGGGTGGGGAGGATAGGGGAAGAGGGAGGAAGTGTAGGTAAGGGGGTAGGGAACTGGGGAAGGCCCAATTTGTGTTGCCGCGCGTATTTTATGAAAACTTGCCGCCCCTCCCCCCCTCATGCCAGCGCACGCGTGTTCTAAAATCAGTGCGTCCGCGTGTGCATGCCGGGAGCCATGCGCACATGGACTGCCGTGTGCTGCTTTGAAAATGTACCCCATGCTTGTAAGAAAACTGGGAACATAGGTGCTTTCAAAAATGGCATGTATTTTTTATTCTTGCAGAGAAATCAAAAGGAAGAAAGCTGATTTGTTTTTGTTTATCATCCTGCTCGTTTGAAGCAGTCTTTGTATTTTGTGCCTTCTTGGTCGGTTTGTATCGCCTGTGTGCTTTTGCAGGGACACCACCAGGAAGTGTGGTGTTTGGCAGTCAGCCCCAATGGAGATTTCATTGTGTCTTCATCTCATGATAAATCTTTGCGCCTGTGGGAGAGAACAAGGGAGCCACTGATCCTTGAAGAAGAGAGAGAGATGGTACAGTATGAGCTACAGATCTCTAGGATAGAGCAAGGGAAGCCCTGGCCTAAGAACAAAGCAGAATAAATATGGACTAATGAAAAACTAACTGAAGAATACAGAGTGGTGTCATGGCTGTATGCTGGCAACAGTAGTCTTGGCAGTACATGAAAAATATGAAAGAGCTATAAGGAGTGCCAGAATATGAAACCGCTGCCATAGCATCCAGAACTTAGACCACTTTGAAATGTATAAGTGCTTGGATTTATTTCTTGCCTTTTTGAATATGAGATTACACATTTAGCTTACAGACAGCTCATTTGTAGCTTCACATTTTAAGGCTTTTAAGTGAGCTGTCAACAAAAAATGTATAAAGATTTTCCCCTAACTCTTTTTGCAGCAAAGGGAAGCAGAGTATGAGGAAAGTGTTGCCAAAGGGGAGGAACCGGTGGTAAGTTCAGAATAAAAGTAACTAAAAACACAGGGGTGTATTGGTGTTAGGAGAATATAGTCTAACGCTGGAGGTCTTACAGCATCATACCGCAAGAATCTTATTCCTGCTAGGACATTTTTACACTATTTACTGTTGTCATAAAGGAAAACTGGTTCTTACCTGCTGCTCCAGAATGCCCCAGGTTATATTGATTTGTGCAGTTACTCAGAGGCAGAATTCTAAGGAGTAGAGATCGGCAGCAGCTTGGATATAGTACATTAAAGAAAATATTTGTTGGCAGTTTAATGATTACAAGCAGTGCCACACTGGCTAATTTAGCAGAATTTATATTACTGATTTACAACTATACTTAGATATTTAATGCATGATTGGGATAGTTTGCATGATAGATTAATGTGTCATAAAGCATGGTTGTGAATGTGTTCTTCAGAATACTGTTGTGTTGTATAAGAGCTTGTGGAAACAGATTGCAGACTGGGAAGAGAAGACAATGTCTTGTTCGTTTTGGGTTTTTTTTTTAGGTTGCGGGTGAGACCCCAGGAGAGTCTGGATTGGCAGGAAAGAAAACCATTGAAACCATAAAAGCAGTAAGTGCATCGGTGATAAGCATTCCTTGCCTATTTACCCCTCTTTCACATCTGGTTGATGTCCCATCCCTGGCGGAGGATGCGTTTTTGTAGTTAGCTTGAACAGACAGCTTGGAACAACTGCATTCAAATACTGCAACTGCCATTGTTTGATCTTGAGCAAGTTTCTTTCTTTCTGAAGACTGAGAAGAATTGATGCATTGTTTTGGGGTTATGGTGCTCTGTCTTGTAGGAGTCATTATCTTCAGGCTTGCTTTATTGGTGAAGGGGTAGCATGAACTCGTGACATCTCGATCAGTTTGGATTTCTTGCTTCCATCATGGTAGCAGTTGTAAAACTTTGCTTTCTTTCATTATTTTATGACTTCAGATGCACCTCTTCAGACTTTTACATAGCACTAAAGACAGTTTTTATTCATGCTCTGAACTTATAGTTCTCATGTTGCATCATATTTTGTATTTTTGATATGTGGTATGACTTTGGCTATGGGTGTTACGGCTTCTGCATCAGAAGACTGTAATGTTTCTAAAATGTACTTTCCCTGTATGTACCTGGATCAGTCTTGACTGCTGGTTTTGCCTCCCTTCCAGCAGATAGAGACAGAGAGAAACTGCGAGAGCACCCCCTGATAAACCGGTGTGCTACCTGCAACTCCTCAGTATTTCTGTCTCCAGCAGATGGAGGTGGTGCAAAACCTGCAGTTCTGAAAGTTGTTTTTTTTTTGTTTGTTTTTTTTTAGGTTCTTAAAAAAAAAAAAAAAAAGCAAAAAAAAAAGCAGAGTAGCTATCAAGCAGGCCAGGAAGATTTCTCTGTCCTCCGAGGGGGCTGGCAGGTCCTAGTGGGACCATCCCCCCCTGGTCATAGGCAGTTAGGGAGCTCGGGTTGGTGACCCAACTTGCTCCTTGTTTACAGCGCCGAGGGTGAAAGCTGGTGGTCTGGTTCCCTCCCCTCCCCCAGTGAGGATCCGGTGCCACTCTTGCCCTCCTTGCCTGTAATTTGATTACAAAAAAAAATTAGGTTGGGGCTGTTAGCGGCAGGAGTACAGCAGTGACTCGTGCTCAACAGCTCCACCGCAGTGTGCCTTCGGGTGTCGGGCCACGCAGGGAGGCCACATTTGGTGGAAACTCCTGGGTCCTGCTGGGGTTGTCTGCGCCGGCTGCTTTTGCAGCCGCCATGTCGCGTGGTCTGTGCAGTGAGCCGACTCTGTGGCTCTCCCGCACAGGCCTCTGTTCACGCTGCCTCCCTGATGGGGAGGGCTCCTCTATTGTGGCGGCAGCCTCAGCGGGCAAGCTCCGTGATACGGGCCGAAGGTCTGCTGTGAGGGAGAGCGAGGCCGACCCATTCCTGCTGAGCGTGAGAATGGTGGCCATTTTGAATTTGTTGTTTAAAATGTCCTTTCTCCTAAATTCCCCTTTTGGGCAGTTATATCGCTTACAAATCTGTGAAAAGAGAATAAACTTACATAATATGGAAATAAACTATTTTGAAAGTGAATAAAATGCAGTAGACTGTATTAGTAAGTAGATGGAGGAGTTGTCAAGCATGATTAGTTGAATTTGGAAAAGGGTAAACACGAAGGTTTTTTATATACAGAGGAGAGATGCTACAGCCTCTCTCAGGAAATGTTTTGTAACTTGGTTTTATTACCTGTCAGACTGAACGGATCATGGAAGCCATTGAGCTGTACAGAGAAGAGACTAAAAAACGAGAGGAACACAAAGCAATTTGCAGAGCAGCTGAAAAAGAGGTGAGCAAACCAAAACGCATTTTATCTATCGACCAGAGACTTTGTAAGGCCTAGCTAAGACTAGAGAGATCGTGGGTAGGAACATCATTCAAGAAACGAACCATTCTTCAGTGTTCGTTCCATTAAAACGTTTTTTTCCTTAGGAAACTGATTTTATCAAGATTTCATGGATTCATTCTGTAGATTCTGAAGTGTTTGCCACTTCCTCCTATTGTGGATGCCTTAATCAGAAACATTTGCGTGTGTGTATATATAAAGTCTTCCTGTATTGTGCATTACCAGTAACACTGGTTGACATCATGTGTAAGGATGAAGTTAGAAGAATTTCTCATAAAAAGAAATTAGAATAGCAATATCTACAAAAGCCAGAAAATGTCAGGTTATAGCTATCAGGGCAACTATAATTCAGCACCCCTCTGAATTGTAATGACATAATGAGGGCAGTGAGGCTTGAGAAATACACGGGCTGCTTGTTAGAGGAGAATCAAGCATAGGGAAAGAGCTTCATGGGGAGAAAAGAGAGATGGGAGTTTTTTGTTGTCAATGGTTCAGTGGTTTCATGAGCTGTTCCAGAATGACATTTTGATTCCAAGGAACTGGTGGATCTTTTCTTGGAGCTTTTCAATTGAGTGAGACCTTTTTTTCATGAATCTAGCACTGTAGACTTATGGGAAATCGCAGCAGTCATGGTGTGCTGCTATAGCACTGCAGTGAAAACTAAATCCTGATCATCATCCAGAACCTCTTCCTTCTAAAACTGTAAGATCTTTGGGCAGAGGATTTCCTTGATGCCAGCAGATCCTTTCACCTGTGGCCAACTGCATAGGTATTAGCTGACTTTCCGCATTCAAGCAGTTGGGACTAAAGACTCTAGTTTATGGTGCAGGAGATCTCTGTTGCACTGCATGTTGCTACAGGGCTAGGCCTTAAAACCATGGAAACTAAGTTTGGCAAGGTGAGAAAAGGGTTCTCAGTCATTTGCTCCCCCTTGCTATCCGTTTTTGGATTGTTCTGCGTAGTGGTGGAACTGGGGATACATGTAAAGAAGTCTATGGACTTGAGAGAGGCAAACCATGGATACCTGGGGCAGAATGCTGGTACTGTTGAGGGATATTACAAATAGGTCTTTTGCCAGTGCCCTAAAGCTGAAAAAGATCTTGCACTTTTATGATCATGTAGAGTTTTTTGTGCAACAGAAGTTAGCAACATAAGGTATTTGCTGTTTGATTCTGATTTCCAGGAAGGTAGACTGCTCGAAGAAACAAGTCTGAATAATTGCCCATTTTCTGGTCTTTTGGTAAAGTTTATAAGAGCCTATTCCTTCTTGCTTGTTGATGTAGAACATTGCTACGTAGTTAATGTTCTGTCTGTATCAACACCACATTGTTCTTTAACAATGGAGTGAATATGGTCAGAGCATTGTAAATTGCTATCAGCACTAGATGACTTTTAGATAAAACATTTTCTTTCCTTGACCAGGTTTTTTGAGGGAAAAGATGCCTCAGATGACCTCCCTAAACTTGGAAACTTCTACGGCTAGAATTTCTTAAAATGGTGGTTGGTGAAAAAATGGACCTTTGAATGGTCCAGCCACCGTCTCAGGCAGTTGGATATTTTCACCTTTTTTGCCATTGATTGGTTCCCCTAAAATCAGAGTTACCACTGAGCTTGTCTCATGTGAAGATGTGCAAAGGGTGGGATATAAGCTGCTCCTATCCATGTGGGCTAACACTTTTAGAAAGATGCAGGCAGAGGCTTGTTGCTGCCCGATGATTTTCAGGGTTAATTTGGATAGCTCGTTTACTGAGGCAGAAATGCTTTTCCTTGTGATGTATTAAGAAATGCTCCTATGGTATCCTGTTTAGAGGTTGGATTGGGCATATCCTGAAGGGCCTAGGCCCCCTCACGCAGCAGTCATGACAAAGTCTGAGATTTCATAAGGGCAGCTCTTGAAGCCTGGCATGACAGAGGAGAGAAGTTAAATAAAACTCAGTTTTGAAACAACAAAAGTTAATCTGAACCTACCTTTTCTTTGGAGACTTGTGAAAAATAAAAGAACCAAAAAAAAAGAAAAAAAAATGAATGAAGAGAAATACCTCAGTTTCAACTAGCAGAAGACGACTTGTGCAACAGTGGCGGTGGGGGAAGGCCTGTGCATGTTCAACGTGGTGCCATTGGATGAAGTTGCCCACTTGTTTGGACAATTTATCCTCTGTCCATGGAGAAATATTTTAATCAAAGGAGAAGCCACCAGCGGTAGCTTGTCGCTTAACTGAGGTGGCTCCTTCTCAGCTGAATTACTGTAAACTGAATATAACAAAGTTTGGATGGTATGTATGATGCTGCTAATGTGCTTGTGGCTGTGTATTTAACTGGCATGAGGGTCTGTTTCTGCAGGTTCCACTTCCAATCAACCCTGTCCTCCAGGCCTATGGCAACATTTCAGTAAGTACAAGCCAGAAAACTTTCCTATCATAATTCTTATTTAATACAGTGAATTTCATGGATATTGCATAAATAGGTGTAGAATGCCAGGTTGAAAGAACTATGCCTAAGAGAGGTGTATTCAGGGTGAAAGCAGTGGCAATGCACTTAGTTGTTTAAACAAAACCAGGAGACTTGACAGGCAAACAAATAACAGAAGGATATTTAAAAGGTTCTTACTGAATTAACAGCTGCCATCTGATTGTGGTCCAGCTTTGGAATAAAATGTCAACAAACTGGATTGACTAGATGGGTGAATTAATAAGAAATTGCCATGCTTATCTGTTGCTATCTACTATGCTACTGTATAATAGACCACTGGTAGTCAAATTGATCCTTGGTCCTCCCGAGCCAGTTGGGTTTACAGGATATCACAAATGAATATGCATGAGATATGTGTACAATGGAGTCAGTGCATGCACATCTCATGCATTTTCATAAGAGATCCTCAAAACGACTGGTTGGTGGGGGAGAGCAAAGATCTACTTGCACACTACTGTAGTAGACAAATTAAAGTATGCTTTAGATTGTTGGCTCTCTTGAGCACAGAGTCATGGCTGTTACTGCACTGGCTCTTCAATGTCTGTTCATTGTAGAGTTAGGTTAAGACCCAAGTACATAACATAAGATATGCCATACTGGGTCAGACCAAGGGTCCATCAAGCCCAGCAGCCTGTGTCCAACAGTGGCCAATCCAGGTCACAAGTACCCAAACCATAAATAGATCCCATGCTACTAATGCTGGCAACAAGCAATGGCTATTCCCTATTAAATCAGCTTACGGACTTCTCCTCCCAAGTCAACATTTAGTACTTTGATTTTTTTTTATCTTACTTAAGCATTACATATCTGGATGAAAATAGACATCAGTTTCTATTAGTATATCAATAAATTGTCAATGGATACTGCAGAATAAGAGGTGGTATCAAGATGATCCTTTATTTTTAAGTTCTGAGTTCTCACCACTTTTTTTTCTTCTTTACAGCCATCAGCTTATGTGTTAGAGGTTTTCAAGAAAGTTAAGTCCAGGTGAGTTAACAGAGCTATTCCACATTTTCTCTCAGTATTTAGTGTAACTGGCTAATTTACTGACAAGTTACTAGAGCAGCAGCACTAGAAAAACAACACAGAGTAATGCAGTTTTCAGAGGTTATTGTTTTATTTTAGTCTGATATTATTAATACCTCCTATTCAGTTAAGTCTAGCTATTGTGGTGTTTATGCACAGCAGCAATCATTACACTGGTAGATGTGAAACAAGTGGCAGATAAACTAGGTAAACCAATGGTTGTTGCACTTTTTTTTTCTCACGACTCACTAGAAGAACTCTCTCTGTGACCTCTCCTGAGCACAGTGCCATACATTCATGCTGTCACATTAACATAGAGCATGACATCAGATAAAGAACATGGCTTCTCTAGTCTGCCCATCCACATCTGCTGCTCAGCTTTGTCATCCCTCTGAGATCCTCTGTACTTGTTCCATACTCCCTCAAATTCCAGCACTATCCTGGTCTCCTCCACGAGCCCATCATCCTTTCTGTAAAGAAATATTTCCTCTAATCACTCTAGAGCCCAACTCCTTTCAAACTTATCCCATGACGTCTCATTCCAGTGCTTCCTTTCTGTTGAAAAAGGCTCGCCTTCTGTGCATTTGATCCTTGGAGGCATTTAAATGTCTATCATATCTCCCCATTTACTCCAGGGTATACATGTTTAGATGTGTAAGTCTGTTCCAGTATGCTTTATTATGAAGATGGTTGACCATTGTTGTAACTGCTTTCTGGACTGACTTTATTTGGTTTGCATCCTTTTCATGGTATAGTCTCCAGAATTTGTAGTTGTATGCCAAATAAGGTCTCACCAAAGCCTTATACAGCGACAGCGTCATCTCCCTTTTCCTGCTGGCTGTCTTTCTCCCTATATTTTTGTTTATGGAGCTCTCTCCTATCCCTGCTTCCCATTGCCACGCATGGTACTACAGCCACTTTCCTAATCATAATTTTGAGCTGTGCTGTTCTCGAGAGGTTAGCTAAGTGGGGCCCCCCAAGAACAGCACAGGCGTAACTAGTACAGAGCCAGGTGATGGAAGTGGACGCTGGGGCATGCAACCCTTTGTGACCTGAAGTTTGAAAGCCACTTGGGTAAAGTATTAACACAACTCATGGGTGCACTCATAAGTATGCACCCTAAGCAATTAGGAAGCTAGGAAAAAATCCAAAAGAAGCAAATAGTTTCCTCATCTCAGGAATTATGTTCATGGAGTCAAAACTGGCTTTCCATTCCAACTTTTAGAAAACATAGATTACACAGGAAGCAAAGGCTAGATGTTCATTTGCTGGGCCATCAATGTAGAATGTGTTACCAAGTGAGTTGTGAGGGGAAAGTAACTATTTAAAATTCAGGAAGAAAATGAAAATCTTGTGGGAGTGCTCAGGGTTTTATAATCAAATCTTTGTTCTAGTTGTGCTTCTCCTGGGTTTTGATTTATGAATGTTTACTGTAAGCTGCTGTGATCAATTTTATTGGAACTTAATGAAATCTGTTTACTAGCTATGTAACTATTTATACAGAGTCTGCTTTAAAGCCATAATGGAGCCTGTCTCGGTGGGAATGCTTTAGCCAGTAAAGTACTGAAGTACTGTCCATCATTATAGCCTAACTGCCAGTCTGATTATTTTGTGGGGTTTTTTTGGTGAGTTGTGGCTGTGGGTTTTGTTAGTTCAAATCTTTATTTTAAAATTACTCCTGGGCCATTCTCCTGGTGCGTAGTGATTTTTGTATAAAGTTGAAAGATGCTGACTAAAGAGCCTGAACACAGCCCTCCGCTTACATACCCCACACAGAAACCTAAGGTCAGCAAACAAAGCACTGCTAACTATACCATCAGTCAAAACAGCCAGATTAACACAAGTAAGGGACAGGGCCCTATCACTAGCAGGACCGATAATATGGAACACCATGCCGGTAGAAATCAGATTGGAAAGAGACATCAAAACATTCAGAAAAAATTTAAAAACATGGCTATGTAAGCAAGCATACCACAAAGAGAATCAAGAGTAGAACCCAGGGAACTGTTAGTTGCGGTCAAGCAAACACCCACACAAACACACTCCTTCCTTCTTTAAAGTGTGTCTCCTCTCCTATATTCTAATCTCCACCTTTATCTTAAACTTCAAAGAACTAAAGTTAAGTAACACCAAACTTTTAGCAGAGTTAGAAAATCTAGACATAACTTATAACACTCACCAAATAGTACTTATTATGATATAATGTTACAGTATTTTTGATGGCACCTGGGTAAGAGTTAGAATTCCAGACACTTTATGCAACATAGTTTTTGTGCCTTATTGTGAACTGTTGTGATGGCACCCGCTTAACGACGGCATAGAAAAGATTTTAAATAAATAAATAAATAAATATTAAGCAAGTCAAGAGAGAGCCTTTACACCAATTCCTAAAGTTCTACAGAGCTCAAGTTTAGCTATTTTTAATATTTTTTTAAATGTGGAAACTTCTGTTCCTATCTTAATGGAAAGAGACAAACTATATTTGCACTGTACACAGGTTAAGAAATGAGCCCACGAGCATGGCCAGATGTGTGAATACATGAAAACTAGGCCAGTTGCCCTCAAATTTTCCTGGTTTAAGAAGAGAAACAATCTGCTGGTTTGTAGTGAAGGTCTAACTTTGCTGTATTGTACTGTGTCTGCACTAGTGAGCTAGAAGAGTCTCTGCTGGTGCTGCCATTCTCCTATATCCCGGATCTGCTTACTCTGTTTAATGAGTACATTCAGCTTGCCTGGGAGGTGGAGCTCATCTGTCGGTGTCTCTTTTTCATACTCAGGTAACCATTTCTGCTATCATCCCCCTCACACCTCAACCATATGGGGGTGCTGATTCCCAGCAAGGACATAAGTGCCATGTTGAGTCAGACCAATGGTTCATCAAGCCCAGTATTCCCCTCTGACTGCAGCCATTCCAAGTCACTAGGGAATATCTCATAGATAGACTGAGGGAGATCACCTTGACTGCAACCTTTGATCAGGCATTTTGCTTCCACCTAACTTGCCAGGCTATAGCAGATATGTCCTAAATGTATGCTGTACACTGAAGAGGCTGTCAAAAATTGGTATGTGTTGGCTTGAATAAAACAATACTGGGTTACCTTTTTCTTTAATGTTTATAGGATTCACTTTGGCCAGATCACTAGCAATCAGCTGCTGCTGTCCGTGATTGAGAGTTTGAAGAATACCACAGTTTCTAAAATCACCCAAGTTAGGGTCAGTATCTTCTCTGAAACATTTTGACTGTTCATGGCTGAAGCAGGAATATTTATAAAATTCCATGTGGGTGTAATATAAATCAGTGTAACTGCAACAGTTTTAAATGTAGCTGAAACATGAGGGGACAAGTTTTAAAGAATTTTCTTGCGCTGACATTTTGTAGAATTGTACTTTAACAATCTGCTCATGTTTACTGATAAGTTAAAAAAAAATAACACAAAAAAACCCAAAAACTCAACCAAGCTGGTTTGCACAGAAAAATTAAGTAAGAATGTAAAACAGCAAATGTATGAGCTGTATTTTAATTTAATTTGGGATTTTTCAAATGGGTCACTATGCAGTTTTTCAGTAAACTTCTAAAGTACTAACCTTAGAAGTGAGCCAGCTTCAAAACTGCATATACATTTCATGCACTTGATCTGTGTGTGTTAACAACTGGGCATAAGAAAGTTGTCAGACTAACAAATTATGCAATAATGGGCTCCTGACTTGACAGCTTCTTGGCTCTGTGATTGTCCATAAAAGCCTTTCTTCCTTTTTAATAGGCAGCATGAGCCCATTCCCCTCATCTGTCCTAGAGTTATTTTTGTATAAAATAATTGGCTTAATGTTTAATGTAAGCTTCAGTGTGCTTTTCCTTGTGTTTAGGATGTTCTGGGGTTCAACATGGCCGGTCTTCACTTTCTTAAGAGAGAAATAGAGGCCAAGGAGGAGGTGATCTTTTTTGCTGACGCTACTGCCAGGTTTGAAGAGAAGAGGAGGAAGAGGAAAAAGAATGAGAAGCTAATTCTTGCAGTTGTTTAGAATTTCTACCAGATAAATGAGATCTTTCTTGAGCTTATATGTCTGAACTATTTTTGATGTTGCTTGGATTGACTGCTTACCTGTTAGAGAAGGTCCAGTAGACTATATTCTCTGTTAAAGGTAAAAGAAACTACTGAATCACTATAACTGAGAAGTTACCAACACACCTTCTGTGCTGGACATTCAAAAGAAGCATTTAAAAAAAACATCCTCACTCCTATGGCTCTATTTTGGAATTAACAGCTGGGTTCAGTTATCTCTTGACATTCACTTTTGTACAATTTATCATTTTTATATATCTATTTTTTTTTTTTTTACTTCAGTAGGATAAATTGTCCATAATTGAAATAAACAGTCATGTGACAACATTCTTACCTGGTTTGTTATACTTTGCAAGCCTCAGTTGACTAAATATTCAGATGTACAAGTCTGTGAAAGATAGCTAAGTAATGGGATTATGCATAGATGTAGGATTAGAAAGGAAAATTGGCTCTTACCGGCTAATTTTCATTCCTGGAATACCACAACTCAGTCCAGACAAGTGGGTTTTGTAGATGGCGGCGGCGAACTTTTCAAGCACTGCTACATAACCAAGAGTGCCACCTGCAGTCCCTCTGTATTGACCTATACCCAAGCCAATGAAGAGCCCCAAATGAAAAACTCCCTCCTAGGGAGCCCACCCATCCAACAGGTCAAAGAAAATAAAGTTTGTCGGTCCAACTATTTACAAATTTGAGTTCTGCTCTTACTTCCCAAAAACAATAGTCTTTCAGAATTAAGGGATGAGTTTCTGGATTGATCTGTGATATTTCAGGAATGGAAATTAGCAGGTAAGAACCAATTTCTTTCCTGTTCATACACAGATCAGACCAGATAAGTGGGATGTACCCAAGCTCCCCAAAAGACCCTCTCGCAGAACGCTCTCTCAAACTCACCTACTCTGGCGCCCGCACATCCAACCTGGTGAAAGTGTGAAGAAAAGACCACATAACCGCCCTACAGATCTCCTGTGGCGATAGCAACTGACATTCTGCTCAAGAGGTTGCTTGTGTTCTAGTTGAATGTGCCTGCAACCTCTCCAGGGCTGTCTGCTGCTTACAGAGATAGGTGGAAAAAACAGCCTCCTTTAACCACCGAGCAATCAAACTTAGATGCTTTAGTCCCTTTCTTTGGACCCCTGAACAAGACAGATCTGACCGCCAGAAATTGCTAGTGAACTTAAGATAATGCAACAGAGTCCGATGCATGTCCAATAAGTAAAGCTCCCTCGCATGCTCTCCCTCCCCAGACAAATTTGGAAAAGACGGAAGCTCTACCGACTGACTGATGTGGAACGAGGAATCAACCTTCAGCAAAAAAAGAGGGTACTGTACACAAAGATGCCATCATTAGAAATGGTTCTCTACAGGATAAAGCCTGAAGCTCTGAAAGCAGTTTTTCTGGTGGCAAATTGTTTAGCCAGAAGGATTCCAGAGTGAGGTCCTTCAATGAAGCCTTCCTTAAAGGCTCAAATGGGAAATCACAAAGTCCTCGTAATAGCAAATTAAAGTTCCACAAAGGACATATGCTTTGGACCAGAGGTAGCAAAATACTTGGCCCCCTTGAGAAAACACACAGTATCCGGATGCAAGACCAATGGCTTTCCCTACAATTTCTCTCAAAGGCATTCCAAACCCACCACTCTCTCTCCAACTTCACCTGGATAAACCAATCATCCAGATAAGGGTGAACCAGAACTCCCTTCTTTCTGCAGCACAGCTGCCACCACAACCATCACTTTCATGAAAGTCCACGGAGCTGTCCCTAACCCGAAAGGAAGAGCCCGAAACTGGAAATGATACCCCAGCACCATGAAGCTAAGAAACTTCCAATGGTCCACATGTATAGAAATGTGCAAACAGGCCTCTGTCAAATCCAAATGAGGCCAGAAACTCCCCTTGCCGGACTGCCGCTATCACCATTTGCGATGTCTCCATCTGGAAACGTGGAACTCAAAGAGCTGCATTGACCTTCTGAAGATCCAAGATGGGCTGAAAGGTACCCTCCTTTTTGGGAACCACACAATAGATCAAGTACCTCCCTTGACCCTACTCTCTCGCCAGAAGTGGGATAATTGCGCTCAGCTCTTTAAGTTGCTGTAACATATCCCGAATGGTCTTTTGTTTGCTGTGGGACGCGCAGTGAGCAGCATGAAGGCCTCTCCAATGAGGCACAAAAATTCTAATACTTAGCCTTCTAATCACCTCCAATACCCATTGGTCTGAGGTGATCCTGGTGTCAGACGTCCTCTGATAGTTTCCATGCTGATGTGGACCTTCATTGGGAGGATTTAGCACCCTGACCAGGGCCATCCCTGGGCTGTCTGCAGGAATCTTGAAAGGACTGCTGCATTCCTGATTCCTGCTTCTCTAGGGTCATTACCAAACCCTTGCTAGGGTGAAATCTTCTCATATCCTGAAATGGGGTGCGAGCAGGCAAAGTCTTCCTGCCACTATTCTTATCTTCTGTTAGCTTGTTCCTCTGATTCCCCCAAATTCATCAACTGTTCCAGATCCTCTCCAAATGGTTTTCCCTTAGAGGGAAGAATGCACTGCCTCAACTTAGACCACATGTTCACCAATCAATTCTGTAACACTAGCAGCTGGCATGCTCACACTGGTGAGACCATACATCTGGGCGAGGTTTGGACCAAATCATACAGGGCATCTGCCACCCTGGCTTCTAGCTGGGCTGCCTGCACTCCCTTGTCAGCCATGGCAGACTTCTGAGCCTTCTGGATCCAGGTAACCTTGCAGACCATCCAGCACTGGGTCTGCTCCTTCGTTATCAGACTCCTCTGGGAGCACCCTAATACCCAGCTCTTTGAAAACATAGGGAATAGGGGATCTCACTTCTTTGCAGAACAGACAACCTGTGGCTCATCTCCCTCTACAATCAGAATCTCCTCTGGAGCAGAGAAACCCTTGACTCCATCACAGTCCACCCCAGCCTTGTCACCTGCCAGATTATCCCCAGGATCATCCCTGGATCTCCTGGTCAATCCAGGAACTTGGATCCATCTGACTCCACATCTCCCGCAGAATTAGCAAGGCCCAAATGGCAGAGAAGATCCCCTGAACCCCTGGGCAGGGATCCTTTAGATCGTTTTGTTCCCCGCTGAGTTTTGAGCAGGGGGCTGTTTACTCCCTGCTGCTCTCCTGGCCAAATAGACTTTGTGCAGCAGTAAAATGAAATCTATGGATAAATCTTCCACTTCACTGCCCCGTCATCTGGCTTGAGCTCCTCTGATATCCCATCACCCCCTTCTCCCCCCCCCCCCCCCAGCTTGAACTGCTGGAGAAATCGGGAGTCAGTGAGTCCCTTGGGAGCTACCTGTTTCCTGCTAGCTGTGGCCAAATCTCCCCCACCCCATCATAGTCTCTGCAGGCACACAGAGGCATTATTCAGGCACACAGAGGCATTATTCAGGCACACAGAGGCTTGGCAAGGTTTTCTGCAGTCCCCGGCCTGTACCATCTTGGAGCACATGCGGCACTAACATGCAGTCAAGGCAGCTTGCCGCGACAAGAGTTAACCCTGTCTGTGGTACGATTACCTCTCGATAAGACTACCCCAATCCTCGGTTGCCGAAGGCACTCACTGCCTCTTATTCCCCATCCAGCCTACTGTGAAAATACTCCAGCCAATGGCTACTTCAGTGGCTGAGCTGTATTTTTTTTTTTTTTTAAAGCAACAGCCCAGCACAAAACAATTGAAATAAGGAGAAAAAAAAGATTTACTTCCCTGACGCTGGCTGAAGACCTCAGGTGGACAGAGGGAACCAGAAGTCATGGCTTTCTGACCCCTGGAAGCTGTGGGCTAGAGCTGAACAGGGATTACCAATCCACTGCTTGCCAGGCTCAATCTGAGGGATGGCCGTGAAGATGCCTAACACAACAGGGAGCATCTCTTCCAACTTTGTGTTCCAATTTTTTTTTTTTTTTGGTCAGACTGCAGGTTTGCACTTTTACCCTCTCCTGGAGACAGAAATACTGAGGTACTGCAGGTGCTATTCTCAGTTAAGATAGGCAATACACTCTCTGATAAGATTGAGTTCAATACTGGTGTATCTCAAGGTTCTGCTTTGTCAGCAACCTTGTTTAACATTTACTTACTCCCAGTTTGTCACCTCCTGTCTGGGCTCCGTCTGAATTTTTACATCTATGCCGACGACATACAGATACTGGTCCCCATTTCTGACACATTAGAACAGACCTTCAAATTAATTACCATCTACCTGACCTCAATTAAACAACTTCTTAGCCATATGAAACTCACCTTAAATATGGAAAAAACAGATTATGTTACTGGATAGAAAACCAAAAAACATTACAAACAATACATTAAATATGCCAAACAACATCAAGCTAACACTTGCAGAATCAGAGATCTAGGAATAACCATTGACTGTGAACTAAATTTTAAAAAACATATCTACAAAACTAAGAGAAGGTTATTATAAACTGTTAGTTCTAAGACTGTTAAAACCTCTACTAGAAGCTAATGATTTCTGCTCAGTGTTACAGGCTCTCATATTCTCTTCACTGGACTACTGCAATTCTCTATTAGGTCTTCCATAAACCACCCTACGTCCTCTGCAAGTGCTCCAGAACTCTGCAGCCAGAGTTTTAACAAATTGCAAAAAACGAGACCATATTACACCAATTCTGATAAATTTACATTGGCTTCCGATTACACAGAGAATATGGTACAAAACCTGCTGTATCCTTCATAAGGCAATTTACGGACAGAAAACAGACTGGCTAAATTTCTATGTCCGATTACATACCCTACACAGATTACTGAGATTGGCAAATAAAGGTTTACTTCAGATCCCTTCAGTAAATACAGCCCATTTGACCTTGGTGCATGACAGAATCATCTCTGTTGCAGGACCCAGTCTTTGGAACACTATGCCTGCAGAGTTAAGACTCGAAACAGAGTTTAAAAAAATTTAAAAAAGACCTAAAGACATGGCTTTTTGAGCGAGCCTATTCAGACAATCTAAAAAAAGGTCATTAACATCAAGAGTCCTCAAAGGTTATCCTTTTTGTCTGTGATGTATTTCCCTTTAAGCTATTGTATCCTCCCTTTTTTAGATTAATAATGTATATTTTAATACACTGATGTATACTCTTTGTTTTTATGTTATTCACTGTAAACCATTGTGCTGTATATACAAAATCTTTTAAATAAATAAAGTAGCAGTACCTGAAAAGTGTTTAGTTCTCAGCTTCCATCTGCTGGTAAGGATGCAACATACACTTGTTTGAACTGATCTGGGGTATGAACAGGAATAGCTCGTCTTTTCTTCTTAAACAATGATTCAGACTGCTCAAATAATATCGCTGACCTTCAAAACCTCATCTTTACCTAAAGCAGCAACTAGGATTTAGCAGAAGGTGATAATTACAGAAAAGACTTCAGAATGCAGTGAAATAGTCCCTGCTTATAAATCTAAAACAAATACCTTTTGGGTACTTAAGTTGCCCATTCAGATCAATGGCTTTGATTCAATTTTTTTCTCATCTTCTGTCTTTGTTTTTGATTAGAAAAGGAAACATTACACATGTTTGATGTCACAAATTTTAAGTAAGCAGTTTCCCATACTTCTCAGCTTTAGGTAGTTAGAACAGCACTGCTGCTAGGTCTTTACCAGACTGTAACTGTTCATTGGCCTTTGATTTACAATTTATAGTGCTACCATGTGTACACTGTGATTCAAAGGGGAAGGGATTTTCACAGTACTCACATTGGAGTACCTCTGTCCAATGTGAAAAATCAATAACTTTATAAAGCCATTTTAAAGTGGCTGCTAAAATGCTCGGATGAGATTCTTCTATTTTATAAAACCACACCAGTTCTGTCACCCTCCACAACCACAAAAGTACTGTAGAAAGATCCCTATACTAGCCTTGATGCTACCCCACTAAATAAATTTATTTATTTATTTATTTATTTAAAGCTTTTTTATACCGGCATTCATGATAGAATCACATCATGCCGGTTTACAAGTAACAAGGGGGGTGAAAACCTAGAACAATTAACAGGTGACGAGAAGCAAAAAAGTTACAATAAAACAGGGGAAGAAGGAACTGGGAGAAGACAAGAGGCTTGAATAGTTTTTAGGAATGAGAATAAAAACAACGTATATACAGGTGACTAAAATGAAACTTAGGTGATTTATTGTAACCAAATACATCTAACATGGAAATAGTACACTTGCTACTTGCTAGTAGGGTTATGACCAACGATATTTGAGTGAAGAGACAAATTTGAGTGCGTTGCATTTGAGACCTTTCCCAGTTTTGAAGTTGTTCAATCTGTAAGAAAATAAAGACTTTTCAGTTTGAATTTCTGTTGTATGTGTGATAGTGAGTTAAGCTGAGCCTCTCCTGCCAATGGAGAGCCTTAGATAGAAAAGCTGTCGCATTACTAAGAAATCTCTAAATGCTCTCTTTAAACAGGCTAGGGCACGTTTTGCCAAACTCCTCTGTGGCATTTTCAGCAGTGTGCAGAAGTTAGCACATACACCTAAGTATACAAAAGACTGGCATAACTCTGTATGCATAAGCTGTACTTGATTTTTAACTAATATCTCTGCCCCAAAAGTAGGCATATATGTTAGTACGCATCTTTTTAATGCAAGGAGCTACGTGCTTTTTATGCAAATACCTGCACTTTTTTTTTTTAATTGCTGTTATTCAATCATTTGTTCAAGCACTAATAGTAATAAACAAATCAAATCATCATGCAGTGTTTTTCAAAAGACAAAGTTCCCCTGCCCCCCCTTCCCGATCATGCTATTTAGTGAACAGTGAATGCTTACATATCGGTACAAGATATATAATAGAACTATAGTGAAATACAGAACAATCCAAATCAATAGAAAACGACTAAGAGTATTAAGTAGATGAAAAAAATGACAAGTGTCTCCATGAGATATATGGGTTCCAGATATGAGAAAATTTGGCGAGGTGATGGTATTTAAGAGCAGTCAAGCGATAGAGAGTACAAACCCTGTTGAGGCGATTCAGCAACTCAGAAGATGGAGGCAAAGGCCTCTTCCAGTTTGCTGCTATTTCCATTTTAGCAGCCGTACAGACCTGTTGGATGAGAATTTGATTGTGAGGTGTTAGCGTATCTTAAATACAAAGGAAGTGCCTGTTCCTTGGTGAGATGAATCGGAAAGGCAAGAATCTCTGTTGGGATCCTGGAGACATACCGCCATAAAGATTGGATGAGAGTACAATCCCACCATAAGTGTAAATATGTGCCCTGCTGATGACAGTTCCACCAGCAGTAAGGATCGTTAGATGGACGAAAATGATGCAGACGGGTAGGAGTGAGATACCAGCGGTAGAGTAGCTTGTAATTTAGCTTCTATAATCCGAGCTGAGATGGAACTTTGTGAGAGTCGCGTAAATATTTAAGGTTTTTTTTTTTATCTACCGACATTCGCAGGAACATCATGCTGGCTTACATCGAACAATATTAACAGAAACAAGAAATTATTTTTTTTATTTAATTTTTATATACCGAATTTTTCATGCAAACATATCAAACCGGTTTACAGTAGCTAACAAATATTCATTTAAAAATATTTGCATTTCCAAAAGAAAAAAGGAAGTAAATACATAGTTTCATAATTTAAATAAAATAGAATATTAAACTAAATAATCATAATATTTAAACTGATAGAGAGGCAGTGCAATAAGAGCAGAGATAATAAATTAAAAAATATACATTACCTTGATATATTTAGTAGTCAGAGATCGTTAAGTTAGTAGCTCCTGATAGGCTTGTTTAAATAGCCATGTTTTAATGCCCTTTTTAAATATTTCAATGTCTGTTTCCAATCTTAGTTCTTATGGAATAGAGTTCCATAGTTGTGGCCCAGCAATATAAATAGTTCTTTCTCTAACATTATTTAGATGCGCAATTTTTGGGGAAGGAATTGGTAACATTCCTGTACCTGTTGATCTGGTAGTTCTTGAAGGGATATGGAAATGAAGTGATGGGGTTAACCATTCAATTTTATCATTGTAGAGTGTTTTATGAATTAGGGACAGGATTTTATGCTGAGCCCTGTATTTAACAGGCAACCAGTGAAGGTCCTTTAATATTGGGGTAATATGATCAGATCTTCTAGTTCCTGTTAAAAGTTTAGCCGCTGAGTTCTGCAGAAACTGTAATGGTCTTGTGATATTTGCTGGTAGGCCTAGAAATAATGAATTGCAGTAGTCTAATTTTGATAAAACAAGTGCTTGCAGAACTGTTCTAAAATCTTTTGGGAATAAAAGTGGTTTTAATCTCTTAAGGACATTTAATTTAAAATAACATAGAACAAGAGAGGAGGAACAGGGTCTTAAGGCAGTAAAGGGTAATTAATAGTTAAATTGAACATCAACAATGTTAAATAATATAAAATATAGGCTAGAGCAATTTGGAGCAACACAAATAAGTGGGGGAGTGTTGGGTAGTGATCAAAGGATAAGGCGAGTTACATAAATCAAAGCGAGACAGTAGGCATTAAGGTGATTCAAAATATTGATTAGCTAAAGAGGTGAATAAATGACCCATTCTTCCTCAGAGAGCAATTTACCCAAATCATGCTCCCAAGCCACGATATGTGTGGGTTTAGTTGGTGGGCGAGCCACCAATAGCTGGTAGATTTTAGAAATCAGACCTCTAGGCGAGTTAGGGTTGGTACAATATCCCTCAAATAAGGATCTCTCATGGGATAGGAGATTTCGTGCATGAATCTTGTGGATAAAATGTTGGAGTTGCATATATGGTAGAAACTCTGCCTTGGTAAGATTGTAATCCTCCTGGAGTGTAGTGAAGGAAATAAAGGATCCTTGTGAATAAAGGTGAAAGATTTGAGTTATACCCTGAGATTTCCAGGTGAGATAAGTGGATTTCGGGAGGCCAGGGGCAAATGTCTGGTTATAAATAAAGAAGACTGATAAAAGTAGTCCACCTCCCCCACCAGCGGTCATTTCCATAAGTGCCAAACATTAAGGGTGTGGCTGGTGCATGGAGACATGGTGGTCATTGGTCCCCAGGTGTTGCTCGGTTGCCATATTAGATATCCAGCAGGCAACTTTGTTCTATCTGTGTCCAAGATTTGACATCTTTAGTTCTGTGCCAATCTATGATGGGTTGAATCTGTGCAGCTGCATAATACCAAGTAAGATTAGGAAGTCCTAAGCCACCAGGGGCTTTAGTTTGAAAAAAGAGTTGCTCTGGCTACCCTAGGAGGTCTGCATTTCCACAGAAAATGAAGTAGTTTCTTCTGCCACATTTTTAGTGTTACATTGCTAACTGGGATAGGTAAGGTTTGAAAAAGGTACAGTAAGCGTGGGAGTACATTCATTTTTAATGTTGCCAAACGGCCCAACCATGTTAAAGGAAGAGAATTCCACCTGATTAGGTCCTGATCAATACTATGGATGAGGGGAGTATAATTAAGTTGGAACAGATCAGAGATCTGCTTTCCAAGATACGCCCCCAAATACTTAAGCTTTGTAGGTGCCCATTTGAAGGGGTGGAAAGACTGGAGTTGAGAAATCACTTGGGATGGGCAAGAGATATTCAAAATTTCTGATTTGTCCCAATTGATTTTGAAGCCAGATACAGCACTATAGTGGGCAAGCTCCATTTCAATCTCTTGTAAAGAGGTAGAGGGATGACTAACCTTGAACAAGATATAATCTGCAAATAGCGATAGTTTATATTGCTGGGAGCGGAGGGAAAAGCCTAATATTTTGGGATTATTTCGTATGTGAATGGCTACGGGTTCAAGGAAAATAGCAAAAAGAATTGGGGAGAGCAGGCAACCCTGTCTGGTTTCCCGTTGAATCTTGAAGGGGGGTGAGTATTGACCATTTATTTTTAGGCAGGCTGTAGGAGAGTTGTATAGCACTTGCAACCAATTTTGAAATGGGGCCCCAAAGTCCATAATGGTAAGTGTGCGAAAAAGAAAAGGCCAATGGACCATGTCAAAGGCCTTTTTGGCATCGATGGCCAGTAGGAGATGATCTGATGATTGTTGGGTAATACCCCAGAGAATATTTATGATCTTTTGTATGTTGTCACTGGCCATGCGTCCTGGGATAAAGCCCGCTTGGTCAGAGTGAATAATTTGGGCTATGAAGCAGTTTAACCTATCTGCTAAGATTTTGGCGAGTAGCTTAAGATCTAAATTAATCAAAGATATGGGCCGATAAAAGGCGCACAGAGCAGGATCTCTACCTGGTTTAGCAATAATAGTGATGCCTGCTTTATTCGAATCTGGTAACAGTGAACCCCTCTGTGTGTAGGTAACTGAAGTGTTTTTGGATATGGGAAACCAGAAGTGATCCAAAGGCTTTATAAAATTTTGCCGTAAGACCATCGGGACCTGGAGCCTTGCCCACTTTAAGATTTTTATTGGCCAAGAGAATCTCTGTAGTTGTGATTTCTGCATTAAGCAAATCACACATGTCTCTGGAGAGATGCAGGAGATCAATAGATTGTAAATATCTATCGATCTCGGGGATTTGGAAATGGGATTCTGCCGCATATAAGTTTTGATAGAATTTTAGGAATAATTGTGTTATGGCCGAGTTAGTGGAGACTATTTGGTCCTGATCGTTTTTTATTTTGAGAATGTGGTTTTGATAGGTGAGCTTTTTCAATTGGTGTGCTAGAATTTTGCCAGCCTTATTTCCCCTTCAAAATAGGTTTGTCGGGTTATATTAAGGTGATGTGCTATTTGATCAGTCTCCAATCGACGTAGATCTTCCCTAGCCTTTGTTAATTTGGTCAATACATCTTGGGAACCAAATTTAATATGTTGAGAAGTGAGTAGCGAAATTTGATCCCTAGATGAGAACAGGCTGCATCCTTTTGGCATTTTATAAAGGAGGAATGGGAAATAAAATGTCCCCGTATATAAGATTTAAAACAATCCCATACTAGTATCGGTGACTCTACCGCGGCAGCATTATCTTGGTAGAATTCTCGAATTTCCTTGGAGGTAGGTTGTATAAAAGAGAGATCTTGGAGAATAGAGTCGTTAAGCCTCCAAAATTGGCTACCATGATTGCCCCCAGTAAGATGAAACGATATTGAGGCAGGGGCATGGTCTGACCACGTAATTATACCCACCTCTGCTGTACGTATAGAATGGTACAATGATTTATCCACCAAGAGATAATCTATTTGAGAATATGAGTTGTGTGCCTTGGAGTAATAGGAATATGAGTGCGAGTGGGAATATTTCACCCGCCATGCATCCACCAAGTTATGGTCCACAAGTAACTCCTTAAGTGCCCGGGTGTGGGTCATTGCAGTGTGTGAGTGACCTTTAGAAGTATCTAAATGCGGGAAAATTACCACATTAAGATCATAGAAACCTAGAAATGACAGCAGAAGACGACCAAATGGCCCATCCAGTCTGCCCAGCAGGTTTTGCACTTTTTTTCTCATATTTAACTGTTACTCTTGGCTCTTAGTAACCTTTTTGTTCTATTTCCCTTCCACCCCCACTATTAATGTAGAGAGCAGTGTTGGAACTGCATCTAAGTGAAATATCTAGCTTAATTAATTAGGGGTAGTAACCACTGCAATAAACAAGCTACACCTATGCTTATTTGTTTACCCAGACTATGTAATTAAGTCCTTGTTGGTTGTCTGTATATAGATCCACTTTTCTTCATTCCCCCTGCCATTGAAGCAGAGAGTTATGCTGGATATGCATTGAAAGTGAAGTATCAGACTTTCTCCCCTGCCGTTGAAGCAGAAAGCTATGCTGGATATGCGTGAAGTATCAGACTTTCTCCCCTGCCGTTGAAGCAGAAAGCTATGCTGGATATGCGTGAAGTATCAGACTTTCTCCCCTGCCGTTGAAGCAGAAAGCTATGCTGGATATGCGTGAAGTATCAGACTTTCTCCCCTGCCGTTGAAGCAGAAAGCTATGCTGGATATGCGTGAAGTATCAGACTTTCTCCCCTGTCGTTGAAGCAGAAAGCTATGCTGGATATGCGTGAAGTATCAGACTTTCTCCCCTGCCGTTGAAGCAGAGAGCTATGCTGGATATGCGTGAAGTATCAGACTTTCTCCCCTGCCGTTGAAGCAGAGAGCTATGCTGGATATGCGTGAAGTATCAGACTTTCTCCCCTGCCGTTGAAGCAGAGAGCTATGCTGGATATGCGTGAAGTATCAGACTTTCTCCCCTGCCGTTGAAGCAGAGAGCTATGCTGGATGTGTGTGAAGTATCAGACTTTCTCCCCTGCCGTTGAAGCAGAGAGCTATGCTGGATATGCGTGAAGTATCAGACTTTCTCCCCTGCCGTTGAAGCAGAGAGCTATGCTGGATATGCACGAAGTTATCAGTCTTTCTCCCCTGCCGTTGAAGCAGAGAGCTATGCTGGATATGCGTGAAGTATCAGTCTTTCTCCCCTGATCACCTCCCACAATCAATTTTCCAGTGGTGTGTTGTACTAAGAGGTGGTGTATTTGCTTAAAAAAATGCAGCCTGGTCCTTGTTAGGAGCATATATATTGGGTAGGGTAAGCTCTGAATCATTTATCATAATACAAAGCAGTAGATATTGACCCTTTGGATCCTTAATACAACGTGTACATTCAAAAACTAATTGAGAAGCGAAAAGGATGCCCACCCAAACATACTTAGCCATTTTGTTATTTGCAGAGTAATATTGATTAGTATATGTAGAAGACTTCATGAGGCAATCATGCCTACTTGAGAGATGAGTCTCCTGGACAAATACTATGTCTGGAGATGAGACTCCCAATTCTTTATAGAAAAAGGATCGTTTTTGTGGGAAGTTTAATCCTTTAGCATTAATTGAGAGCAGTTTTAAAACCGTCATAGCTTAGGTTTTTCTGGGGAAGCTGTAAACAAGAAAAAACCTCCATTATCATTTCTCAATATCCATTAACAGGATTTGCCCATGTCTCCAATGAGTAAATCCACTGGCATGTATATAGAAATATGTATAAAGGCTTATACTGATTTCCTGAAGACAATATATGAAATCATATTTAGCCAAAAAGAAAAATACAGTATATTACAAAAATTGGTCAAATATATTTTGTACCCCGTAAGGATAGCACGAGTCCCTTGGGGATTTAAGGTATCCCCTACTATGGTGAGTGAGCCTACAGAACCCTCCATGTAGACTTGCACCATTTCCTATGTGGGGGTGTGTGAGTGTCACTCGCAGGAGGCAAGTCTCTCCACCTTCTCTTGTTTTTGAATACCACAGATTATAACTTAGTATACAACAAACATGTAAACAATAGACTAAATAGAATAGAAGAGCAAACATTGCGAACTTAAATTGTGCAGAAAAATATCTAGAATGCTGCCCAACTCATCAGTACTGTTCCTTGGTACTCAGGTTGCTAGAGAAATTAATCTCCACTATTACCATAGATGGATAACTGATATATTTCAGGCAGGACCTTGGCTGTTTGCAGAGCTGCCAGATTGACGGCGCAGTCTGCTGTTTCTTTTGTCTACACACTGCCAGGCTGGGAATGGGAGTCGAGGTGCTGGCCCCCTGGGAGCTATTGCCGTTTCCTGTGAGCTGGTAAAGCCACATTTAGTAAGTGTTGGCAGCACTTCAGTAGGAGACAGAGCTTTGTGAGTTGTGCCTTCCAGCGGTACTTTATATTTTTTGTGTGGAGAAACAATAATTTCCCTAAAAGACTGTCTGCTCTGCAGGGTAGCTGTTGATAGATCAGGAAAAATGGCGATGTTGCTTCCCTCCCAGGACCACGCATTGTGAGCTCTGGCCGCTGTGGCTATCAGTTTTTACTGAGTAATCGTTAAAGCAAATGATTATGACCCTGGTGCGATTAGGTAGTGGGGCCTTAAGAGCCCAATGTGCCCGGTCAAGCTTTATTTCCGGGGGGATAAAATTTTCCAAATCGTGGATGGCAATGAGCATGTGTTGACAAAATTGCTGAATAAGGGCTGGGCAGTTTTCAGTGGTCTCAGCCTCTGGAAACCCCCTTAATCAGAGATTACTCCTGCGAGAGCGGTTTTCAAGGTCAGCTAGCTTGGATACTAGCTGAGATATCTCTGCCCGCAGTGCTTCATATGCATTCGTGTTGGTATTCGTTTGTTCTGCCTGGCTATCAATGCGCCCATCTAGCTCATCGACACGATGCCCCATACAGGTCAGTTCCTCCCGCATCTCCTCTATGTGTGTCAAAAGTTCTTGACGGTAGGACTTAATATCAGCGAACCATTCGCGGAATTCCGCCCTTGACGGTTGGTCAGATTCCCGAGCGCTCGGTTGCTCTGAGCCAGACTTTAGGGCATCAGAGCTTTGAGCCCGCGACTTGGCGCCATCTTGGGCTTCAGCGTCGCCGTCAGCGAGGCCGTCTAGCGTGCGTTTCCCTTCTTTAGTGAAAGAGAAGCGGTGGAAATCAATATTTTTCTATTTGATCGCCATGGCGGGATACTTAGCTGTGTTCCCAAAAGGATTAGAGTGTGATTTGATGCGCTGGGTAGATAGATGTTTGTTGATTGGTTGAGTCGGTGGGAGCTCAGGAATTAAGCGGCCATCGCTGCTCGTGACGTCATGATCCCCCCCCCCCCCGAGTCACCTGCACATTTTATATGTGAAATGAATCTACGATGCCCATGTTTACTGCAGTCTATGGAGAGACAGGTATTTTATTATGTGCATATTCCACTTATGAAAGTACTTGTGTTGCAGACCGTAACCACTTCGCCGACACCTCCACCAGTTTCACCTACCTGTAAATCCTACATTACTTAACCCAGATAAGTGTGATTTCATTTCTGTGACTCCGCAGGAGATTGTAAGCAGAATAGGCGTATACATTAAGAAAATACTAGCTCCTAAACCACCTCCCCTTTTTTTCTGTTTACATTTTCAAGCGACACTGCTAATAAATGCACAATTCAGGGTTTTACAAAATCCTGCTCACGCATGTACATGCTACTTTCATGCCTAAGTTCCGTGTTTACCTACTGAAACATTTTGAAAATTGTCCACTAATAGAAGGTAATTTAACTTGCCATATAGCTGTAAAGTCTGTATGCACTGCACACAGACTATTTTCAAAACTAATTTATGTAAGTAGGCTCGCTTTGAAAATCGAGGTAATTGAGTAGATGCACAAATTATTTTGCACAAAGCAAGGTGTAACTTAACATGCAGAGGAGATAATTTTCAAAGGAGTCATGCATGTAAATGTAAAACTATTGTAGCAATTTTCAAAAGTGCACTTAAAGATGAATTTTAAAAGGCCTACGTGCACTGAAGCTGGGAGATACACAAGTCCGGCTGCCATGCACCGTGCAGATTTTGAAAAGCATGCTAGCATGTGCATATTTCCCAGTCTGCACACAATTTTTTTTTTTTTTTTAACAAAAAAGGATGGGGCATGGGCATTCCTGGTCCGTAACCTGAAGTATTTGCATAAGTATTTACATGTATAACAGCACGCCAAGATCTCCTACCATGTAACTTTACTTCTGTTATGGATGGTGTATAAGTTTTAAAATAAAAAAAAAAGAAATCAGGACTAATCAGCGGGTTTTGAAGGGTCGGTACTAATAGGGTAAAAGAGAGGAAGGTTAATGTGTGTGGGGTGGGGGGGGGGGGGGGGGGAAGAGGGAGGGTTTAGGAAGTCCTAGCCTCTAGCTGGGCACAGACAAGAACCAATTTTCCTTTTCTCTAATCTGCTAATTTTCATTCCTGGAATAACAAGTGGGTTTCGCATCCTTACTAGCAGGTGGACGCAGAGAGAAAAAAAACCCAACACACTGCTACATAAGAGTGCCACCTGCAGTCCTCAATATTGAACTGTACCCAAGCCAAGATGAATGCCCAGCAACACTAAATGAACTCCACTGTCTAAGGCAAGCACGAAAAAGGCTGGACTCCCTGAGCTGGAGCTGTTACCTCTTATAAGGAATTGAAAACTTTCAACCAAACAAGGTGAACTACATAGCTGCACTATTTATGATCAAATACCTCAGAGTCTTTCAAAGTTATGGGGACGAGCTTCTGGACTGATTTATGGTAGACCAGGAACGAAAATTAGCAGATAAGAACCAATTTTCCTTTCCTGATCCTACCCCAGATCAGTCCAGATAAATGGGCTGTCCCTAAGCACCTCTACATTGGGTGGGAATTTAAAAAGACCAACACGCAACACACTTTCTCCACAGGAAGCATCTTCCAGAGTCCGCAAAGCACAGATTGACCTTCTGGGACCGGTGCTTTTCAATATATTCATAAATGATCTGGAAAGGAGTACGACGAGTGAGGTAATCAAATTTGCAGATGATACAAAATTATTCAGAGTAGTTAAATCGCAAGCAGATTGTGATAAATTGCAGGAGGAACTTGCGAGACTGGAAAATTTGGCATCCAAATGGCAGATGAAATTTAATGTGGATAAGTGCAAGGTGATGCATTTAGGGAAAAATAACCCATGCTGTAGTTAAACGATGTTAGGTTCCATATTAGGAGCTATCACCCAGGAAAGAGATCTAGGCATCATAGTGGATAATACATTGAAATCATCAGCTCAGTGTGCTGCAGCAGTCAAAAAAGCAAACAATGTTAGGAATTATTAGGAAGGGAATGGTGAATAAAACAGAAAATGTCATGATGCCTCTGTATCGCTCCATGGTGAGACTGCACCTTGAATACTGTGTACAATTCTGGTCGCTGCATCTCAAAAAAGATATAGTTGCGCTGGAGAAGTACAGAGAAGGGCAACCAAAATGATAAAGGGAATGGATCAGCTCCCCTATGAGGAAAGACTAAAGACGTCAGGGCTGTTCAGCTTGGAGAAGAGATGGCTGAGGGGGGATATGATAAAGGTCGTTAAAATCATGAGAGGTCTAGACAGGTAAATGTGAATCGGTTATTTACTCTTTCGGATAATAGAAGGACATGAAGTTAGCATGTGGCACATTTAAAACTAATCGGAGAAAATTCTTTTTCACTCAACACACAATTAAACTCTGGAATTTGTTGCCAGGGGATCTGGTTTGTGCAGTTAGTATAGCTGGGTTTAAAAAAGGATTGGATAAAGTCCATTACTTGCTATTGCTCAAGTTGACTTAGAAAATAGCCACTGCTAGTACTGGCATCAGTAGCATGGGATATACTTAGTTTTTGGATACTTGCCAGGTACTTGTAGCCTGGATTGGCCACTGTTAGAAACAGGATTCTGGGCTTGATGGACCCTTGGACTGACCCAGTATGGCAATTTCTTATGTTCAGATCCACAATGAGATGGAAGGTGCCCTCCTTCTTCGGAGCTACAAAATAGATCGAGTACCTTCCAAGCCCCTGCTCGGGAACTGGTACTACGGGGTTGAGACTTTTTGTAATTGCTGCAACATTTCTTGCACTGCCTCCCACATGCCATAGGATGTGCAATGGGACACTATGTACGCCTTTGCCAGGACATGAAAATTCTAAGGCGTAGCAGTCTCTTATCACCTCCAGCACCCAATGATGTGTGGTGATCCTGATTCACTCCTCGTAAAACAGGGTAAATCTCCCCCCAGCAGCCTCAACCGAAGAGTGAATAAGGCTGGTGTCACTGGGAGGCCTTAACTCCCCTGGCTCCTTGTCCAGGACTTTCTTGAAAAGGCCTACGTGCTCCTCGAATGGACTGCTACCTTCCCGCTTGTCTTTAGGAGGAAGTCGAGGAGCTCCTGTTGGAACAAATCTCCTCATCCCAAAAGCAAACGCAAGGTAGAAAAGTCTATGGGCCAGGCTTCTTATACGCCGGCAACTTCAACTCTCCCAAGTGATTCATCAATTGCTCAAGATCTTCCCCAAACAGCAGCTTTCCTTTAAAGGGTAGATTACACAGATGTGACTTGACCCACACCTCAGCCAACCAATTACACAGCCACAAAGGTTTCCATGCTGCAACTGCAGAGACCATAAACCTGGTGGAAGTCCTGACCAACTTGTACAGTGCATCCATCACATAGACCACCCCCACTTCCAAATGGGTTGCCTGTTTGGCCTTGGCCAAAGGTCCCAACTCCTTCTTCTGCACCCATCACAGACAGTCCTGCTAACATGAGGCTACTACAGATTGAGGTCTTGGCTTTCAGTCTGTGAGCAGCAAACACCCTCTTCAACTGAATCTACCAATTTCCTATCTTGGACATCTTTCAAGGTGGCCAAACCCGCCACTAGAATAGTCTTCATCTTGGTCACCACTGAGAATGAAGCATCCACCTTTGGCATCAATAGTTCCAGCATTTCCTTGGGCAAAGGATACAACTTCGCCATTGCTCCACTGACCTTCAGCTCCGCTTCCGAGGAGTCCCACTGCCAGATCTCCAGCTTCTTTATCTTAGGAAGAAGAAAGGATTTTTGAGGACCCTGCAGGCTATCCAGGACCGGGTCCACTCCATTATCAGATTCCTCCTGTGCAACCTTAATCCCCAGCTCATCCAGAACCGGAGGAAGCAGTGGACCACCTAGGGTCATCCCCTGAGTTACAGGCAACTCCTGGGACTGCGCCTGACCAGTGCCATCAGGAACAGATGCCCTCATATCATCAACCGGATCATCTGTCAGGTCATTTGCAGGATCAGTTCCAGAAACCCCCCGAGGATCCTCTTCTTCATCAGAAGCCGTAGAGGACTCTCTGTACTCTCTTGAACACTTCTAAGGCCCAGTGGGACAGCTGCCGCTTACTTCCTACCCCCTTTCTTGCCTAAAAATACCTTGTGAAGTAGAAGGACAAAGTCTGCAGAAAACGGCTCTGAGTCACTAACATCCCCACTGACCATTTGTTCAGACTGTTTTTCTATACTGTCCCGATCACCAGGGACTCCCTCCACCATCGGTGACAGTGGAGGAGAATCCCTGGCCTCCCTGGAAGCTGCATGCTTGAGAGCACGCAGTGACAAAATGGCCACCATTCCCTCAGAATCCTCCGAGGTCTCCACCACAATCCCAGAAGATTTGGTGACCTGCTGGGATGAAGCCTCTGCAGAGGTTCCCTCACCCCCAGCAACACAAGCGGTACACAGCGCGTCTGCAGACAGACCTGATCCAATCTTCCTGCAGGCCCAACAAACCTTCCTGCAGCCTGCACCATGCGGTCTTATGCACTCAGCCGTGAAGCGCAATCAGAATAGTCTCTTACGAGCTCGCTTTCCTGCCCTGGGCAAACAAAAGCGTATGCTCCCCAGCTCACCCTCCTGCATCGGCCCTTGTGGCCCAGACACCAGCAGTATGCTCCTTCACACCGCACTGCTGCTTTCCTGGCTGTCAGCTGCACACTACTTTTTTTTTTTTTTTTAAAGATACAGTTCCCAAGGAAAGAAAAAAGGAGGGTACTGTGAGAGGATCAAAGAAGAGCTGAGGGAACCAGAAGTCCTGGCTTTCAACCTGCTGGATGCTTCAGGTCAAAATTGCCAGGAATAGCCAACCCCCCGCTCACCCAGCTCTACCTGAGGAATAGCCCATGAAGGCACCTAACACCGCGAAGAGCTAATTCATTTTCTCTCTTCTTTATTTTTCTTTATTTATTTTTAACTCCAGACTGCAGGTTTCGCACCTCTACCATCTGCAGGAGACAGAGAAATACTGAGGATGGTCGGTGCCAATCAGTTATGCAGCAGTGTCTCAATGTTTTGTTTTTTTTTCTGTTTCCATCTGCCGGTAGGAATGCAAAACCTACTTCTCTGGACTGATCTGGGGCATGATCAGGAAATGGTAACTGTCATCACGTGTATCTAATGAAATCCGCCTGCATTTGCGCACACAAGCGTGCATCCATACAAAACTGTGCGAAAACCATATTTTATATCATATGCGCATATGTTATAAAATAGCCGGGTCCACTGCTGCGAACCGGCATACACGTGTATATGTATGACCACATGCCTGTTTAAAAGTTACCGTCTTAAACCGCACTTATGTGCAAAACCTAGTGATTCAATGGCATATACTGTCGCAATTTTCAAAAGCCCTCTATGAGACAGTGCCCCTATTGTTCCCCGATTTGCCGAGTCCACCTTAAATTTCTTAAGGAGAGTATGATCTATGGGTGGGATCCTGCGGGGCAGGTGGGGCTCACAGGGCATAAGAGCTGAGATCCAGGTGGGGATGACCAGACCAGGCCTAGGACTCCAGGAGGAAGGCAGCTCCTGTAATGTAACGTAACATTGTCCAAACACTGAGCTGAGAAGAAACTGAACTGTGACTATTGAAGGAAGCAGTACTGAACTGTAAGTAAAGAGAGTATGCTATTCTGAAGGGAAGACAATCTACTGTTGAGTGATTGTGAAGCTGTTTTAAGAAAGGCTGGAATCAGACTAGTTTGTCTCTAGGCCTGTGGGAATCACCGCTCATTCCTACATCCACTTCTGTGCATAAAGTGCATTCACATGTGTAAACCCCAGTTTTAAACATGTTAATTCTTTTGAGAATTATCTTTTAAAATCCAAGGATGCACCAGGCCCCAACTCTAGCCCCAGAACACCTCTTTCTCCTTTTACCTTTTCTCAGTACATGTAAAACTGGTTTACACATGCACTGTTTACATGCAGGAGCCTCTGATTTTTCAAACCACCTACAAGCATAAAGCAGGATTTTGTACACACAAGTTGCATTGAAAATCAAACCCACAAAGCCTTAAGCTATAAATTCACATTATAGGACATAAATACTTTCACATGGAGTCTTCAGCTGTTACTTACCTTAGCCAACGCTTTTGTAAATCTGAAATTTTCTTGAGAAGGAGGTAGGGGCTGGAGAGACATCTCGGACCGAGGGAGCTTTTCCTCCCTGGGGAAAGCCTTCTGGTCTGTTCTCATAAAGGTTTTCTGATAGAATTGGTGAGGCCATTGTAAAGGGAAAATACTTTTTCATAGTTACTGTTTTTATAAGAGCAGTAATGAGCTTACCAGACCACATGGGTCAAACCTGAAGAAGGCACCTGTGCATTCTCAAATACCCCCAAAATCATCTATGAATAATTCTTCCAGAAGTCCAATAACAGGTTATAACCTTCCCAGAATCCAGCTTTCTCCAAGAACAAGATGGTTACTGTAACTGTGTTATCAAAAAGAGGATAAATGTTTGTGTGAGCGCTATAACAATTATTTAACACTTCTCCTCCCTGTTTTATTATTGTGGTGACATGCCTGGTTAGGGCTGGCTCTTTAAGCAAACCTCTTAAAAGAAAAGTGATACATAAGAGTAGGAAGTCTTGTCCCTTTCCCGCATACTGTTTTTGATAATGTTATAACTTTATAAAAATGTTGTTGTATAACAATATTTTTCTGTCTGCATGTACTCCTGATTGGATTTTTTGTATGTTTTCATTGTAAACCACTTGGATAAAGTGTTTTACAGGCCCTAGATTCTCCAAATACATACTCCATGATTTTTTGAAATGCAGGCTGTCCTGTTGCTACTGCTGGGAGCACAACGGTGATAATGATCTGACCTGTAGGGCTTAAAATGGCCTAATCTGACATGAAGGCTATCATTGTTTTTAAATGATTAGAAGCTTGCTGGTTAAAAGCCCTTAAGTCTTACCTTTTGCAGTTCAAGGGTCCTCTCTGCCCTTTTTTTTTTTTTTTAAACCAAGTAAACAAAGGTAATGAAGATTTAAAAGAAGATCCTTTCTCCTTTCACAGTAGCATAGTAATAATGGCAGAAAAATACCAAATGTTCTGTCTACTCTGCCTAGCCAAATATCTCATGGTAGTAACTGCTGCTCCGTGCAGGTTACCACCAAGCCTTATGTATATATGCTCTAAACTGGCTCAGTCAAATAGCCCTCTACTGAGAATGAGAGCATTACCAAATGTTGGCTTGCTACTCTGTAAAAATTACAGGAGAATTGCCTAAACAACTTGAATGTCTTAGATATCTACTCTAAATTGGCTCAAGCAAGAACCTTCTAATGGGAATGGGAGCAGAAAAAAATGGTGGCTCGCTATTCTGTAAAGATTGCAGATGCATGGCCCAAACATTAATAAAAAAATTAAAAAAATAAGTAACTTCAAATGATATGCCAGACCAGTAAGCTAAATACTATTGATAGAGCAGCAGTTTTTCCATTAGCTGAAGGCAGCGAATACTGGCTCAAGCTGATTTGTGCTCAATGGATGTAGCAGTGATGTCACAGATCTGAAAAAAATGTTCTCTGCCTAACTCAGCTGGATGAGGGACTAAACCCAATCATTCTGGAATGATGTAGCAGAAAGAAAACGAATTGCACATTGAAAGGATATTAGCATTAACTGGCAGGAAAAGTGTCTCTGCTTCTGTATGTATCTCAATCCTATGGTCTACCTTTCCCATTTCTTCATGGCTGTCTGATCTCGTCATCATAGCATACAACTCAACTTCCAAGTTAGTCTTCATTCCTGCTGCCAACTACAAGGAGAAAAGGTAGTAAATGAGGGACCATATTAAAGGATGGTTAGTAGTTTCAGCTGTATGAGTTTTGATCGACCATAAATAAAAATAATTTAAGGAGTTGCTACAGGATTTCATTTGGCTGATCATGTTAAAATACACAATATTCTCCAACTGTGATCCCATTCTCTCCTGACACTCTTTCCCACTTATGTTGTGGCTCTTCTACTGCCAGAGTGCTAATTCAATCCCCGACCACCCCCCCTCCCCCCTGCCATCCTCATTTTCGAGCCCACCAAAAAACAATTATTTAAATCTACCCCTTGGTTTTGTCATGCCACCCATGATAATGCAGAGTACAATGTTAATGGGCTTCTTGACAGGAACTTGTAAATGGAGAGGTGAGAGTGTACTCTGGTGTTCCCTTAGCAGGAATCTCATAGGCTAAAGAAAAACACACCACCATAGTATTGCCTCTCCGTACCAGTAATTTAATTTCCTAAAAATAAATATACACATTTACTTACAGGCCCAGGTGAGTAAATCACTCGCAATCCTGTGCTAGGTGGGGGCTGCTTCACCCAAAACCTGGTAGGAGGAATGTACACAATCAGTATGCTACCTGGAATGGCAAGGGGGAATGCAGGAAACTTAACCTACAAGTACACCAAATTCCTTGAATTGCATGTGTAAATGACGGCAAACATTTTCTAGAGAATAGCAATGTTTATAACAATGTTATGGGCTGGAGCAATGATTCTGGCTCAAGCTGGTTACAAAGTACTAAAACACAGGCAGCAGAAAACCAATGCAATTTATTAGCCCATGGACTAATAAAATGTAAAAGCCTCATTTTAAAACATGCCCAAAAAACTTTCCAATTTAGTAGTTGAGAAAAATGTTGCCCGTTTCATAAATCCTATTAATTCAAGGGTTTTATTTGAAGCACATTTGGTAGACCTAAACTCTGGAAGAGCTTGACACATTGTGTGATCACAAGCCGCTAAACAGCTTCCAGCGTGTTAAGTCCTGAATCACCTTGAATACCTCAGGGAGACGATCACAGAAGTTGCAAAATCTGTTTGAAACTCTTAAAAAAATTGTTCTCTGTGTGTAGACAATCTATCACTGGGATTTCGTGGTGTGATACCACTACAGGCAAAATATACAAGGCACGAGAACACTCTTGTTTGTACAACTTCTAACGTGGTTTATATGATCATTTGACCGTGTGACAAAAAATATATTGGTAGGACATCCCCACCCTGTGCAGAAATGCATTATTGAACATCGCAGCTGTATATCAACTAACAAGCTACAAGCACCAATGGTCCAACACCCTGTGCAGCTAGCCCATACATTTGCGGTTCTTAAGTGGCATGTGATTGAATGTGTACACAGTAATAAATATGGGGGTGATCTTGCATATTTTCTTAATTTCAGGGAACAGTTTTGGATTTTTCATTTAAATACTATATTCCCTTATTGCCTTAACAATGTAATAGACTGGTATTCTCTGCTTTAAATTGGTACTTTTATTTTTGCTCATTTAAGTTCTTGATATGTTACGTCAGTTGATTATTGGGCCACGACCCAATATAATCAGGCATTAGCTGGCCATGATTTACTTTGAATTCCAGTAGGAATGCCACTTTGTGACCATGCCAGTGAGTCTACATCCAGGTATCCCATAATAGTTTGGTTATGTATATATTTTATTAACAAAGAATGTGTTCTCTTTTCAGACTTTATTTTGAAACTGCACCCTGACGAAGAATGGAAGTTCGAAACATGGTCCCATGTTGGGCTGAAATGGAACACTACGGAATTGTTGTCAGATTAGATCCGGTTGGTGTTATTTTGATGCACATTGCAAATCTGAAAGATAAGTTTGTTGGACTTTACTCTAAAAAATGTTTTAATTGCAAGATAAAAATAACTAAATAATCTTTTTTGTGATAACGTTTTAGACTGATGATTATATATAAGGCAGAAGACAGCAGTAATGTTTTGAACACATTCACTCTGATGCCTAGTATGAAGGTCTAATTCATTCATTACTATCTGTTGATGAGATGGATATAGATGAAAACCAGGTTTTGGGATCAAATTTCTTTTATGGAGGAAATAGAGATGGATGGCTTATGGTAAACAAATTTACTGCTATTAATAAACATATGGATGAATTTCAAGGAAATACAAATTGGGCTGGGTTTACAGCCATCTTTGTTTGCTTTTCTTAGCCTTCGTTAAAACAAATATTTAGAAATCCATTTAGGTGTAATCTTTATGGAGGCATTTTGAATAGCCTAGTCTGTGGGCACTTTTAGCCCATGTACATTGCAGGTAAGTTCAAAGGAGAAACTTGTTTCATTTATACAGCCTGCATGTTACAATTGCTCCCATGCTGTGTGCCTCCTATTTGTATGGACGGCCAAGCCAAGGTGAAATAGCAGGAGAATTTGAAAATCAAATGTAGGCATGCCGTTTTACACCCCTGTAAATGCCTCTTCTTGACCCAGCTGAAATCCCATAAGCTCTGAAAGCTGGCCAGTATTTTGAGCCGTGCAGAGGAGAGTCATCACACACAACTAAATGGCTTTCAAAATGTCCTCCTTATGGTGTGGGGCCTGTGGAGCAAAGCTTTTGCTGTATCTGGTTTAGCCCTGTGTTTTCACAGAGAAATCGGGAGCAATATTTGCACTAGAACTAAACTGGAGCATATTTAATAAATCTGCCGCTTAGTGGGGTGTTGTCAGAGTTGTTTAATATTTTACAACTGTTGGTTGCATTTCTTTTTATCTCAGATATACAATTAATAAAATAAGTGGAAGATCAGTGGCATAATGCTAATTATATCTGACCTGAGGAAGTCCACACCAATGTTCTTCATAGCAACATTGACAGAGTGGATGCGGCCTTCTTTGAGAACCCCAAATTCCACTTTGTGTGGGAGGAAATGAAAACCACTAGAATGAGGTTTCATGTTCTTTGCATCTGACATTGCTCTGTTTTTCCACAACCCAGGAGTTGCCACATCAACCTGTAATCAAAGACAGGGGAGTTAGGGGATCTAGATAGATAGATATTTTCAGTTAAAAACAAAAATCCCTATAGCTGGAAATAAGAAATTTTATCCAAATTTCTAAAAGTGAGTGCACAATAAAAGCTATTAAATAAATAAATAAATAAATAAATAAATAAAAACCCTACTTTTAAAAAATATATATTTTCTCAGGCCAATAAATGTAGCAAAGCACTTAGGAAACATTTTGACTTCTTTGTGAACTCACCAAGGCCTATTTTAAACAGCACAAGATAATTCTGGGGACTATGTTCCCAATGCTGTCACAAAGATATTAACAGAGCAAAGCTATTTTTTTTTTTCACACATTTTTAAGCATTTAACATGAAACACAAAGACCATCAAAGTCAGCCTATCCACATTTCTTGCTCAGCTTAATAGTTTCTTTCTCTTGCTCAGAGATCCTTTGTGCTTGTTCCATGTTTTCTTGGATTCTGTTTCCTGTACGCACCCAGACAAGTCCAGACTCCTGGGTTTTGCCTCCCTGCCAGCAAATGGAGACAAAGATTCACTGACATTATATATAACCCAGTGTGCCATCTGCAGTCCCTCAGTTTTTCTATCTTGAGCAGATGGTTGATGGTGTAAAACCTGCAGTCTGAACAAAGAGAAAAAAAAAACATGCTGAAGGTGCAGGCAGGCTTTACTTAGCTATATGGTAGGCGGTTCTTTTCCCGTGTGCATAGGCGTGTGTGTGCATGATTATCGCCATGTGGCAGTTGTATGTGCAGGGATCTGCGTGCGTAAGGCTGCGGCCTAGATTTGAGCACCTATTTGCATAGGTACTTGTGTATGTAAGGCTGTGATCTAGACTGGAGCGTGTATTTGTGCAGTTACTAGTGCACATACGACCATGGCCTATACGAGCACATATTTGCGCCTGTACTTGTGCGCATATGATCGTGACCTAGTCTTGAGCGCGTATTTACACACATCCTGGAGAGGTGTGCGTATTTGCCCAGGTGGCGTTGGTGGGTGTGCAGGCCACTTAGAGCAGAAGTTCAGGAGAGCTAGATTCTGGGGACAAACAAGTCCAAGCAACAGGTCCAAGCACCTTGCTATCTGTGAGGCTTTCCATCTGATAGCAATTCAGTCCTCACTCTCTCTCCATTTGTGTCAGTGCTATTTAGATGCTCAAAGTGATTTGACTTCTACACCTTTTGCCCATGTTGGGACATCCCCTCAGCCTATGGTGTCTCTGGAGGGGATAATAGTGGGAGGCGAGGCAACGGACAGTTCTCCTCCTCCCTTGTTCCTGAGGGCCGAAGCTTCTCCGAGAGAGAGGGGTTGGAGAGAGCAAGTTTGGGCCTATGGGCTCCGGTATAGATCCATCTTCCTTCTCCTGGGTGGAATGTTTCCAGGGCCTGCAGACCTTTCTGCAGGGGCTCCCAGCAAAGGCGAAGCAACGTACTATGTAAGGCTTGAGTGCTCGGGCCTTTCATTTGTCAGTCATGGCGGATAAATGGCACAGGGAGGCTGTCCTTGGTAATGTTCAAGAGGATAGGGATCACAAGACATCGGAGGATTCCAATGGGGAATTGGTTTTCTCATCTCTAGGAAAGGGAGCAATTGCATGTGATTGAGGGCCGCTTCAGACTCTGCTCAGATTTTTTCTCTTTTCACAGAGACATCTTGCTGAGATTTTTTGACTCAGACCCTCCCTGAACATGCTTGGTATAGCCCAAGTCTGTTGGCTCAGACCCAGAACACGCTTTGGTGGCTGAAGGTCAATTTTAAATTAAGCATCCTGTTTCTTTCCCCCCTGTATCCAATTCAAGAGATACTGTATTTAAAGAATGTAAATGGAGCTCTCAAGGTTCCCTGTTTCCGCATGGAGACTCTGAGGTCCAAGACTGAGGTCCATCATAGCTGCGGTTTGCAAGGAAGAATTCTTGACATCTGCCTTGATAGAGATATGTCTGCACATAGCCATCAGGCTGGAGCACCAGAGTTCCTGAGGTTCATGGTGCTAAAGGAACATTTTTGGTTTTCAGCCCTTTGGCTGGCAACAGCTCCACATACCTTCACCAAGGAGATGGTGCTTGGGGGCAGCTGCACTACAAAAAGAGGGTGTGTTGGTGCATCTGTATCTGGATGACTGGCTCATTTGTGTGAAATCAGAGGACCTCTCGACATTCAGTACAAAGGTACTTGAAGTTTCTAAGATAGGTGGTGAACCTAGCAATGAACCATTTAGTCCTCTTTCAAACTCTGGAGTATCTGGGAGCTCAGTTCGACACACTGGTGGGCTAGCGTGTTTCTCATGGACAGAGACTGCTGAAATTGCAGAGTCAGATTAGGCTTCTGCTAGAGCTTTCAGTGCCTAGGGTCTGGGATTATTAACAGGTTCTGGGTTCTAGGGCATTGATATTAGAATTAATGGATTGGGCATTCACTCATATGCGACCTCTGCAGAGGGCTCTTCTCTCCCACTGGAATTTGATATTGGAAGAGTTTCATCTTCCTCTTCCGTTAGAAGGGGAAGCCAGGGATAGTCTTTCATGGTGGCTTACTCACACCAATTTTAAGCATGGTGTGGAATTGGAGGTTCCGCATTGGGCAATAGTCATCACTGATGCAAGCCTCTCTGGATAGAGGGCGGTGTGGCAAGATTAGGCGGCACAAGGCCAGTGGTCAAAAAGGAGGCCTCATCATGGTCTATTGGTTAGATATGAGAGTGGTGCATTTTGCTTTGCTTGCCTGTCTGCCAATGTTACATGGCCATCCAGTATGGATCCTATCTGACAACGTGATGATGGTAGCCTTCATCAACTTTCAAGGCAGAACCAAGAATCAAGAGTGGCTTGAGAGGCCCGGGAGTTGATTCACTGGGCAGAGCAGCACTTGGAGCAGCTGGCAGTGTCTCAGATCGCCAGAGTGGATTTTCTCAGTCAGAGAAAGTTAGACTTCAGGGAATGGGAGCTGTCAGAAGCAGCAATGTATCTTACCTAGTGGTTAGAGCAGTGGGCTATGAACCAGGAGACCAGGGTCTGAGTCCCACTGTTGGTCCTTGTGACTTTGGGCAAGTCACTTTACCCTCCTTTGCCTCAGGTACAAATTTAGATTGTAAGCCCTCTGGGGATAGGGAAATACCTGCAGTACCTGAATGTAATCCACTTTGAAGTGCTGAAAAAAGTGGAATATAAATCTAAAATAAATAAAATAAAAATTATTCATGGAAGATGAGGGATTCCCGACCAAAGAGCACATCAAGGCATTGTGGTTTTACAGCCACTGAACAGAACACAGTATGGAAGGAAGTGGAGCTCTGGTGCTGCCGTGGACTCAAGGGATTCTTCTTTGTCTTCCCTTCAAGACCTCTGGTGGACAAGGGATTATGGCAGATAAAGAAACATTCAGGCAACGTGATCCTAGTAGTTCCAGAGTGGCCACATCGACCATGCTTCTCAAATCCAATCAACATGGCCATAGATGGACCCCTGAGGTTTGGACATCAGTTGACTCTTTTCCACCATGGCCCAATATTTTCGGGTCAAGCTTCTCACTTCTGTCTTGTGACTTCACTTCTGAGAGGAGACAAATGAGATGGAAGGGATATTCCAAAGCTGTTATTTCCTCCTTATTGCAGGCTAAGCGACCTTCTATATCCTTGACATATATCTTACCTGCTAATTTTCATTCCTGAAGTACCACGGATCAGTCCAGTCGAATAGGTTTATCCATCCGTACCAGCAGATGGAGGCAGAGAACAAATCTTTGAGGCACTGCTACATAATCGAGAGTGCCACCTTCAGTCCCTCAGTATTGACCTGTACCCAAGCCAAGATGTCTACCCTAACAAACCCCAATAAACCTTGGACGAACAGAAACTTAAAGTTGGAGCCACCTGCAAACTAGGCCCCCTTGATTTAACACAAACATATACCAAACTATGTACAGTTTTCATTACTCTGAATATATCAAATGCCAACTCAATCAGCTTAGCCATATCCAGAAGCAAGGAAGTCTTTCGTCAGATATGGACGGGTCTCTGGACTGCTCTGTGGTACTTCAGGAAAGAAAATTAACAGGTAAGAATCGATGTTCCTTTCCTGTTCATACACCGGATCAGTCCAGATGAGTGGGATGGATCCAAGCCCCTCTATTCTTGGCAGAAACCCGAAAGACTCGCGCATAATACACTTTCCCAAAAATTGCTTCCTCTGGAGCCCACACATCTAAGTGGTAATGTTTGGTAAAAGTGTGAAGAGAAGACCACATCACTGCACGATAGATCTGTGGAAAAAGCAGTTGACACTCTGCCCACAAGGTCACTCGCGCCCTAGTGGAATGCGCTCGCAACCCCTCCCCTTACAGATCTAACCCAAAGCTATAGTCTCTTTTAACCAGCGAGCAATAGTGCTCTTGGAAGCGTTATTTCCCTTCTTTGCTCCATTGAACAGGATAAATAGATGACCGATCTCTGAAAGGGATTCGTCACCTTAAGAACATAAGAACATAAGAAAATGCCATACTGGGTCAGACCAAGGGTCCATCAAGCCCAGCATCCTGTTTCCAACAGTGGCCAATCCAGGCCATAAGAACCTGGCAAGTACCCAAAAACTAAGTCTATTCCATGTAACCATTGCTAATGGCAGTGGCTATTCTCTAAGTGAACTTAATAGCAGGTAATGGACTTCTCCTCCAAGAACTTATCCAATCCTTTTTTAAACACAGCTATACTAACTGCACCTTTAGACATCTCAAAAGGATACGATGCACATCCAATAAGTGAAGTTCCCTAGCCATCGAAGAATTGGCTGTCAAGTTTGGAAAAACTGGAAGCTCGACCACCTGATTAAGGTGAAAATAGTCATCTAAGACTACAGTGGTGCAGTGGCTGAAGGAAGCAATCAAGTCGACTTATATTTCTAAAGGGTATCCTTAGATTACTCATGAATATACTCTCTTTCATCCTCACTCCATATTTCCTTTCCTCCAGAGCCTCCTTTCTGGCAAAAGGCCTTGACTCGTGCACTTAATCCTTGTTTGTATTATATCTCCCCTTTTCCTCCTCTCTTCCAGGGTATACATAGTTAGATCTTTGTCTGCCCCTGTACGCTTTATAATGAAGGCCACTGACCATTTTAGTAGCTAACTCCTTGCTAACACGGTCTTCAGAAAATTGTTTGAGGTCTATTTCACTTCCATTCCTATTTTTAGCAATTTTCCTTATGAATGCACCAATAATTCAGCATTGTACAGATTATTCACATACTTTTACACAATTATGGTGGACGATACTTGAACAAGTGCTGCCTTTATCAAGAGGGGGTGACAGGTAGTTCCACCTTACATAGCGCATTGAACACTGACACAGATTGGTTTTAACATGTGCCCTTCTATTTCCTTGTCATTTTAGGATTTTAGTTGTCTTCCCCCCCGCCCACCAGTTTATACAGAAAGCTAGTGATTGATTCTATTAAAACAGCAGCACATTTTTTTCAAAGGATATTTTCTAGGTGCGTCTAGCTTATAAGTGGCATAGAATTGGATGCTTTTCAGCGTGACCAGTAAGACTTGGGAAAGCAAAAAGCTGCACAGCGTTTGGCATATGTACCCCTGAAGAAGAGACAGGTTTTGAAACATGGCCAATGTCAAGTGATTATATAGATGATCAACTGGTCAAGATGCTATGACTGCAGATAAAGTTTTAATTACATTAAAGAAAATACTTGTCTTTGATGTAGACAGAGAAAAAATGATTGAAACTAACTACACTCCCCCTATAGATATCTGAGACTGCCTTCAGCTCTTCAGTATTTATGTCTCCAGCACTAATATATCTAAAAATGGCATTCCCCCTCTTTTACTGTATTAGCTATTTTTCTTCCATTTGTGTCTTTGCTCTCCTAACTACTTTCCCAGCTTCTCTTAGCTTTGCCAGATATTGTTTCCTGTCTTCCTCATTTTATTATGCCTTGTAGTTTATAAATGCTAACCTTTTTTCCCCTTACCCTTTCAGCCACTTTAGAAAATCAAGATGGTCTTTTTTCCCTCTTACCTTAATTTACTTTCCTGAGTTAAAGGTTTGCTGCCCTTATAATATCGTTTAGTTTTGCCCATAGTTCTTCTACTTTCCTTAGCTTATCCCATCCAGTTAAGGACTCCTTGAGGTACTCCCTGGCTTAACAAAGTTAGCTTTCCTGAAGTCCAGGACCCTTGCCTTTGAATGAACCACCACTACCTATAGTCCAATACCGAACCCACACCATCTGATTATCACTGAAGCCCAGGTGATCCCCCACCGTGATATCAGGAACACTCCCCCCCATTTGTCAGCAACAAATCCAATATCACCCCCTCACACGTCAGTTCTGTTGCCAGTGTCTGAAAACTTCTTCCTGCACACAAGCCAGGATCACCCAGCTTCTAGATGATACCGCAGCTGGGATGTCCCAAACATCATCTGAATTCACCTCTTTTCAAATACATTTTATAAATATTTTCAAAACATCTCTATTTTTTCTGCCTGTAAAGGAGGTCTTTATATCACACCAATATAAATTGATGTTTCATTTCCTCTTTCCAGATTAACCCATAGTGCCTCCTCATTTTGTAAGCCTTGTAGCACTGTTGCTTTATATGTATATAGATGTAGATTATAGATATATATATATATAGAGAGATATATGGCACCACTCCATCCTGTCCTTTCTTAATGGATTAGAGCCTGGGATAACTATAGCCCAGTCATAGTTCTCTGTGTACAGGTCTCTGACTATCACTATATCTAAGTCTGCCTTGTCCATGACTTTATTTTTCATACTCTGAGTATTAGTGCACACGGCTTGCCAGATGCTGTTCTTTTTTTTTCCCCCATTTTTCTGTGTTTAATGTTTATTTACTTGAGGACTTTTAATCAGTTTTGGGATTTTTCGACCCATTCCCTGATAATTCTAATTTAAAGCCCTCCTTAGCAGGTTTGGACAGTGCTGTGCCCCTTTTTTGACAAGTGGACCCCAGTTGATAACAGGACTGACTCTTGCTTAATTGTTCTGAGGCATTAGGTCCCTGACTGTCTCCTAACTCTAACTCTGCTGCATAATGCTTACTCGCATTACCCTTGGTCCTGTTAGTTCCCACATAAATATAGCAACAAATCAAACCTTTGGACTTACAGAAGATGGTTTGACACCGAGAATGGAAGCTGGTAGTTTTACTCTCTCTTTCCTTGGCTGCCCAGTGACATCCACCATCAAGCTTTGAAATCGGGAACGATCTTTTTTCCCACAGGAAATCTCACTAAAGCTAAGCATGTTTTGTTCTGTTTAAAAAAACAAACAAACAGTGTTACACTCATTATGTTAGGACATCATTGGAATTCTTCAGCAGAGAAACAGGTTAGGCTAAGAACAGCATAAATCCCCTGCTTTTCTCCCCTCATACAGCCAAGAAAATATAAACTAGAATGAAATAAATACCAAGGCATGCTATACATCTATTAAATGCAAGTATCCATTTCCCATACAGAAATGTAAAATATATATAAATATGAAAGTAAATAAATAAGACAATATATTTCTTATATAAATACTTTCCATTGTACCAACATTTAAAATTCAACAGAAAACTGATCTGCTCTACATGAATATATACTTGCATCAACACAAATGTAGTCCCTACAGCAATGCTGCCGAGAGAATCAGATTCTGATATTACCTGTGTGGGACATACAACTGGAATACTCTGTTGCCTGAGGTGAAGGATTAGAAGACCTCAGTAGGTCAAGCCCTTCTTCTGACCTGTCAGAAGATGACAGAAGGATGACTGTTTCTTCTGTGTTACTGGTAGATGATAGAAGATGGTCCATCTCTTCTGCGTTACTGGAATACAGCAGAGCTCTTTCCTCAGATTGGGGAATGAAGCACGGAGATCTTCTGTCTAAGGAATAAAATAATGCCCTCAGGTCATGGTGTGCTACTTCAGTGTATTGGTTGCCTCTAGTGTGAGTTAGTTTGTGTGATGGGCATAAGTGGAAAATCTAATCTATTTAGAGATGAAACCTTTAACCACGTTCATTTTATTTTTTAATAAATGTATCAAAATGTAGAAATGGAGCAGTATGGCGGCTCTGGGGCACCATTGAGTGCGTTCCTTAATTCGATTCCTGGATGGGGTCTTCCGGTACAGGCTTGTGACGCTGCAGAGGCAGTGTTCACAGTACCCACGAAAGAGAGTGTTGTGGTTATTGTTAAGGGTGCCACCTGGTAGCTGGATTTAGAGCCCATGATACACGATTTATTTAAAATATTTCTATTCTGCCTATAGTACAGATGATAAGCAGATTACAAAAGTAAACATAAAACAATAGGTAACATAAAACATAAAGATAAGATACCTGTTCTGTTATGTTTTTTACATTTGTCTTTTTGACTGATTATATTACATTATGTATGTTCTTCTTTGTGAACCGCTCTTGGTTTCGGTATATGGCGGTATACAAAGCCCAATAAAGATTCTGGAAGGAACTCTAGTGTACTGGCTCCCAGTTGCAGAATAGTTGCTGCAATGACAATACTAGGAAGAGAGTGGGAGGGAAGGTTGATTAAAATGGGGGGAAAATCCCTAGGTAGTTGCAAATGAAGACTCGAGGCACTAGAAAGCTAAGTTGTTTGCCTTTAACTGGTGCTCTCTATGGACAGCAGGATAAATAGTCTCACATGTGGGGGTGATGTCATCTAATAGCATCAAATACAGAGTGACAGCTTATTCGCTAGAATAGCCTAGAACACTTTGCACATGTGTAGTAGCCCAGCAACATTCAGAAGCAAGGAAGTCTTTCAAAAGATGGGGACGGGTCTCTGAACTGATCTGTGGTACTTCAGGAACAAAAATTAGTAGGTAAGAACCAATTTTCCTTTCCTGTTCATACCCCAGATCAGTCCAGACAAGTGGGATATACCCAAGCCCCTCTATTCCTGATGGGAATTCAAAAGAACCGAGCGCAACACACTTTCTCCAAAAGACATCTCCAGTGCCTGCACATTCAAGCGGGAATGTTTGGTAAATGTGTGAAGAGAAGACCATACCACCACATGACAAATCTCCTGTGGAGATAACAACCAGCATGCCGCCTATGAGGTTAAGAACATAAGAAATTGTCACACTGGATCAGACCAAGGGTCCCCCAAGCCTGACCCTAACAGCGGCCAATCCAGGCCACAAGTACCTGATAAGTACCCAAACAGTAAGTAGATCCCATGCTACTGATGCCAGTAATAGCAGTGGCTATCTAAGTCAACTTATTTAATAGCCATTAAAGACTTCTCCTCCAAGAACCTAGTGGAATGCACTCTCAACCTCTCCGGCACAGGCCAGCCCTTACAAATGTAAGCCAAAGCTATTTTCTCTTTTAACTATTGTTCAACAGTACCCTTGGAAATCTTATCTCCCTTCTTTGCTCCACTGAACAGGACTAACCAATGATCATTTGTCACCTTAAGAAATCGCAAAATAATTTGCCGCACATCCAATAAGTGAAGCCTCCTCGCCATAGGAGCATCCAGTGACAAATTCAGAAAAGCTGGTAGCTTGATCACCTGGTTAAGGTGAAGAGAGGAAACTACCATAGGCAAAAGCAAAGGAATTGTATGTAAAGTCCCCGCCTCTGAAAAATATAAGAAAGAGTCCCTACAACACAATGCTAGCAGCTCAGACATCCTTCTAGCTGAATAGAAATATACCCAGAAAATAGCCTTCAGGGTTAAGTCCTTTAAGGAAGCCCTCCTAACCAGTCAAAGGGAGGGCCATACAGCACCTGAACAACCATATTAAAATTCCATGCTGGACCAATCTTCTGGGCCGGAGGACGCAGATGTTTTGCCCCCTGGAGGAAACGAATCTCATCCTACCTCAGAGACCCTAAGGCTGCCACCTGAACCAAAGGGAATTATAGGCCAAACCCTTGGCCAAGCCACTTTGCAAAAAGTCCAAAATCTGCGGAACATCCACCTTCAAAGGTTGCACTATGTCTTCGAACACTCCACATTCAGACATAAGCCAACGATGTGGAAGGCCTCCTTACCTGAAACAAAGTTGAAATCATAGGCTCAGAATATCCCTTCAAGCGCAGCTGCCACCTCTCAAAAGCCAAGCCACTAGAAAGAAGCGATCCTCCTGGTCAGAAAATATGGGCCCCTGCCGCAACAGCTCTGACAGATGGGCCAAGCGAACAGGACCATTCCACCACTAGATGAAGAAGGTCCGCAAACCATGGCCAGCGAGGCCACTCGGGTGCTACCAGAATCACACTGCCCAGATAAAGACTGATATGCCGTAGCCCTTGACCTACAGTGGAAACACATACAGCAGCAGAAGCGTAGGCCATGGTTAAACGAGAGTGTCGATGCCCTCCAATGTGACTGAAACACCGATCCGTCTTCATATTTCCTGAAGTCGCCATGAGGTCCACCGCTGTTCTGCCCAGCCTGACCTGAATCAAGGAGAAGGCTTCCACCAACAACTCCCACTCCCCTGGATTCAGACGCTGTCTGCTGAAGAAGTCTGCCTGCATGTTGTCCACTCCGATCACATGGGAAGGTTCTATTCTTACCAGATGTTTCTCCACCCAAACAAACAGTTCTTGTGCCTCCAGCGCTATTAAACGACTCTTCATTCTGCCTCAGTGATTAATGTATGCCACTGTCGTCGCATTATCTGAGAACACATGCACTGACTTGGCCTGAATGAGCGGGAGATACGCCAAAAAGGCTTCGCGCACTGCCCTGGTTTCTGGCCAAGTGATGGACCATGTCACTTCCTCTGACCCTGCACTGATGTTCCTTGACCAATCGCAACCCCAACCAGAAAGGCTGGCATCTGTGGTCACCACCACCCAGTCAGTCCCTTCCAGATCCATACCTTTCTCCAGATTGCGCTGAGACTGCCACCATGAAAGGCTGGACCTGGCCTCCTCCAGCAACGACAAAGGAAGCTGAACTTCCCCCTAAAGTAGCTTCCAACAAGATAACCGAATCCTCTGCAGAGGACGCCTGTGAACAAAGGCCCATGGAAACAATCCAGCCTAGAAACCATGGAACCCATGACCAGTAAATAATCCCAGACCCTGGGAATCAACGGTCACACCAGCCAAAGGACTGACTCTGCAACTTGACTATTTATTTATTTTATTTTTTAAATGTTTTATATACTGTCATTCCATGTGAGAATCACTAGTTCACACTAGTTCACAATCATTTACAGGTAAAACATTAATAAATAAAATGAGTGTTACAGGGTGGACAGACATTCATAGAAATGGTAGTAGGTCAAGGTAGACATCTAACGTAGAAACAGAGCTAGACAAAAAGGTCAATGAGGGGAAGTGGGATATTGAACGAGAATTATTATGTTATCTGAGTCAAGGGGGGCTAGGTGTTACAGTCAAGTAGAAGGCATTTTTGAATAGCCCCTGATGTAGCCCCTGATGTAGCCCCATTGAAAGAGGGCGAAACTCGGCCAGAGTCGGGCTTGTTTACATATTCGTGTTACTGCTCAATAAAGAAATCCAGTTTGGACATCTGGCTGCTAATCCTGTTTTGCTGCCCCCACGGCTTTGTTAGACAGCCTTCCTTGCTGTTTCTTCAGTCCAAATCATACAGGACATCTGACCCACAGGGTACACCTGCTTCAAACTGTTGTGTCCGTCGGTGCCTGACGCCCTCTTTATCTCTCTGGCGCCTCCCTCTCCATCCGCAGAGGACTGGCTGCCGCGGCGTTCTCCTGCTGCTTGTCCTCGGGCATTCCCGGACCGGCTCGATGCTGCAACTGCCATGTTTCCTGGAGGCCTAGGGGCGCGCCGTGGTGCGGCCCCGATTGAAGTACTGGCATTGGCGTGAACCTCAGGGGCGTCCCCCGAAGATGACGTCACCTGCGACGGATATTGAAGGTCTTGGAATTTGCTAACACATCGAGTTAGCAAGGACAAGGACACGGATTGACAACGGACTCGCTTTGTCTGTCTAAGCAACTCTGCCTCCTCGGACTTACCAGAGGTACCCGCTCCTCGAGGGCCTCGCTCTCTCCTTGTTTTTTCAGGTGACAGTCTGGAACCGGTACTCGCTCCTCGAGGGCCCTCATCCCAGACTTACTTCGTTTACTCTTCTGCCTGGAATTCTTCTCAGCTACATCAGTGAGTTACCATCGTTCCCTCTGAGCTTTCCCTGGAACCAGGCATTTGCTCCTCGAAGCCCTATACTTTCCAGCTCCTGGGCTTCATTGGGACATTGTGTGAGTGTTACATCTGCATAATCTGCCTACTCACTATATCTCAGTCTCTCTTCAGCTCAGCCTCCAGGGATCGCTGTTCCAGTATCTGAAGGACAACAGCCCAGCCGGGCTTGCCAGCTCACTATTGCCATCTCTGGTGGTTCAGTATACTGTCTAATAAAAGAACTAGTGTGTGTTTGTCTCCTAACTCTGAGCCTGACTGGTGGTCCCTCTCGGGATCATTCCCTGGGGGTGTGGTCATCTGCCACTGGTCCAAGGATCCACCCTCAACTATCTGATTGCTCCTCCCATCAGGCATCAGATCAATAAAAGATTGCTAACTCCTCACAGAGAATAATAATACAAACCTAGTTGTTTGCATTCAGCTAGCACCAACAGCAGCCTGAAGCCAAAAGGCCAAGATCAAACAATCTCCTCCCTTCGCATTTCCTGTTCCATCCAGAGGTAAAGCTTCGGCATGACCCTGTTGCCCTTTAGAGCTGCTTCTGGAAAGTCTCACTCCCAGTTCACCAATTTGTGAATCTTTCTAGGCAAGGGAACAGCATTAGGCGGGCTCCGCAGCCTATACAGGACTGGATTTACGCTCTCAGTATCCAACTCCTTCTAAGTCACCTTAATCCCCAATTCCTGCAACCCCTGAGGAACAAAGTGACTACCCTGGGTCATCTCCTTCTGATACCAGAAACTCATTCGGATCCGCATCCTCCTTATTCGCATCCAGGTTCTCAGTCGGGGCCACGTTCCTCAGGCATCTCATCAGAATTTATTTTTCCACCTCTCTGGGATCAGCCTCTGAACCTGCCCAACCTATACCCAGACATCGCCACAGGTCCCCAGACCCTCCGAAAGGGATCACCTTAGGACTTTTGAAAACACGATGGGGAGGCTAACCCTTCGACGGTTAATCCCCATCCCCTTCCTTGCAGGAAGGCCTTATGGAGGAGCAGAAGACTGCCATCCAAATCCCCTCCCCCATTCTGTCCCTCTTGCACCACAGGCAACAGAGGAGAAGGGAAATCCCCGGAGTCTCTGGCAGCCGCAGGCCCCTGACCTCGATCCCCTGCGGTCATGGCTATCCCCTGGGGCTCCCCTGGGTCAGCAGCTGAGGTCTCTGCCTCCATCTGCTGGTAGGGATGCATAAACTCATTTGTCTGGACTGATCTGTGGTATTTCAGGAACGAAAATTAGTAGGTAAGAACCAATTTTCCTTTGTAATCCGCATTGAGACTAATGCAGGTAAAGATGGAACATCAAATGATTAGAAACAAATGAAAACAAGAGACTATTCATCCTGTTTGTCCATGGCCAGTTCCAGTGCCAGCTCCAGCCGAGCTGAAAAAAAAAAGGAGAAAGGAGGAACTACAGGACAAAATTACAATCCCATAGAAACCTGGGATATTATGGTAGAGAAAGACCACTAGGTCCATCTAGTCTGTTCATTATCCTTTCCCTACTTCATCTCTGGCTTTATCTTCATTTCCTCTTTAAGGATGCTCCATGCTTACCCAAAGATTTCTTGGATTCTGTTGCTGTCTTTTTTTCTACCTCCACCCTTGGGAGGCCGGTCCATGGGTCCACCAATCTCTCTGTGAAGAAACATTTTCTTATGCAACTTAGAACCTCATATCAAATCTGATATATTTTTAGTTGCTATTAATGAGTATACAGATGTATAAAAAATTGTCTAGAACACTCAGGAGTATGCAAATAACTGTTTCATTCTGAAAATTTACTATGCTATTGCTCAAGGCAGAGAGTTAGCAATTTCATGTTAGCATTATTTCTAACAGAATGGAATTTTTAATCTGCAATGTCATCCTTCTGTATTCACTTGTTCATATTGTTTTAAAGCAATGAAGAGGATGTAGCTCTCAAACTAGTTAGAAATGTATATAGCCCAATTGAAAAGAATCACCTACAATTTTTTGGTCAATGTTATGTCTAACAACCTATAAGGAGGTTCTGAAATCGGGGGGGGGGGGGGAGATTTCTCTCTCCCAGCACCAGTCCTCCTCCCCCTTGCATTCCCACCCCCTCCCTTTCCAGTCCTCTAAGTCCATAAGAACTGTTATACTGGACCATACACCAAGGTCATCAAATCCAACATCCTGCCTCTGACAGTGAACAATCAAGGTCACATAAAGTAGATGTAATTACTTCCAGAGATAGCAATAACTTTTTTAGTCTAGCTGGCTAAGAATGTATTATGGAATTTCCTCCAGGAATTTGTTCCCACTCTGTTAGTCATGATCACATCCTCTGGCAATGTCCTCTCCCTTCTTCTCCCCACTCTTACTCCTTTCCTCTCTCTCCACCTTCAATCCTCTTTTTCTTTCTTGCTTCCTCTCCCCATTCCAGGTGTCTTCGTTCTCTCTCTCATCTCCAAACCCTAGGTGCCCACACACCTCCCCCCCCCCCCATCCTCTCCCTGGCCCCTCCATTCATATATCCCCTGACCCTAACCCAACCCCTCTTTAGCTTGCCAATTCCCACACCTGCACTGATCAGGCTCGTGAAGGAAGAGGTAAAGCGCAGCGCCTCAGGTGGTGTCTTCCTTCTCTGCCACCAAGGGCCCGACTGCTTCTTAGGGACACCTGTATATTTGCATTTCAAAGTGGCAGGGGTGGTGGATATCGGCTGAGATGCTGCAGCTCACTTCCTCCTTCTGCCAGCCCAGTCAGGGCAAGAAAGGGAACTGACTGGGAAAGGTAGGAGATGGAAGGGTGTTGTAAACACACACTCTGTCCCTCCGACCTGGCTCAATCCTCAGTCTGCTGTTGGAATTAACCAAGCGCTCATCAAAGGCCAGATTTTGCTGTTCTTCCCATGAGACCAGGAACCGCTCCTATCCATATCCAAGAGTTACCTATTTTGGCGTCGGGCACAATACCAATTGATTCCAAATCGCCTTCCAGCTGCCATGACTCTTTCTTTGTGTATGATGGAAGAGGTTTATCATCCGGTTCCCTATCAAGTTTCTGAGGGGTAACCTTAAATTGCAGTTCACAATTACTAATCACAATATAAGCAACACAATCAATTCCATCTGAATACATTCAAAATATCTGTGCACTTCAGGAGTATTTTCAATGCCCTGTTTTGTATGTATGTGCATTTATACTGAATATATATGCTGTACAGTTGTTTGTGGCATCCAATATAATATAGATTCTCAATTAAATAGACAACAGTTTTGCTATTATATAGAAGATACATTGTTAAAAAGATTACAGGCCAATATTCAAAAGATCTAGGCACCTAACTTAAGGAGATATGCACCTAGATCTTCCTAAATTAAAATTTGTCCCGCTAGGCTCTTAAAAAGTAGGCAGGGCTAGGGATGAGGTCAGGCTGGGGGAAGTAAATTAGGCACTCAGAGCTGATTTCCAGGGCTAGATAACTAAATGTAGGGGAATAAATAACAGACATAATCTAGGTGCTTCCGTTTTAAGAATCCTCAATTATGTGCCGAAAATAGGGTCCTAAATTTAGATTCTCAGCTTTCTTTGCATATCACCCTCATTACTAGTATAACAAATAACAGAGCAGAGGGGCAGTGGAAAGGGTAATAATAAATCAGATTATCTGAAGCTCTATTACCTGGGTGATCGGAACTGTCTTGCTTATATCTGATTCAAAGTAGGCAGGTACTATTCGATCCCTTATTATGCTCAGGTACTCCTGTGTTTCCTGGAGTTCTGCCCTACAGTTTCCCACGGAGACAGGAAAACATTTATATTCCTCAATACGGCTCAAGTGTAGGTAGCATAACTGTTTTTATATGCTATCAAGTCCTGTGCGCACTCTTGTCATCAGGCTTGGATTTAGTCAATGGCAAGGCAGGCATCTGCTTCCGGTGTTGCCACTGCCATGCTATTTGGGCCTGCCCCCTGCTGCAGCGCTGCAGGTCCCACAGCAGCAACAAATTCAGCATGGGGCCTGGGAGCCCTTGCATGTGGGCAGGCCTCCTAGCATGGGTTTCCTTGGTAACTAGAAACCCATGCAAGAGGAGGGGACAGGGCTGCCGCAGGGCCCATCGGTATGCACGAGCTTCCAGACCCTGTTCTGAATTTGCTGCAAGGTGTTGCTGCTGCGGGGCTGGGACAGACTCTAAGCTGAAGAGAGGATACCAAGAGAGGGGAGGATCTGGGAAGGAGGGCCCAGGACCCCCAAATCTCTGATGATTGGGGGTTTTTTTGGGGGGCAGAAAGTACCCTCCCTTCCTTGCCTATGGGCACCTCCTGTATAAATCCACTCCCGCTTGTTGTCTTAAGACAGAGATACACCAAAGTATAAAATTCCTCTACTCCAGTCTTTGTGTATATTGCACATAGTCTCACTAACAATTGGGTGATTTGTGATAAAAAGTTTTTTTTTTTTTTTATAATAGAGTGACTTTTGTGACAAAACTTTGGGGGTAGAAGACGTACATTTATTAGAATCATTACTTCTTAAAAAGGGAGGCCATTATAATGTCTGAAGTAAAACACTAGAATTAGATCATCGAGTTCAACTCTCCTCACACTAGGCAGGTTTGGGCAATTATATAATAATGATTCAAAATCCCTTCCAATTAGCTAGGTAAACAGTAAGCAAATGTTATTGTAGAGATAAGCCATACTGGATGCCAGATGATACTTGTTTTAGAGCATTTTATTACTATTACAAGCAAAATGTTTATAGCCTTCTTATCAAATACAGCAGAAATGAAAAATCAGAATATAGAGACAACATAAAATACTTTTCATTTAACATAATCTGAACCTTTTTCTGAGGTGTAACAAAAATAATGGCAAAAAAAATAATAAAGTGTTCAATACATAAACAAATATCAAATACCAGCAAATATCCCCAATTCAGAACAAGCAAAACAGACCAGCTAGTCAGTTGGACATTTTGTAGCATGTAGCTATCCTCTAGGACAGAGCTGGGCAAGGGGCGGCCCGCGGGCTGAATCCGGCCCGCCCACTGCTGAGAGCAGACGGGGAATGAGGCACGCTGCCTTCCCTTGCAGAGGGAAGGCAGCGTGCCTCATTCTCCGCTCCCTCGCTCCCCAGCGGAGAATGAACTGTTTTTTTTTTTTTTTTACAGCGTCTGGGGGGGGGGGGGGGGGTGAGGAGGGAGTGACTCGAGCGAAGGCACGCTGCCCGATTGGCCGGTGCTGGGCAAGACTTGCCCAGCACCGGCCAATCGGGCAGCGTGCCTTCGCTCGAGTTTCTTTCCTACATATGTCACGGAGTTTTTTGCCGGTCCGCGGCGCGCGCTCCCGGTCTCTCCCGCTGCCGTTGCCGCTGGGCTGTCAGCATGTTCAAGCCCAGTGGAAACGGCAGCGGTGTTGGAAGAAGCTATGGCACCCGCGGCTGGCCTTTTCTTCTTCCCGCGCCTGCCCCCCCCTCCCGTGACCCGAAACAGGAAGTGATACACGGAGCGGTGCGCGGGAAGGAGAAAGAGCCGTGCCGCGTCGGCTGCAGCATCGGCCCCCGAGCAATTGAACCAGCCGGCAATCGAGAAGAGTCAGCAGCATGAGCCTCCCGCGGCCGAAGGGATTCTTCTTTCTTGGCCTGCGGGGGCTCATGCTGCTGACTCTTCTCGATTGCCGGCTGGTTCAATTGCTCGGGGGCCGATGCTGCAGCCGACGCGGCACGGCTCTTTCTCCTTCCCGCGCACCGCTCCGTGTATCACTTCCTGTTTCGGGTCACGGGAGGAGCAGGCGCGGGAAGAAGAAAAGGCCAGCCGCGGGTGCCACAGCTTCTTCCAACACCGCTGCCGTTCCCACTGGGCTTGAACGTGCTGACAGCCCAGCGGCAACGGCAGCGGGAGAGACCGGGAGCGCGCGCCGCGGACCGGCAAAAAACTCCGTGACATATGTAGGGGGAAGAAGAAGTGAGTAAGAGAGAGTGAGAAGCAGCCAGCCAGCCTGTGTGTGATTGAGTGGTCAGAGAGCTGATGTGTGTGTGTATGTGAGAGACAATGAAAGTGATTGCTCAGGGAGATGACTGATGTGTATGTGAGAGTGTGAGGCATTAGTCAGGGAGGTGACTGATGTGTGTGTGTGTGTGTGTGTGAGAGAAAAAGCATGGAAGTGAGAAGTCTGGGTATGTGGGAAAGCATGAGCATAAGAAGCCTGGAGTTGTGGGAGTGAGAAACCTGGGTGAGTGTGCATGCATGAGAGAGAGAGACTGCTTGGTAAGGTGACTGTGTGTGTGAGAGAAAAAGACTGGTGTGTGTGAATGTGAGAGAATGTGATTCAGGGAATGAGAAGCCTGTGCACGTGGAGAGTGAGCATGGAAATGAGAGAGACTGGTGTGTGTGTAACAGAGAGAAAGTGATTATGGGAATGAGAAGCCTGTGCATGTGAAGAGAGTGAGCATGAGAGTGAGAAACCTGGGTGTGTGTGTGAGACACAGCATGGGAGGGAGAAGCCTGTATATCTGAAAGAGAACTTGGGAGTGGGAAGCCTATGTGTGTGTGTATGCATGAGTGAGATCAGGTGACTGGTGTGTGTGTGTGTGTGTGTGAGAGAGAAAGAGAGAGAAAAAGTGATTATGGGAATGAGAAGCCTGTGCATGTGAAGAGTGAGCATGGGAGTGAGAAACCCGGGTGTGTGTGAGACACATCATGGGAGGGAGAAGCCGGTATATCTGAAAGAGAACATGGGAGTGAGAGACTGGTGTGTGTGTGTGTGTGTGAGAGAGAAAGAAAGTGATTTTGGGAATGAGAAGCCTGTGCATGTGGAGAGAACAAGCATGGGAGTGAGAGACTGGTGAGTGAGTGTGTGGGTGTGTGAGAGAGAGAGACAGAGAAAGTGATTATGAGAGTGAGAAGACCATATATGCAAGTAGAACACGGGAGAGGGAAGCCTGTGTGTGTGTGTGTGTGTGTGTGTGTGTATGGCATGAGAGAAACTGTTCAGGAAGGTGACTGGTGTGTGTGTGCCAAAGACTGTTTGGGAGATGATTGGTGTGTGAGAGACAGAAACTGGTCATGGGGGCATGACTGGTATGGTGTGTGTGTGAGAGACATGGGCACTAAGGAAGAGGACCATAAGTATAGAGCTTAGCTTCTACTGCTGCTTCTGGTGTGTGCCATGGCCTGCAGGGAAGGGGAGTAGGAGAGCTGCTGGAGAGGGTAAGTAAAGGTGGCTTTAAGTTTATTTTTCTTGACTGCCATTTTAATTGTGTGATGTCTGCTTTTTTGAAATATTTTATTGGTGTTTGGAGAATGTTTAATAGTTTTTATGAGTTTTTAATTGTTGGATGTTATTCTGTTCATAGCTGTTTAGAAACATTTATTCTGCTTATTAGTATAGTTTTACAATTATTTCTGTTTGGGGATCTATAGCTGCTTGTTAGTTCTGTTTTCCTAATAAGAGGTGTATTGGTGTTTAGGGTCTGATGTAATATTTGTAGTGTTGCCTTTTCATAGATAGGGTTGCTCCTGTTTGAGTGTATTCCATAATACAGGTGTAACTGTGTGCGGATTAGTTTATGTGCATTACTACAGATCCTGGGAGTATGTTAGGTCGGTTCTGTGTCTGTTACCGAGATGAGATATTTTGCTATGTAAGCGTTTGTATCGGTCTTATTTGTTGTGTTTTCTCAGAGGACATACATTGGTGGTAAACTGCTGTCTTTTCATAAGTAGGGCTATTGAGAACTGAGTTAATTATATTAGTCCGGCCCTCTAAAACCATCCCAATTTCTCATGCGGCCCCATGGGAAAATTAATTGCCCACCCCTGCTCTAGGAGATACATACCAGCCTGACAGGCTACTGACCATGTAAGATCAGGCTATCCAATTACCTCTGCATAACTGCTAACATCTGAGACACATTCTCATGAAGGTCTAAAATGGAATTCCCTGTACGTACGCAGATCAGTCCAGGATCCTGAGTTTTGCCTCCCTTCCAGCAGATAGAGACACTGACACTGTAACATAACCTGTTGTGTCACCTGCAGTCCATCAGTATTTCTCTGTCTCCAGCAGATGGAAGGTGGTGCAAATCCTGCAGTCCGAAGAGAATTAAAAAAAAAAGGAAAGAATATTAGGAAAAGGCATTGGAGGTGTTTTCTCTCTTAGCCCTCCCTGAAGGATGGTAGGTCCTGGTGGGGCCATCCCTTCAGGTATAGGAGCTCATTTGTGGGAGGGGTTGGAAACCCCTGAGTCTCCCTGTTTGCCTTTACCCGTTGAGGTGGGGCCAGTTCCCTCTCCCCCCTTCCTCAGAAGGACAGCTGGAACCTGAAGCAAGTATAAAGCTTTCTTTAAAAAAAAAAAAAAAAAAAAAAAGCCGATCGAGTGCGTCTCCTTTTCGGTGCTCCATGGGTTGTTGCCGTCCTGCCTGGTTTCTTTTGGCAGTCCGGGGGCTCGTTTGTTCCCTCCCCTAAAAAAAAAGCAAAGCAAGGTTCCTGGCACTTTTCTTCCATGATACCTTGCGGCAGGCAGTGCGCAGCATGTGGGGACATACGCGCAAGACTCTCCCATTCCGGCATTTGCTCCTGCTACGTCTCTGGAGTGAAAGGCAGTTTGGGGAATGCAGGGGGGGGGGGTGTTCAAGCAGGCATCGATTCTCCACTGTGAGCGCTGGAGGATCAGGGCAGCCCTTCCCTGTTTTGGCAAGAACAGTGGCCATTTTGTCCTCCCTCACGGCCGCATCTGACAAGCCTTGCAGAGAGGCTGCCTGCCCCACCGCTTTCGCTGGCTGAGCAAAGGCCTCCAGAGCTCCAGGGACCCGGGATTCTCTGTTGGAGAGGAAGAGGACTTCCTGGAGCAGGATCCTGAGGGAACAGGGGATTTTTCCCCAGATTTTGTTTTGATAATGCACAAGGCCTCTTTGGCAAAAAGGGTGACAAGATATCACCATCTTAAGTCAATGGACCTGTAGGGGCCAGCGGTGGCTAAGAGACCCTGATCATTTCCTCCTGGTGGAGCAATCAGAGTTAGGAGGTTTCTGGCTCGCCAGTTGCTCCAGGGGAAGTTGGAAGATAGCTCAGAGAGCTTGGAGGCCAAATACTCTCCAGCAATTGATCAGTCAGGGATAGATCCTTGTTCGGACAGTATGGACCCGGATGAGGCACAGGATCAAGCTCCTCTGGTGGAAGGGGATGATCCGAAGGTGGTCTGCCTTTTTTGACGGTGGGAATTGTGGCCCTTAATACCCTGTGTTCTTAATGAACTAGGTATTAAAGAGCCCCAAGCGGATTCAGATCATGAGGGAGTGGTTCCGTTCATGTGAGGCCTTAGAGGGCTGACCAAAACTTTTCCCTTTCTCAAGTCAGTGAAGGAATTAGTTCTATGGGAGTGGGAAACTCCAGATACGGGCTTAAAAGTTGGCAGAGCCATGGAGAAGTTGTATCCTCTACCTGAGGACACGTTGGATCTTCTATGGATGCCGAAGGTAGATGCTTTGGTGTCGGCTGTGACAAAGATTATGACCCCGATAGCTGATTCAGCCATGCTTAAAGAAATGCAGGATAGGAAGTTGGAGGTACATCTCAAGAAGATCTTTGAGGTTTCAGCATTGGGCATTCGCGCTGCTATGTGTAGCAATTTTATGTCATTGTCTATGGAGGACACGCAGCAGGTTGAACAGTTAGAGACTGTTGTGGCCTATGGGGCGGATGCTTTGTATAATCTTATACGCACTTCCTCTTGGTTGATGTCTGTGGTTTCCGCCAGAAGGCTGCTTTGGTTAAGGAACTGGTCTGTGGATGTTTGGTCTAAGTCTCAGCTGGGGTTGCTTCCCTTTAAGGGGAAGTTGCTTTTTGAAGGGGACTTGGAGCAGTTGGTGAAGCTTATCAGAGGATAAGGCTCGGCAGAAGATTCTCTTTGACACAGTCACGTTTTTGGTCAGGCCACGTTCCGGCCAGTCTTGTCCTTCTGCTGGGGGTCAGAGACAGGGAGGTGGCACACCAGGTTATGTTACAGTGTCAGAGAAACTTTCTCTGTCTCCATCTGCTGGAAGGGAGACAAAACCCAGGAGTCTGGACTGATCTGTGGTATTACAGGAACGAAAATTAGCAGGTAAGGACCAATTTTCCTATCTACAGTACATAAAAACATGCATTTTGCTATCTAAATTATGTACATAGACCTATATTTTTCAATGATGTTTACACTTCGGAACAAGTTAAATTGTAAGCTAAAAACAATTTTTGCACAACTATTTAAAAAAATTCCTTTTCTCATTTTATAAATACAGTAGATGTATTTAAAAACATGAAAGTTTCTACATTAAGCACTATCTTTCTATCAGGACAGTATTACCTAGTCTTCTGTATTTTCTCTGGCCAACTAGATACCTTCTTTACTTCTTCTCTTCTGCATGTGTACAGCAAAGAGATGAAAATGAGATTAAGGCAGTTTGCATTTATAATCAGCACATCTTGTTATTTGCAAAATGTTTTACTCTGAAAAAAGTACAAGCCAATCCCTTAAATAAAATCCAGAGGGAGCATAAAGCGCAGTTGCTTACCTGTAACAGGTGTTCTCCTAGGACAGCAGAATGTTAGTCCTCACAATTGGGTGACATCATCCAATGGAGCCTGGCATGAAAAACTTTTGTCAAAGTTTCTAGATGCTTTGTCCAGCATGCTATTATCCGTGTGTCCAAGCGAGGTTCCCCTTCAGTCTCGTAAAAACAAATACGAGCGAAAAAATAAAACAAGAAAACAATAAACCAGAAGGAGAACCCAACTCTGCGGGGAGGTGGGTGGGATTCCTGAGGACTAACATCCTGCTGTCCTAGGAGAACACCTGTTACAAAGTAAGCAACTGCGCTTTCTCCTAGGACAAGCAGGATGGTAGTCTTCACATGTGGGTGAGTACCAAGTTCCAGGCTGTCCCCGTTAGCAGAAGAGACCAACAGTTACTGAACAAGGTGCCAACAGGCACAACAACTGTGGTGCTGTTGGTTGGCAGGGGACTGTCTGGCTCCCACCAGGACTACTAGGCTGGAAGAGTTGGGTTCAGGTCTAGAACAGATTGCGCAAGACGGATTGACCAAAGGCACTGTCCTGACGCCCATCCTTGTCCAACCAGTAGTTGGCCACTAACGTGTGAAGAGAACTCCATGTGATGGCCTGGCAAATTTCGATGACAGGGATTGCTCGCAGATGAGCCACCGAAGTTGCCATGGCCCGCGCAGAGTGAGCTTTAACTCTGCCAGCCAGCAGAAGGTTATATTGTGCATAGTAGAAGGTGATGCAATTCGCCAGCCAGTTGAATAAGGTCTGTTTACCCACTGCCACTCCCAGCTGTTTTGTATTGAAGGACACAAAATGCTGAGTGGATTGCCTATGACTGGCTGTGTGATCTAAATAGATAACCAAGGCCCTCTTGCAGTCCAGAGTATGAAGAGCCTGTTTCCCTAGGTGAGAATGAGGCCTAGGAAAGAAGGTGGGTAAAACAATGGACTGATTAATGTGGAAATCGTTCACCACCTTAGGGTGCGGGCCCTGGGGAGGGAAGATGGCCGCCGAGGAGTGAGCAGCAGACGCTGAGCTCTGAGGTTTTCGAATCTTTGTTTGGCGATTTCATATATTTCCTGGAAATATTTTCCTCTTTTTTGTGGCATAATGCCACATACTAAAAGAAAAGCCAAAATTAAAGATATTACCTCAACTCCGATCCAGTTAACCAGACAACCCCGGATTGAAGAAGCCTTTGCTGGACTGTTGCAGATACCGCCGGGAGGAGGGGCCACTGGAGGCGTCAGCGTGGAGCAGCCGCTGAGCCCCCTGGCCATTGAAACATCTTTGAGTCCCGCTTAGGAGAGTGGAATCCTCCTTAGATATTTCTGCTCTGCTGGAAGGAAAATCGGCCATTCAGACGACAGAACCCCAGGGAGGTGGCGAGGCATTCACAATATCCTCGGTGAGCCCAGGGATACTGGGCTCCAGGGACTTACCGGCTGAAGTGACGCAGAGAGCCAGGGAAGGACCTACGCCCCCAAAGTTGGGAATGAGAGGAGAAGATCACATTCAGGTGGTATGTGGAACCCCTCAATCTATCCCCTTCAAAGAAACTTTAGAGGAAATTTTAAAAGCAATTTCCTCTATGGAGAATGCGATAGCTTCTTTGACTCTAACTGTAAAAGAGAGTATTGAAAAAAATCAATCCTTAGAAAAAAAGAGTGGAAAAAAATGAATCATCAATCCTTAGTTTGGAAACTAAGGTTATTGAAATGGAGAAGATTCAGGGAAATTTGATAAAATAGGAGAATTTACAGATGGTTAAAATGGAAAACCTGGAGAATTATATAAGGAGGAATAACATTAAATTATAACATTAAATTTTCCAAAAATGCGATTATTATCTCACCGAGTGCTGCTTAAATGTTATTTCCTTAAAATCTTGAAACTGGAAGAAAAGGATTTACCTAAATTCATTAAAGTGTATTATCTACCACAGTCAGATAAAGAGAAAGGATCAAGTGACCAAAAGGAAATGATGGAAGCCTCCTTTGATTTGACTACTATTTTGGAAAAATCTAGTGATTTAGAAGTTGAAGAAAGAGCTACTCTTTATGTGCAGCTGGATACAGCAATGGAGAGAGATCTTATCCTAAAATTGTTCTTTCAGAACCAAGAACAAAAGTTCTATGGACATCTTATTAAGATTTTTCCTGACATTACTAAGTTAACGCAAATAAAAAGGAGGAAATTCTTGGAAATGAGAAGGGAGGTTCAAGATAGGGGGGGCAAAATTCTTGATCCGGTTCCCGTGTCAATGCCTTATAATTCATAATACCAGATACCTGTTCAAATAGCCGGACTATCTATGTTCTTACTTGAACTCTCATTCTAATTAGCTTGAGGGAATTTGGTAAAGTAACAAGAGCAATGGTTAACTCCTAAGCATTTTGAATGTTATATGTTAATATATTATTCCTATGTATTTCTGCTTCTAGTTACATCTTCCCTCTCATATTTCCTAGTATATAGATATGAACAAGATAGGGGGGGTTTAATTTATTTCTTCTTGTAATAAGGATTTACTATAATAGTTAATATGTATACCCAGATATTGTGGTTTATGTCAAATTTCCAAACATTGTTTTGTGATTTTTTTGAAAAATCAATAAATAGAAAATTAAAAAAAAAGAAACTTAGTGTGCGTACCCAAGCACACAATTGTGAAAAAACCTCGTGTATGGCAGGTATGTAAACTGAGGCCTGAAGCTCACTGATTCTACGAGCTGAAGTAATCGCCACCAGGAATATAACTTTCCAGGTGAGGAACTTCATGTTGCAGGAAAGCAGCAGCTCAAAGGGAGGACGCATGAGCCATGCCAGGACAATGTTGAGGCCTCAGGACACAACAGGAAGCCGAACAGGAGGCCCCTCATGAAACAACCTACTAAAGGCTGCACCGATATGAGTGTGCCAGCGACGCCTCGATGGTACGCACTCACAGCACTGAGTTGGACACGGACTGAGCTGGTTTGAAGCCCAGACTCGGAAAGGTGCCACAAGTCTGTCCAACAGCTGGGGAAGGAGGCATGAGAATGGATCAAGCCCTGCCCCGCACATGAGATGGAGAATCTGCTCATGCAGAATCGGGTGCCTCGATTCTGCGTGAGCAGATCAGGTGCAGTCCTCAGTCGGATGGGGGGCCTGACTGATAAGTCCCGCAGTAGAGGGAACCAGGTCTGTCGGAGCCAAAAAGGTGCCACGAGGTCCTGTTGAAGCTTCAGCAGGGTCTTCAGGAGGAGGGAGAGAGGAGGGTACACATACAGCAGACCTCTCGCCAGTGGAGGGAGAAGGCATCGCAGGTGAAATGCCCCCCCCCCCCCCACGACAGGAAGCAGAACCTGCTTACCTTGTGATTATGTGGGGAGGTGAAGAAGTCCACATCTGGAGTCCCCCACTGACAAAACAGTTTGGTCGCTACCTCCAGGTTGAAAAACCATTCGTGTGGCTGGAAGGAACAACTCAGTCGGTCCGCCATCACATTCAGAGTCCCAGGCAGGTACATCACGCGCAACGACATTCCCTGCGACAGGGCCCAGGTCCATACCTGCACCGCCTCGTGACAGAGGAGGAAAGAGCCCGTGCCTCCCTGTTTGTTGATATACCACATTGCCTGGATGGTCAACCAGGTTGTCCATCCAGGATCTGGATGATCAGGACTGCTTTGTGAGACAACCAGTCTCTGAACGCCCATAGGGTGTAACGGATCACCCAAAGCTCTAGAAAGTTTATTTACAGCGGTCCAGAGACCCTGTGTGTGGAGGCCATCTAAATGGACTCCCCAGCTCTGAGGACAGGCATCGGTAGTGAGGATCACTTGAGGAGCAGCAGATTGGAAGGGAATCCCCCGCTCCAAATTGGGGAGGTGTTCCCACCAGGACAGAGACACCCACAGAGGGTCTGTGACTGCAACGCAAGTCTTGAGGACCTGAGATGCCTGTCGCCACTGTGACTGCAAGGTCCATTGAGCCCTCCGCATGCACAAATGGCCCAGCAGACAGAGCAGAAGGCAGGCAGTCACCTGCCAGCTACTGTGGATGGCGGTTGCCAGCAAGGCAAGGGCAAGAGCCTGGTCGAGCAGCAAAAATGCCTTTGCCTGCACTGTGTCCAGTCTGGCGCCTATGAAGTCCAGCTGGGTAGAAAGGCAGAGGTGTGACTTTGGGTAGTTGATCATGAATCCCAAGACATGCAGAACCCGCACTGTCAGGGCTAGAGCACTCAGTGCCCATGCGCGTGTATCGATCTTGATTAACTAGTTGTCTAGGTACGGGAAGACATGCACCGCACAACGCCTGAGATACGCAGTCACCACCACCATGCATTTGGTGAAGACATGAGGGGCTGAGGCCAACCCAAAAGGCAGCATTGTTGTACTGATAGTGAGCCTTCCCCACCACGAAGCGGAGGTATTTCCTATGGCCAGGGAAAATGACTATGCAAGAGAAAAGTGGAGCTCCACCATCCGTGAGGCAACTGCACTGCGGAAAAGAAGAGACTGAAGGGGAGCCTTGCGTGGATGCGCAGATAATAGCATGCTGGGCATGCTCAGTGTGCTGGTCAAAGCTTCTAGAAACTTTGACAAGTTTTCTGTGCCGGGCTCCAATCGGATGATGTCACCACAAGTGAGGACTACCATCCTGTTTGTCCTAGGAGAAAGAAAATTTCCACAAGATAGTTTGTCAAAAGTGATGGAGGGATGTCTGTGATGGGAAAAGCTCATGTATAGTGGCATCTGTGAATAATTTTGAGGGTCTTTTTTTTTCTTCCCTTTTTTTCTGGGGAACAAAGTTACTAATCTGTAACAGGTGTTCTCTGTAGATAGTAAGACAAATCAGTCACACAAGTGAATGACATCAATTGATGGTGGACTAGATCAGTGGTTCTCAACAGGTGTGTTGGGACACCCTTGTGTGTTGCAAAGTCCCAGGAGGTGTGTCGCAGAGCCAGCAGAAGACTAATCTTTCCTCATCAGTCTGAGCAGGAGTTGGCTGACTTCTCTTTTATTGGGTATGACAAGAAGCTGCTCTTGCTTCCTTCTTCTCTTCCTAGCCAGTAGGAGGTTGTTCCCTCTTCCTTCACCCAGATCAGAGCATGATATCAACAACTCCTGTTCAAATGGGCCCGGCAGGACACCTGCTTTATCTTCCTCTGTCTGGCCTGGCAGTGAGGCTGCTGATGCTCTCTTCACCCCATGGAGCCTGGATGTGAAAGCAGGAGCATGAGGGGGAGAAAGGTGCATGCTCTATAGATCTGCTACTGCTTCCTCTCCTCAGCACTTCTTGCCCTCATCTGCTGCTGATAAAGAGGGAGGGAGACTCTAGAATGGAATGAAGTCTTTTCTGCTGGCTGGGAGCTAGGAGGAGGGGGAAATGTACTGGGTAGGAAGGCATGGGGAGATACAGAATCAGGAGTCTGCTAGATAGGAAAGGGTGGGGGAAAGAAGGTTGGGGTTTCTGGGTAGGGAGAGGTGGAGGGAGGGAGGGTTGGGGGCTGCTGGCCAGGGAAGAGAGATGGAAGTGGAGAAAGATGGAGGTGTGGGGCTGCTGGGTTGGGGGAGAGGTGAGAGGGAAGCAGGGAGTGGGGGATGATGAGCAGGAAGGGGTAGGAAAGAGGTGGTCAGAGGTATTCTGTGTAGGGAAGGGGAGAGGGAAGGGCAGAAAGAATTGATCAGGGATCACGGGGAAGAGGATGTGGGGTGGGGATATCGAGAATGTTGGACAGGGATATGAGCATGTGAAGGGATGATTGAGCAGTTGGGAGAAGTGAGGGGTGATGGGGGCATGGAGGGGAGTGACTGGGTACAAGGACCATACTATATCAGTTTTGAGAATATGCATTTCTTCTCTCTTTGAACTTTGCTTAGTGTAGGAGGAAATATATTTGTTTATAGTCTCCAGTTTTGCACTGTATGCAGAAGGTGGTCTTAGGTGGAAATAAAACCTGGAATGGAAACCCTATGTTATTTGTGATCTTTTATTCTATATTTGGTGAAGGCAGGTCTGTGTTCTGTGTGTATGTGACTGAAATGAGGTACTTTACTAGAGGTTTGTATCAGCCTTATTTGTTGTATTTTCTCAATATTATATTGCACGGTGGTGAACTGCTGCCTTTTCATGGGTAGGGCTATTGCTGTTTCATTTCTTGGAGTTAGTGCTGCTGAGGGTAAGGCAGGGTTGATAGATGTATACAGAGTGGGATTTGTTTGATTTATTTTACAATGCACTTGGCAACAGAGGGAGTTTGTGATGCTGTTATTGACACCAGAATGAGAATATTTTTTGTATGGTGAGTTGTACAGGGAAATATTCCCATTGTTCGGAAGCGGGGGGACTCCTGTGGATGCAGAGCATATGCTTATATTTAGAACCCATGATGGTCATATGTTCAGTGTGTCATGCATGGAGCATCATCTCTCAGGTGTGTCCTGATAGAAAAAAGGTTGAGAACCACTGGTCTAGATGGATAGCTCTCTCAGAGCTCAGAAAGACTGAGAAGATCTGAGCATGCATGGACCTTTCTACACAGCAAGTCTCCTCAGACGTTTTAGCAAGCTGACCTTCAACTCTGGGGGGGGGGAGGGGGGGAGAGGGGATGTGGAAGATTGTGATTGTATGGCTATTTCCTGCTGTCTAGAGTAAATTCCTGTCACAGGTAAGCAACTTTGCTTTCTCCATGGACAAGCAGGATAAGGATCAGCCACACAATTGGGAATTCCCATGCTGAGGGATGAATGAAATTAATGATTATCCTTTTATTTAAGAGAGGAACACATAATCCACATTAAGCCAAAAGCTGGAGGGAACAATCAAAGAAATCAATTACATAAGCTCTTTAATACCTGCCTGTCCAAAACAGCTGTGACGCATTTTCTAGGTCAGAGTTTCCCAATCCTCCCCTGGAGGCACACCTAATCAGTTGGGTTTTCAGGATATCCATAATGCATATGCGTGAGAGAGATTTGCATACATTGGAGACCCAGGATATGCAAATTTCTCTCATTCATATTCTTTGTGGAAATCTTGAAAACCCAACTGGATAGATGTGTCTCCAAGAGAGGGTTGAATGAGTTCTCTGAAGAACCCTGTTTGATTGAGTTGAAAGCAACAAGTAGCTGAGAAGATTTTCTGTTGGAGTTTGTTCTTTCTACATAAAATAAAGTTCTTCTGCAATCCAATGTATGAAGAGCCTACTCGCCCTTACTGGCATATGGACTGGGAAAAATGTTGACAAGACAATGGACTGATTTGAATGAAACAGAGTCAACAGGTGGTAGAAATTCAGAACTAATGTAACACCAGGGTACAACAATGAAAGGAAACTTAGAGAAACGACTGAAAACCTACTTAAGGACACTAGAAATGGAGAAAAAAAAAAGAATGTGAGGCTCTGCAACAAACAAATCCTGCTCAGTTCTGGATTGGAAAAAAACCTAACACAGCAGAAGAGTGAAACACTGCGACTGGGGAGCGCCTTGGTGAGCCCCTTGCATTTGCCCAACAGGACACAGTCAAAGTTCAAGAAACTTTGACATAAAAGTTCTGGGCTGGGCTCCATATCACCCTCTTGTGAAGACTGCCATTCTGTTTGTCCTTGGAGGAAAAAAAAACCAAACATGTCCTCTCACGCTAGTGGAAGAAAACAGACCGGAGGAACGCACGTGGCAGGAGCTGCACGTGATGGTCCTCGCATACTCAGAAAGTCCTTCTCAGTCAGAGAGCTTTTGCTGATGTCACCCGTCTGTGTGGCTGATCTTTGTCCTGCTTGTTTACAGAGAACAGACTTGTTTTTTCTTGTGTTACGATAGTAGGTGTCACAGCTTGCAAGAAAATCCTTTTTTTTTTCCTTTCAGGACCAATAAAGATAATTGAACTCTGCATTTATTTCAATCAAGTTTTTAAATAACGGTTACTATTCAGAACTAAAGACTGGCAGCACCATCGCACCTGTACCGCTCTAAGTCTTCAGCACTTCTCTCTGCTTTAGCCATCAAAGGCAGTGTTCGAGGCTGTGAAGCCACTGCATGTTCATACATCTCAGCAACATTCACTGTAACTCCAAAAAAAGGTATTTCAACCTCAGGCAAAAGCACAAATCAAGTCAGATCCCAACAATACTTAGGCCAGCATACTCATTATATATGATATATTTAAAAAATATGTTTGTATTCTGACTGATTTGAAATAATTAAACACACTTGAAGGACCCTTTATAATGTTCAGTCATTCAAACTATAATCAAGGGTCCACATAGCCAAAGGTTTGCCTGGAAAAAACGAAAGCAAAAAAAAAAAGTTCTGGGAGTAAAAGGGGGATGGCAAAACCTGAAATAGTATAACAAAGAATCAGACAATACAACAATGAAATACATCCCATCCCTCCTAGGCTATTCCCATATGGCCATGTTTACACTGCTAGGATGAACCAAAGGAGTGAGGTGGTTCTTCAGATGCTTTAGGTCAAAGAGTCCTGCAGTCCAAAAGTAATCAATCTTCTATTAACCTAAAGCTCTCCATAAATTCACTCAAACAGTGAACAAAAGGCCATTGTAAAAAGTAAAAAATATTTTCCCATACAATCTACCACCACTCTATGCAATTAACAAGGATGAGTTTGGGAGGACAGTTGTAATCATAATGCACCCAAAAACACTTGTGGAAAACAATCAGAAGCACAAATATCACAATATTAATCTCAGTGGAAGGCACATAAGTTGACAGCAAGCATTATAGGTGAGCCAAAGGTGAAACAATGTCTTATAAAAATATTATCACAAAAAACATGTTCCCTTCCAATAAGTAATTAGATGTACTTACATATCCACTGGTCTTCAGTCCTTCAACATGGACCACATTTCACCTGCTGTATTTTTCAAGGGGGTTCAATAAAACCTTGGAGTACATGGAAGACTGTCATTCACATGACTCACAATACAAACCAAATGCCTGTAAAACAATCATCATGAACGGTGTCATGAATGGAGTGGGGTAGCAGCCTCGTGGTCAGAGCAGTGGACTGTGAACCAGGGAAGCTAGGGTTTAAATCCCACCTATGCACCTGGTAACCTTGGGCAAATTACTTCACCCTCTATTGCCTCAGGTACTAACCAGGCCTTAGTTACTAAACATTTTTTCCATAGATACAAAGTGGGAGAAAACCTTTAGTAAATGACCTCCTTAGATTGTGAGCCCTCTGGGGATAGGGAAATACCTGCAGTACCTGCATGTAATCTGCTTTTGAAGTGCCTGAAAGTGGAATTAAAAAAATATCTTAGTAGAAAAATGTATAGTGAAACAGAATTTGTATTAGTAAAAATGTTGCCCAAAATAATATGGTTATATGGAAAATGTGTCTCTCAGACTTTATATCTCACAGCAACAAGCAGGCATTTTACCCATATAGACAAAAAAGGTGCTTACTAAACCATACATATAGAGGTAACCAAACTGTTTGGTAACCAATAAAAACTCCACATTCATTTGTCACATGATTCCTGATAAGCCAAATGCATTACAGAATCATACTAGCTAATAAGAACAAAAGGAGGGAAATTTTGAACTTGCTCAAACAGGCCGATGCAATATCAATGTGCACTCATGATTGAGCGCCCACTCTCCTAATGTGTGCCGATGCATCTTTTCGGGGTGCCCGAGGTAATATTTAAATGGGCTGCTGTGGTAAAAAGGAGGCGCTAGGGGAAATTGTGCACCCCTAGCGCCTCCTTGGCAGCAGGAGCCCAGGAGAGGCTGCTGAAGCGGGTTAGGAAAGGGGACGCTCAGTTTTATGAGCGTCTGTTTTCCTAACCTGTGCACAGCCACAGGTTAGGAAAATGGACGCTGGTTATTTGAGTGTCCCTTTTCCTAGCCTGACTGCCGGCACACTTTTCTTATTTTTACTTTTTTTTTTTTTTTTTTTAGGTTATCCTTTTTTGGTTCCTCCGACTTAATACCACCACAATATTTTCTGCTTTTCTGTAAACGTTTTGGGCTCCTTAAGAATTAATGCCTGCTCCGGGGCAGGTGTTAATTTTTTAGGGTAATAGCCTCTTCAACGTGAATTTCCATGTGACGAGTACTATTAGTTTAGTTTAGTTTATTGTCATTTATGTACCGTTACATCAGACGTACCTTCACAACGGTTTACAAAGTTAAAAACATATATAGAAATACAATATTTTATAATGTGGTAACAGCTAAAACTACAGATGAGAATACGAAATAATTTAGCTGTTAAAGAAAAGGTAAAATCAAATAAATCACATAAAATTAATTCTAAGCAAAAACTTGTACAGTAAATATGAATAGGACTAAAAGAGAGAGGACGCAACATACTAAAACAAGCTATGTGCTTGGTTGGATGTGCATCTTGGATGCACTAACCCCCGTTTTGCACCGGGGGTTATGGATGCGCATCCAAAATGCGTGACCATTCACATGTATTGCATCGGCCTGAAAATGTTTGGCGTCATTAGAGGTTATAAAAATGTTTGCCATGCTATTTCACAATTTAAACCATAGGGGGATACAGTATGCCATTCAAAAATTCACTATTGCTCCCAGTGAAATTAGGGCATAAGAAACAACACCTCCCCGATGAAACAATCATTTCAAGGATCACAAAATGCAATTCATTCAAATGATGATGCATCTGTAGTCAATGACTTTTCCAAAGGAGCCTCAAAGTGGGAGTTCCAAATTCTGAATTAGATTTTTTGTTGAGTACTTCCAATATATAGAAGACTGCACAGTTCTAAAAGAAATCACATATATATTGCTTAAGTGCTATTACAAACCATGAAAGTTTTCAGTGTATAAGATACAGCCAGACAGGGATGCTGTAAATTCTGAACCTTCAACGCATATCGAACAACTGCCACATCTGAAGTGACCCTGAATCAGGAGCCATTTGCAAAAGTGAGCATACAAGACAAACCCTTAGATTTCTACCTCAGAGAAATGCAAACTGAGGAGGGGTATAAAAAAACAGATATTAGAACAACATGTGCTGATGTTTTTAAATAGTTTGACGAATACCATTAGATCCAGAGGTGGTTTCATTCTGCATTTGTGGTGTTAATAACAGTTCCCAATGTGTATAGAGAGCTCTCTTAAATGCCCTCTTAACAGGTAGCCATCTCATTAGCCCACTTCTTATATTGTAAGATAGAAGAACATAACTGTTCTTAGGTGAAAAAAATTGCCCTATAGGTATATTATCTACACTGAACCTATAGTATGGGTAAATTGGCTGCGTGTTGCTAGAAGGGACACATTTTCCAGTTAACCCTCTTACTTTGTGCAACATTTTTACAAATATAAATTCTGTTTCACTATACATTTTCCACTAAGATGTCATTCATGATAATTATGTTCTACAGGCAAACAGTTTTAATTCAGACTTCTTAAAACAGCAGGCAAACTGTGGTGTGTGAGAAAGGACTGAAGACCAGGGTATATATAAGTACATATAATTACTTATTTGAAGGAAAAAGGTTTTGCAATAATATTTTTATAAGACACTGTTTCACCTTTAAACGTTTGCTGTCAACTTATGTGCCTTCCACTGTGATTAATATTGTGACATATGTGGTTTACATTAAAGAGGTTCAGATTTTTTTTTCACAAGTGTTTTTTGGTGTGTTATTATTATAACCGTTCTCACAAACACACCCTTGTTAATTGCATATGGTGAGAGAGCTTGTATAAATACACCTTTTTCACTTTTTAAAATATTCTTTTGATCATTGTTTCAGTGGAGTTACAAAGAGATAACAAGCACTCTTCCGCCCCTCTCCTACTTCTCAGCTTTCCATAGGGAAAACAGCTACTAATAAATTCAGAAAGAGCTATAATTGTCCCCCATTCTGCAGTGTGAGCTTATGAAGTAAAGCACATTGCACTTTCCAGGATGATGGATATCTGAATACCACAGAATGAACGATCTGTCTCTTATGCTAAGACTGTTTTGTGATAACAAATCTGTACAAAGCCTTGCTGAGATCCATATATTGTATCTCACATATAGTACCAGAGCTGATCTTAGGAGGACAAAATTTCCTGTCTGACAAACTTGGCTAGGGATGTATTCAGAAGCTAGGCCTTTAGTAGACTCCAGGTTCTAACACTGACACACATCACATGACTATAGCAAGTGTGAGAACAGAAGGAATAAACAACAGATGTGCGGGCTCCGTGGAGAGTGAGTTCTCACTCTGGACCGTGTTTTGGGAAAATACGTATGTTTCTCAAAACACAGTTTCAGATGCAAAGACTAAAAGGGTATAACTTACAGAAGCAGGGGAGGGAGATAGAAGAAAAGACAGTGACAGAGAATCCTCACTGACAGAAGCAATTCAATTACCCTAATCAGAAGAAGGATTTATTTTACATCATTATCATTGCAACTATTGCCTTTGTATATCTGTGTCTTCTGCCTTGCGTTTTGGAACATAATTTAACATCAGTACTAAACACGGCTTATCCCAGTATCCATTGTGTGCTGACTCAGATTGTGAGGGAGTATGGCTTTGTGTTGTCTTAAGTAGCAGATTCTATCAGGAAGGGAGACTCAGATACTGCTTTGTGACTTGAAGTGGCAGATCTCTCTAGGGTGTTGCCCAGGGGATTACCGGCCCTTTGTGTCTTTATGTTTTACCACACCCACACAGTGAACCTGCAACAGGCCCAGGGCAAACCAAGTGCAGTGTGGCCCTGGAATACTTGCTGACAGAAATTATAGTGTTGGGGACGGGGCGGCCACTTCTGTTCAACACCCTCACCATCCCCCCTACCCCTACCAATTTTATTACTACTATTCCTTCTCTGGCCACTTCACAGATGCTTAATAATTTGGTATCCAAGAACAAAGACATTACAAGTTCCAAAAAGCAAGTTATTCATTACTAAACAAACATGCATATAATCGAATGAATAATGGTTAATACTTAGCTGCAATTAGAAAGCATGCCAATAGAGTCACATTAATAGATCATATGACCTGTCTTTATGCAGAATTGGAAATAGTCCCAATCTCTGGAACTGTCTGTTAAGTTTACATGTCATAGTGGCATTACAGCATTGGAATAACTACCTCAGATCACAAGCTAAACAATGTGACTCAAACTAGACATGCTTACATTTTGTAAATCCAAGTATTTGTACATCTATATGTAGTTTTGCATATAAGCAAGTTTGATTACCATAAACAGTGTTTTTCGTAGATAGCAGGACGAATTAGCTATGTTGTCCTGGGACGTCAAAGATTACAGAGCTTTGGCTCTGTGCGACTGCACGCGTCTTCCCTTGCAATTGCCATCTCTTCTCAGTCTATTACATAGCTTGTCCAGCATAGCGAAGGATGGAGAGGCTGTCCAGGGAGGGTTAGCAGGGCTAATTCATCCTGCTATCTACGGAAAACACCATTTATGGTCAGCAAACTTGTCTTTTTTCAGGTCAATAAGCCCTGCTGTCAGGGTGTACCCAGCTTGGGGATGTGCTTTGCACACCTCTTTGGTGGGGCAAGCAATCCCTTGAAGCCGTAGGTGATGTTTGTATATACAACCTGCCTCTGAAATGGATAGCCCCCTTATTTTGTTGAATAGGACAATACTGCTGTACCCAGCACTGCGTCTGAAGATGCTTGCTGGTCAAGACAGTAGTGTGACGTGAATATATGTAGAGAAGACCAGGTACCTGCTTTGCAAATGTCCAGCATCAGTACCATGTGGAAAAGTGCAACTGAAGCAACCACTGCTCGCACTTGATGCGCCTTGACTGTGTTTGGAAGGTCTGCCAATCGCTTTGAATAGCAAAAGTGAATGCACTGGGATATTCAGTTTGACAAGGTCCTCTTTGTCACCGGCAGACCAGTTGCAGATGTGTTGAAAGACACGAATAGTTGAGAAGTTCTATTGTCTGCATGTATCCTCTGCTTGTAGTAAGCTAGAGCTCTTTAACAGTCTAAAGTGTGAAGGAGTCTTTCCTTCTCATTACTATGTGGTCTGGGAAAGAGCATAGGTAACATGATGGTTTGGTTCATGTGGAAAGGTGAGACTACTTTAGGCAAGAAAGAGGGATAAGTCCATAAAATTACCTTATCGTGGTGAAACTGTAGATATGTGAGATAGTGCATCAGGGCTTGTAGCTCACTGACTCTTCTTGCTGAAGTGACTGCAACCAGGAACACTACTTTCCAGATCAGATATTTCATGTGGAAGTTATCCATGGGTTCAAAATTCCTTTCATGAAGTATGATACCAGAGGATATTGCGACACTGGACAGCCATTGTATGGGTGATGATATGTTGCAATAGCACTGATATGATCCCTGACTGACGCCGTTTCCAACCCTGATCGATAGACTGTATGCAGGTACTCTAGTAAGGCTTTGTGTGAGCAGGAGAATAGTTCTACTCCCTTGTCCTGGCAACATTTTGTGTAGCACTCCCCCTTGCCTTGATAGTTTTCCTTGTGGATAATTTCCTGGATGATATTAAAATGTCCTGGACTTCTGTCGATAAATGCAGGCAGTCTAATACTCTCCTTTCAAACTCCAAGCAGTGAGATGAAGCGAGGAGTGCATGGGGTGCAGTAGCATATCACCTTCCTGAGTCAGAAGATCCACACTGTCTCCTAACAGGATGGGAGGGACGATTGATAGTCAAACTAGATAGGCGTACCAAGGTTACCTTGGCCAAGCTGGGGCGATGAGGAGGTCTCCGATGTCCGCAAATCATTTCTGGAGTGTCTGGGAAATCAGCAGTATTGGCGGGAAAGCATAGTAGAGTTCTTCTGACCACGGTATGAGGAACACATCCTGTGCAAATCGTTGTGGACAGGGTAGATGGAACAGAAGGCTTGAACTTTTCTGGTGCATATTGTTGCAAAGAGGTCCATGCATGGAAGACCTCGCATTTGGAAGAGGTCATCTGCTACATTCTGGTTAAGAACCCATTCGTGTGGATGAAATATCCTGCTGAGTCTGCTGCTTCAATGTTTACAATCCCTGAGAGATAGGTCGCCTGTAGGGAAATGGATCGTGCCTTTGCCCATTCCATGATCCAAATCACTTCTCTGCACAGAATCCAGGAACCTGACCCTCCTTCCTTGTTTATGTACAACATGACCACCTGATTGTCTGTGTGGACCATGATGCTTTTTCCACGAAGGTGGTCGCAGAATGTGTGGAGGGCATACCTTATCGCCCTGAACTCCAAGAAGTTTATTTGCTGGTTCCTTTCTGCTGCATTTTTAAATCCATTAAATGAGCTCCCCAACCCCTGGTTGAAGCATCTGTGGTAAGAATTAGTTGATATGCCAGGTTGTGGAATGGGGCTCCTATTGTAAGGACAGACGGGTGCAACTACCAAGCAATGTCCCATTTCATGGCCTGTGTGAGATTCACAGTCTTGGATAAGGGCTGCGCAAATTGTTTCCATGAGCCTTCAGCCCCCATTGCAGGCGGCACATATGCAGCCGAATGTGAGGGATTATATATATTGCTGCCACCACATGTCCGAGAAGGGTTAAGATTTGAAGTGCAGAGGGGAGCACACAGCTCTTCAAATGCAAAGCTAAAGCGCGGATGGTCCAGGCTCTTTCTCCCAGAAGATATGCCCTCCCCACTATTGTGTTGATGCTGGCTCCTATGAACTGAAGTATTTGAGTTGGTTGAAGGCTGGAATTTTCATAGTTTATTATAAATCCCAGTCCTTCTAAGCAATTTAAAGTATCTATTAGATGTGTGCGAATAGTGATTGGGTGTGCCACCACCAGGAGCTAATAGTCTAGGTAAGGGAATAGTTGAATCCCCTTCTCTCTCAGGTGGGCCACCGCTAAGCACTTAGTGAAAATCCTCAGGATGGACAATAGCCAAAAGGAAGCACCTTGTAATGGTAATGACGTGCATTGATCTGGAAACATAGGTAGCGCCAGGAAGAACAGTGCATTGGCATGTGTGAGTAAGCATCCTTGAGATCCAGTAAACACATTTAATCGTTGGGTTGTAAGAAAGGTAGGATGGATTTGAGGGATGTCATCTTGAACTTTGTTGACACTGGCCCCTTGGTCTGTTCCTGGGCTGCGATTGTTGCAATTGTTGCTTTTGCAGCTGGAAGGCTGGTTGGCAGTAAGGTGCATATGTCCTGAAGGAATGCCTCTGATAATATGATTTTTTTGTAGGTGAGGTAGTACCCTCCTAGCCGAGGGCTACTGTTCAGCTGGTGAGGCAGGGACAGGACTGCCATGTTCTTTTCTTTAAGCTGGGAGACCATCTCCCGCAGCTTGTTCCTGAACAGTTGTCCCCTTGCACAGGAGATCCACTAACTTCTTGTGCACATCCTCTCATATGGCATTCGCCCTTAGCTAGGCTATTCTTTGGGCCGATGTGTCGAATGCCTCATACACTGTACGTAGGAGGTGACACAATCCTTCTTCTAAATCAGCGAAGGGCTGGGGGGGGGCGCAACGTTGGGCATATTAGCCAAGAGGTGTGGCTTGAGGGACTGTAGGCATTCATACAAGTACTGTATTATGTAAAATTGATGTTGTTGTATTTTGGTATTTAGCATGGCTACCTGGAAGTCCTTTTCCCCAAAGTCATCCAAGTACTGGTTGTCCCTACCCGGTGGAGCGTTGGAATGCAGTCTAGATTTTTTAGATTTTTTCATGGCCAACTCCACAAACATAGAAGCATGTGGTAATTGCACAGTGCCATAGTGAGGGGATTTTCTCATTTGGAATTTAAAGTTGGTCTTTCTGGACATTGGTGCATCCGAGAAAGGCGACTCCCAGGTCTTGTCCATTACAGTGTCCAGGACAGCGTGGGAAGGCAAGGCCATAGGCTCAGCTGGAACCTCAAACATTTTTAGAATTCCCAAAACCTCAGCTCTTGGGTCTGG